>NC_041218.1:87409175-87440620 GCF_002837175.3 Physeter macrocephalus
TCCGGACGCGCAGGCTCAGCGGCCACGGCTCACGGGCCCAGCCGCTCCGCGGCACGTGGGATCCTCCCGGACCGGGGCGCGAACCCGGTTCCCCTGCATCGGCAGGCGGACGCGCAACCACTGCGCCACCAGGGAAGCCCCTTGGATAACCTTTTTAGATGAATACCAAAGTGAGGTTGCCTGTGTCCCAAAGTCTAACAGGGTTTTAGAGAAAGAGCCCTTCAGGTTGTATTCACAACCCTCTGTCTCCCTTGATTACAGACATGAATCTGGCGGGGGGGGGGTGATGGGGCTCACCTATGACAGATTTGAATGGCAGACATCAAGCTATGCAAAATAATTCCTCCCCACCGACTCTGAGACCATTACTGGCTCAAGTTAGCTCTTCTCTCAGAAGGTCTTTTTTACCTTTATTCTTCGCACAAAGAGCCTCCTGGAGAACCTATTTCACCATTTCATCAGACTTTTCCAAATATAAATATTTAAATCCTAGTAGCAGGCACAGCTTAGGCCAGCCCTGGGTGTCCCACTACACATTTTCAGTCTCATTTAAATCTCGCAAAAGCCCCGTGCTGTACATATTCTTATCTCCCTTTTAGAGGTAAGGAAATTGAGTGGCGAAGGAACCTGCTATTAAACAGCTAAGCCATTAACATTAAACATTAAAACAGCTTGTTAGTGGCAGAATCAAGATTTGAGCCAAGGTCTGGCTGATATTCCAAAGACCAGACATTTTAGCACCACCCTGCTTCACCTCCCAAGCTTGTGCATTACTTATAAAGTGCCAGCTACCTGCTCCAATCACAGAGCTCAGCAGCAGTATTCCTCAGGCAGCGGCCATTACTACCCCTAAATTACAACTGCATTGCACCTACCTTGCGTTCCGTCTTCGTCACCGGTGTGTCCCCTGCTGCTCTGCACTGTGCGGATGCTGTGCAAAGAGCTTTTCAGACCTTCAGAGTTTTATGTGGGGAAATAATGTTTTCCTTTCTGAGTGCTGACTAACAGTCTCCTCCCCGTATCAATCAGTCTAACCCACACCCCAATCCCCGACCCGTCCTTAAGTTTGACCTCTGCTCTAACTGAAAAACCTCCGTTCAAGGAGACCAAATGTCTCCCAGAACTGAACTTACTCCGAAGCTGTTCAACTGAGCTAGGACTCTCATGTTTAAATATTTTTTACTGTGGTCATATTTTTGTGTGTTTTGTTCCCATCACACACTGGTTAGGTAAGCTTCCTATCATAACACTGTGCTTTGCGACCTCTGCTTCTTAGAAGCACTTGTGTGATTTATCCTGTAAGAGCATTTGGTCTCCATGCAGAAGGTGCGGTTGTCTCCATTTGGCTCCCCCTGGATTCGCCATCATAAGGACTCAATTACCATAGACGAGACATGCAAGTGACCTTTAGGTTATCATGTCATTCTTTCCTGCCAATATATGATTGTTCTCTTCAATACTGTCCAGAATATCAGTGATTCTAATTATAAGTGAATCAAGTGACAGGTCTTCGTTTACAATTTCCCATGAGGGGATAAGGTTAGTACTTTCGGACATTTTGGCTAATTCCTTCAAGTATTCAGCTTGAATCTAACCTTGTCTTTCATCCCACTGTTTCCTGAATGATGTTATTTTAAAGGAGATGTATTTTCAATTCATTGATATGTTTGGGGGGAGATTTTTGTTTTTATCTTTTTCTAAAAATGCTTATAGTTCTCATAATAAAGTTTCAGAGGGTAAGAGAAGCTTATCTTTACTCTGACAAGACAGAGATCTGTTTCATATGTGTTTTGGTACAAAGCTTTTCAGCGAGTCATCTCAAGGTGGGTTTTTAAAAATAACCCCTATTCTTTCTCTGTACTCACACTTTTAAATTACTGACTTAAGCAGTATCTGACATTAACTTATAGTTTTCACATGTAATAAAGAACCACAGAAGTTTAAGTCTGGGAAAAGGTAAGCAGCAGCTAACTTAGGGGCAATTTGTTGCAAACACTTTGACATAGGAAACCTGAAGCTCTTAGATTTTTTTTTTTTTTTTTTTTTTTTGTGGTACGCGGGCCTCTCACTGTTGTGGCCTCTCCCGTTGCGGAGCACAGGCTCCGGACGCGCAGGCTCAGCCGCCACGGCTCACGGGCCCAGCCGCTCCGCGGCATGTGGGATCTTCCCGGACCGGGTCACGAACCTGTGTCCCCTGCATCGGCAGGCAGACTCTCAACCACTGCGCCACCAGGGAAGCCCCACTCTTAGATTTTTAAGTGACTTATTCAAGCTCTAGTGAAGTAATGGCAGAGCCATGTTCAGATTCATAGATTTTTCTAAAGTATTGTATGAGGTGGGTGGTTTTCCTCCTTTTCCTTTTTCTAAATCAAACTATATCATTGGCCTCATTTATTTTTCCCAAGGCATCTGTGTTAGCACTGTAGTTAATGTAACGCTAGCTGCTATAATAAATATGTCTTAAAATCTCAGTAGCTTAACACAATAAAAATTTATTTCTTGCTCAAGCAACAGTCTAATGCTGGTGTTTCTGGTTAGGTAGCTCTCTTTCAAGCTACCTTAGGGCTGAGGCTCCTTCCATCCTGCATCTCCACCATCTTCAGCATATGGCTCTTCATCTGGAGTTGTCTGCGTTTGGCTGTCAGGGAAAAGAGAGTCACCACCGATTGCCTAGGAAGTTGTTAAGAATCAGGCCTGGAAATAGCATATATCACCCCCATCCACACTTCATTTCCAAAATATACTTTTCCTTTTCCTTTTCACCCAGGGTGCAATAGTCACCTTCTTTTATACTGCAGACTCATTTAACAGATCCCAAGTGGAGGCTTTCTGCTCCCTGAGGAGGAGAGGTATATCTATGCCTAATGTTTGTCCACCGCATGCTTCTGTTCTTCACTTTCCACTTGGTTGCTCTTAGAATCAATCCTTTCATGTCTTATGCCTGAAAACTAATTAAGCATGATCATGTGCTACATTTCTAATGTCAAGCCATTTTTAAAAATCTAATTTACTTTGCTGAACTGAGCAAGAAAGCTCTGCTTTTGCTACCTAATCTTGTAAATATGTGGAAGGAAATTCATCACTGCATTATTTAGTTTGTAATTTTTCTCTTGAAAAATAGTTAAGTGAAAAGTTAATAGTCTAAAGAGAACTGTTCTTAAAAAGTTGCTTTTGTCTCTAGTCTTCCTACTGCTGACGTATAGTCAAAGTTCTAACCATATACTACCTATGCATATCTTTACTCGACTGGTGTTATTACATTACTGGGAAGCATGAGTCTTGAAAGGGCAGGAAAGGATACTAACGACAGTGATGGGATGTGTGTGTGCGTGTGCATGTGTGTGTGTGTGTATAAAGGCCCTAACAGCACCAGGAAGAGACTCCCTTATAGATGGAGAGAGGCAGGACATTGTTTTTGCTTTCTCTGGTTGGAGAAGGCCAAGCATCTTGGAGGTAGTGGTTGTAGTCAATGTTCTTGTACATCTCCCACACTCAATCCCAGGCTTACAGCTCTGCCGCGGGGTCTCTGAGTAGATATGTCTCCTGGCTTTCACCAAGTATTAACTATTAACTAATTTTCAACTGGTATAACCTCATCTCTCTGTGTGTTTTCTTGAGCATTTTATTGAAAAGTAGAAGTTGAAATTATGCATAACTAGCCACACACCATCACAATTCAAAAAGACTATAATTAAGAACTAATTTTTTTTTGGCAATAAATCAGGAATCCTGTTGAAATTAACAGGGAACTGTCATCATCTGCGCTCATATTATCATTACCTTTAATGGGATGGGGAAAGAAGTGGGATGTTATTTTATCTACTCAATAGACAAGCCAGACTGAATTTTTTTATGATTTTGATTAAAAATAATTTCAAATCAAGAATGAACAGTATTACTAAAGTTTGTCCTCATCAAATGTTTGAAAGAAATAGATAAAACCCCGCCTCTTCTGTCTTTCTGATCTGAATGCAGTATATGTAGGCATCGGAATCTATTTAAGATTCCTACAGAGTATTTTGAGGGTCATTTGCTGAACTAGCTAAAGTTTTTTTTCTAACCAGGCTTGGCAGCTAAGGATGATCATAAGGATGTTGGGCCATTCCCAATACTGTATCTGGATTATGCTAAAATTTGATTTCCTGAAACCTGTCTGTGCCCAACTGGGATGAAGTGTCCTGGTTCTTATTATTAGGTCCTGACAATCTGGCTGGATTGCATTACAGTGTATTCACCAATAGGAAATAATTGTCAAATATCATTTGTAGGTTGTTCTGTGAGTAACATGTGACTGAACATGCAAATCATTACTTGGTTTTGAATAACCTATTCAAGCACAGTGATGGTAAGAGCCAGTAATCACTATCCCCCTTAATTTTCATTGAATCTATTTTCATCTCCTAACAACTTCAGGATCATACTGCTCTGGCCTGTGAGTGATTCTTTTTAAGAGGGCATGCCTGTTTCTGATCTCATCATATGTTGATTTTAAATTTTAAAGTTCAAAAGGAAAGATAATTTTTCTTATTCCGAAGCTTTTGAGAAGCATCTCATTGTAAACTATACACATACCTAATCACAAATACATTCACTTACAAAAAATATATTATTTGCAAATGTTTAACCCTAAATTATATTTTACACATTATCTTGTTGAGTATGTCTATGGTAATTGCATTAGTTCATTTACTCATTTGTAAGATTAATCATATGCCAGATGTACAATATTAGATGTATTGGAGATTAGTAGATAAGTAGTTGGTTCCTACATTCAAGTACCTTACAATTTAGTTGGAAACAGACATGTAGACATTTAAAATATTCATCCATCAGGTCATTCATTCATACATCCAATATGTATTAAGCACCATTTTTGTGTCATTTTGTCAGCTATGGGGAATAAAACTGTGAATAAGATCAGCATTGTTGCAGTCTTCAAGGAGGTTGAATGTTATCAATACTAGACTTGGGGAAGGTTTCAGAAAGGAGTTAGCCATAGAGGTGGGACTTGATGTGTGAGCAGAAGCCTGCCTATGAGGCTGCAGGTGAGGATGTTCCAGGCAGTGGGACTTGAAGTGAAGACAAAAAGTTATTTGGAAAAGCCTCTAGAAAAACAAATATGTACATATCCAACCTAAGAGATGAGGCCATTGGATCAGGAAACGAAAAGTTTCTTTGGATGCTTGGGGGCATCCTTGTTTTGTTCTTGCATTTAGTCAGCCCAGGATAATGCCCTGCCCCGCAGTGAGATCCAGGAACAGTGGTTAATGAGCTAATTAACATTTCAAATGGAGGAATAAAAGGTGTTAACACCCTCACTACTACAGTTCCTGAAACAGAGTGTGACAATGCCTACAATTTAGAATCTCCAGAGGAGTCCTCATAAGTCCTCTCTCTCCTTTCGCCTTTATGTCTTCCCCTCCCTACTTCACTGTGTATAAATCCTCCACCTTTTATTCTCTCTTCTCGATCCCTCCTCTTTGTCTCTTTTTCATTTACTCTCATTTTTATTTTTCTATTTTAAAATTTATTTTTTTCTCTTCCCACATCCAAGTTCCCCATCCAATGAACTAATATGTTTAATATATTAAGGCATTTATGTTGATTTCCATTTGCTGTATGTATTATATGTGTGTGTGTGTATATATATATATATATAGTTTTTATTACGTGAAATAGTTTCATCCTCGTAGTTCTCTCTTTCAAAACCAGTAAACTTTTTTTAAAAAAACCTTTTTCTTCTGTAAGGTCTTTCTTATGTTCTCAGGCTCCTTTTTCTTGGCATTTGTGGATTTTTAGTTTTTCATTCTTGTCTTAAATACAACCAGAAATAAAGATTAGTAATCTTTAACAGTGTATTATGACTATTCTAGGAAATTTACCTACCATCTGCCAAATTTTTCCTACTTAAAATGAAAACCAATATAATATACAAATATAGAGAATAAAATTGAATGTACTTTTCTTTGGTCCTTTATGTACAACGATAACTGTTTCCACCATACTAATGAACCCCAAAATATGAATAAGAATCTCCTAAAAAATTGTGGTTTTAAAATTTTTTGAGATAATATCTATTTTCTTTTTTAAATTAAATCTAATTCTTCTTCCAATTAAGGAAATAGTGCATGATCAGTGTAGATAATTTGTAAAATATAATGAAGAAAATTAAAACACTCATAAAATTGACAGTTTTTCTCCCTTATCAAAATGTAATTCAATCTTTGTGATATTGCCTACTTCTAATCCATAATAATAATAATATATTGCTGCTTCATATTAATCTTTTTTTTTTTTTTTTTTTGCATTACGTGGGCCTCTCACTGTTGTGGCCTCCCCCGTTGCGGAGCACAGTCTCCGGATGCACAGGCTCAGCGGCCATGGCTCACGGGCCCAGCCGCTCCGCAGCATGTGGGATCCTCCTGGACCGGGGCACGAACCCGTGTCCCCTGCATCGGCAGGTGGACTCTCAACCACTGCGCCACCAGGGAAGCCCCATATTAATTTTATATTCACCTAAGGCCACATACCTTATTTGTTGTTGTTTTTATATTTTGATTAGAAAATGACTGCATATTTCCAGCTTTCTCATGTTTTAGAATGCTTTTTATCACATCAGTTATTTTGAATTTTAATTGTTTTTCACATCAGTAGTAGTAGCACCAATTTAAGTTTTATCTGCATATTTCTTTTATTTGTCCAATTTAATGAAATGAAACAATACAATTACATGAATGATATCTTATTTATTTAGAATCTATTATGTGAAGGCACAGTGTTAAATATAAAAAAAGATAGAGTCAATATAAAAACCACATTTAATAGTAATCTCCTCAAGGGAAAAAGAAGATTGTACATGTCACAGCAGTATCCCAAATAAAGATCACAGAACAGTAGAGACCAATGTGTCCCAAAAGCCAGTTCTTGACTCTTAAAGAAGTTTCCCCAAAAAATGCATTATAGAGTTTTTTATTGTTATTGTTGTTTGTTTGTTTTTTCCCCTATTGAATTTAAAGAATTGTCTTTATTCTGTTGTGGTGGTAGCTTTTATGTAAACTTATTTAAGAAGAGATTTAGATTTACAGAAAAGTTACAAAAATATTACAGAAAATTCCTGTGTACCCACATCCAATTTTCAGTTTTGATCTGACATTAGTGTAGTACATTTGTTATAACTAAGAACATATTTTGATACATTGTTATTAACTAAAGTCCATACTTTATTCAGATTACCTTAGTTTTTACCTCATGCCGTTTTTTCTCTTCCAGAACTCTATCCTGTATATCACTTTACATTTAGTCATCATGTCTCCTTGAGCTATGATACTTTCTTAGACTTTCCTTATTTTTGTTGACTTTGATAGTTTTGAGAAGTACTGGTCAGATATTTCGTAGAATGTCTCTCAATTTAAATGTATCTGATGTTTTTCTCATGGTAGACTGTGGTTGTTGGTTTGGGAGGAGACCATAGAGATAAAGTGCCATTTTCAACACGTCAACTCAAGGGTGAGTTGTGACCTGTGACTTATCACTGTTGATATTATGCTTGATCACCAGACTGAGTGGTGTTTTGGGGGTTTCTCTGCCTTAAGGTAATTCCCCCCACCCCACACCCTTTCCATACTGTAGTCTATGGAAGAAAGTCACGATGTGCAGCCCACACTCACAGGGTGGAGAGTTATGCAACACCTCCTTGAAGGAGGAGAATCTACATAAATTACATGAATTCTTCTGTTCAGGAGACTTTTCTCTTCTCTCCTATTTATTTATTCAAACATTTATATCAGTATGGACTCATTGATATTTATTTTATAGTTTGGGCTATAACTGACTATTTAGTTATTTCTTTATTCCTCAAATTGTTCCAGTTATTAGCTCTTCTAAAATGAAATAATAGTGATAGTTGATTATAGTTATGTGTTTTTTAAAAATTTGTTTGTTTAATATCCTTATTGGGCCAAAAGTTTTGGCAAAGCTGTGTTGTTACTTCAACTGGGGGAAGAGAGGCCCAGTAGGGAAGCATTTTTCATTTGATGAAGTTAAAAACACTAGAAACTACAGGTGTAGATAGCAAATATTTATAGAAAGATGGTGAGATAATTTCTGGCTGACACATCAGGGAAATGACATTATAGAGAAAGTGTGATTTAAGCATGGTGTTGAACATTTTTAAAGATATGAATTAATGCATTTACTAAAGTTGATTATTTGAATAGATAACTCTTCTCTGCATACAAAACGGTTATTTACCCTCATCACCTTACCAGTGCCTAACGTTATATTTGGAATTGAATGCCTCCCTATAATCAACATGTCTTATAACATTTCATTATAGATCACATTTATCATTTTTGCTTATGAGAACTATAATTCTATTTTAGAAGGAATTCAAATTGGACCAGAATGATTTCTACTTCACAAAACTGTACTGATTGTCGGTTGCTTGATGATGTATCTAGTACTTACCCAGTGTCAAGATGTGATTATATATTAAACAAATCAATTATTACATTATGTAGCTCTTAATCAATTACAACTCCATCCTTACCACTGGCAATTTCACCTGTTTAGAAAATAAAAGGCTTGCAGTTAATTTGACATAGTGAACAAGTGTGTTTAATCTCTGCTTACTCCCTAAACATTACTAAGATGACAATACAAGTGGGAAAATACATAAACCATTTCTTAAGAAACTACAGGAAGATTGATCCTCCAAAACAAAAGTTTAAACCAAAAAAAGTAGAACCAGGAGTTCCAGGGAATGGGAGTTTTAATGAAGGAATGCGTCTAGAAAAATGCCCTGATGATGGTAAAGGGAGGTTTCAGCTGTGTAGCAGAGCAAGGGAACAAATATTCAGATCAGAGAAAAGAGAATGGGGTGAGGGGGCCTCTATAAACGCAGTTCTATGTGAAGAAGGGAACTGCTGAATTATCTGATGAGTTTGAGTGTGGGAAATAATCAGAAGTTATTGTTAAAGAATTTGGGAAGAATAAGAAATTAGTAATTAAAAATAACAATAACAACATCAAACAGAAAAGGAAAACAAAACTTGAGTAAGAATGGAAATATCATATAATTAAACTGTTTTCCTCAGCAGTGAACTATAGTTATATGCTCATAATATAAAACACAGAATATTGATTTAATAAGAAATTTGAAACAATACCAAGGAATCATGTAAGAGAGATGAAGACTCTTCTGTCGTAATATGATGTCAATAAATAGTATCTAAAATGGATAAATCAAGAGTAATATGAGAAATGGAAATAAATAGCAAAGTAAATAGCAAGAACAAAATCAGAGTAGATAATGATTGCCTCCAGGGAGAGGAATTAGGGGGTAGGTGAGGGAACTGCTGTCACCTTTATAACCTTGTAGGACAATTTGACTGTTAAATTATGTGAATATATTGCTTTCAGAAAAAAAATTAATTTTAAATATATATACGGATAAGTTAATGCTGTGATTTCCCTGAAATATCTATTGTTTCAGCTGCCTATTGCTGTGAATATAATCACTGTGAAACCCAGTGGCTTAAAACAGCATTGATTTTTTTTTTTTTAATTTCCCATGAGTCTGTGGGTTAGCTGGGCTCAGTTGGACAGTTCTTCTGCTTAGTATTATTTGGCTGGAGGCACGCGTGTGATCGCATCCAGCAGGGGAGATTATTGGCTGGGGAGCCTCACTTCTCTTCCTTGTGGTTTCACTCTGCAGATTAGGGAATGTCTTCTTAGAGTCTAGCAGGATACTTTAACTTCCTTTGGCATAATGGCTAAGTTCTAAGAGGGAGCACTCCAAGAAGACATGTCCCAGTGTGCGAGCACTTATCAAGCCTCTGCTTGCAGCATGCTTGCCAATGTCTTATTGGTCAATGTAAGTCATATGACCAAACCAAAGTCGCTGTGGAAAAGTTCTAGACAAGGATATGAATACTGGGAGGCATGGTTTATTTGGGGCTACCACTATAAAAGTCCATAGCACACCGATGGACTTTTGCATCCATCTAATATGCTTTATCTACTTTACCAAGGATTAAAGTTAGACTTATCTAATGAAACTGTTAAACCACTTCCTGTCTTTGATTTTTTGTGAATATTCTTTAGAGTTAGAATAATTTAAAGGATAACACTTACCTTGATTCCCTTCATAATCAATTATACAGCATCAAACGAGTCATAAGCTCTGAAGAGCTTAGTAAGAGACAACATGAAAGCCACCAAAAATCTTTGCTGAACCACTAATGACCCACAAGCAGCATTCTCCCCATTGATCATTTGTTATTACCTCTTGTTTCGTGTTAGGAGCATATCTCTCATTTTCTTTTAATCTGTTGTGTTGGAAACCATTTGTTACAACACTTCTGCCTTTGTAATTTGCAATCTATATGTACTTCCAAAAATTTTGAAGAATGGTGGACTAATAGTGATAATAACTAATATATATGAGGCATTAATCACATGCCGGGACTTTGCCAGATAAGAAACTGAGTGTTAGAATTCTCTGGAAACGTTCCAGGTCTACAAAATAAAAATTGTATGGAAAAAAAAAATTCTATTATTCCAAAAACTTCCAAGCCTTGTTTTTGCTACCAGATGTTTGAGGAGAAAAACTAATTCGTTAGACAAAGCTCATTAGAAAATTCAGTATCAAAAATTATATTTCTTGCTTTTCCACATGTATTTCTTCCTCCATTTTTTCTTTTTATTCTTTATTTTCTTCCTGTTCCTGATTCCTGTTATATTTCCATGATCAGATAAAACACCTTAGAATCATTTTATTTTCCATAAAATCTCTTGAATGTCAGTTGTCATATTGAACTGCCCTTGTCAGATGCAATTATAACTATCCACCCAACATGACTATTAAAAATGACTGAAAGCACTTTGCAAGTATAAGATGTTCTATAAACACTTTTTCCCAGTAGTCTACAACCCATTTAAATGGTATTTGATCTGGCATAAATTGCTATTTCAAGCGTCTTTGAGCCATCATAAATTTGGATGCCTTCCTTGCTTTCTGAGTTTCAAATTCCCCAAATGTTCTTTATTGAAATCCAATATTCATTCCAAAGTATAGTGCACTGAATTCAAGTTAACTGAGAACAGGAGCCAGAAAGCACCATTCCCTCAGTCATTCTTATATTAATGATAAGAATTAGATCCAGGAGATCACATTTGATTAGATTATTTTCTCTCTCAATTGTGATACTACTTCTGCAGGAAACTTAGGAGGCTTCTTTATCTGTAGTTTACACACTGGAAGTGAGGGTGATATTAATTCCAGTATACCGAAGGATAACAAGTTTGTTTCAACTAATCAACATGACTGAGCACATTTTACTTCAAGAAGATAACAGTGATTGTAAGATTAGCCTATAAATAGACATGTGATAAAAATCTGAGCCATTTTATTTGCCAAGCTAAAATGTGTGCTATCTTATGTAACCTAATTTTCCTTCAGCCCCATAATCCTTCATTAAAAAACGTTCAATATTGAATTGCTGCAACTAGACTTGTAATGTCAGAAACTAGCAACTATCCCAGGCATTGAATTTGTGAATGGATTTAGTGTACAGAACAATGGAAAAGGGAACTCAAAGGTGTATTAAATGAAAACAAAGAAGTACAAGATATATAAATAATCTGGAACAAAACATTTCATTGCATTTGGTGTGTTGCTAGTGCTTGAGTCAGAGCAGTCTTCAAGGGCCTATGGGTGTTTCTGGTAATCACTGAGCAAGTACTCTTGCCAGTAGTTCTCACAGTCTATTCTGTGGAACCATAGCCCTACAAGACACTCTGGGGAAAAAGGTTTTCTATCACATATAAAGTCCCTATCCCAGTGCTTCACGCTATAGTTCACCCCTGTAACAGTCAGTGCACATGAGATATTAGCAAATCTGAGAATATTTGCCTTAAAAGACTTCTGTTTCATATGGTTAATCCTGTTTCCCTACTCTATTTGGATATGAAAGTTCTTTTCTTTCTTTTCTTTTCCCCTCTACATTCCATTTATTATCTTCAGAATTAATGTTTCCTGGCTATACTTTAGGAACCTGGTCTATATAGATGATTTTAAATTTCAAAGCCAGAAAAAGTTATTAATGTTTCAAGAATATTCACAAGATCTAATGACTTAGAGGTAGCAAAGTCCAGATTTTAATGAATTAGGTGAGAATTAATTACAAAGCAAATTGTACAAATGCTTTGAGAAATTGTTTGGCGATATCTCTTAAAGCCGAACATATGTCTGCACCCTGACCCAGCTATTCCTTTCTTTATTACTGTTGGAAAAGACACAGGTGTGTTCGAAGAACAAGATTGAGTATAGCAGCTCAATTCTTAACAGTCTCAAACTGGAAATAAACCAAATATCCATTCACAAAAGAATGAAAAACTAATTGTGAAATAGCCATGCAATAGATCACTGTGTAGCAATGAGAGCGGTTAAAGTATTACTACCCACAAATACATAGAAGAATCTCAAAAACAAGCTGTTGAGTAAAAAAAAAAAAGGCCAGACAAAAAGAATATATACTGTATAACTTCATTTAGATAAAGTTTAAGATAAAAAAGGATAAGATTAATCAATGGTGGTAGAAATCAGAGTAGTGTTTACTTCGAGCAAGATGTAGTGACTGGGAAGGGTCAAGAGGAGACTTCTGGGATTCTGAGAAAATTCTGTCTTCATTTGGGTGTTTGCCTTGTGAAAATTCATCAAACTGTACATTTAATGATTGTGTAGTTCTTCTGCTAGTTCACAAATTATGAATTCCTTTAAAACAAATTAAAATTATAAACTTTTTAATATTGCTGTTGGAATGATTTAATGTTTAAAATTTTTTTTCTCTCCTTTTTGCCCAGAAAATTCTTGTCTGTTTTTATAATTTACTTATTTTATTTACTTATTTTTGGCTGTGTTGGGTCTTCGCTGCTGCATGCGGGCTTTCTCTAGTTGCGGTGAGTAGGGGCTACTCTTCACTGTGGTGTGCAGGCTTCTCATTGCGGTGGCTTCTCTTGTTGCAGAGCACAGGCTCTAGGCACGCGGGCTTCAGTAGCTGTGGCACATAGGCTCAGCAGTTGTGGCTAGCAGGCTCTAGAGCATAGGCTCAGTAGTTGGGGTGCACGGGCTTAGTTGCTCTGTGACACACGGGATCCTCCCAGACCAGGGCTCGAACCTGTGTCCCCCCACATTGGCAGGTGGATTCCCAATCACTGCACCACCAGGGAAGCCCAGAAAATTCGTATTTACATGCAAGTGATATTGGACATGACTTAAAATATAAATCTACCCTCAAAAGTCTGATTTTCCATATGCCTAGGTATTTAACATGAACTTTAGAGCTAACAATGGCTTACCATTACTGTGTGTTTGGGTGTGTGTGCCTGCATGCATGTGTGTACAAAGCAAGTGCAAGTAAAACATGAGAACATGTGATAGTAAGTATTATTTATTCATTCATTTGACCATTTAGTTAATGTGCTAGGTACTAGGAATATACATGTGAACAGAACAGAATATATCCCAGATCTCATGGGCTTGCATTTTAGGGATATGAGACAAATGAAACACCATATAAATAAATAAATGGGTAAATAAACAAACAAAAACAGTAAAACGGTAGTAGGGATATGTGCTATTAAGAAAATGAAGCAGATCAAGGGAATAGTGACTCTGCGTGTGTGTGTGTGTGTGTGTGTGTGTGTGTGTGTGTGCGTGTGTGTGTTAGAGGGTCACTTACTATGGTCAAGGTGCATGGTAAGGGAAGACCTCTCTGATAAGGAGATATCTGAGCAGAGTCCTGAATACAGCTAGGGACTGACTAGACAGATATCTGGAGGAAGCTAGACTCAGTCAAGGAAAACAATCGGTAGAAAGGCCTGAGGACGGAGCGTATGCTGAATGTTCCAGGAATAACACGCAAAACAGTGTGCCTGGGACAAGAAGAGCAAAGGGGAAAGGGGGCAAGGACTTGGGCCGTCACTCAGGGTAAGGTGGAAAGACTTATGGGGGTTTTGAGCAGAGGAGTGACATAATCTGACTTACATTTTACACGGATCACCCTTGCTTCTGGTGGAGACAAGGATGAAAGCAGGGAGACTGTGAGAAAACAGCTGTTTGGTAACGTGGCTCAGGAGGGTGGTTGTGGAATAGAGGAGAAGTGGTCATATTCAGGATATATTTCACAGGTATAATGACAGAATTGGTAATATATTGGATGTGAGATCTGTGAGAAAGGAAACAAAATCAAAGATGACTCCAGTATTTTTGGCTCAGTCAACTCACAGATTAGAGTTACTACTTAGTGAGGGGGAAAACCATAGGACGTGTGGATTGTAAACGTGAATGGAGAATCAAGCGTTCAGTGTGGGGTATGCAAAGCTTGAAATGCCTATAAGACATCCATGTTCAGATGTGCACCTGGCAGCTGGATATATGAATCTGGACTTCAGAGGAAAAATTGGAGCTAGGATATACATTTGAAAGTTGTTAGATTCTAAAGGACATTTAATATAGGAAATGAGTGTGTAGATAAAGAAATGAAGGCAGTGAGAGACCCAATCTTTGGGAATCTTAAACATTTAGAGTTTGGGGAGATAAGAAAGAACTAGAAACAGAGATTGAAAAGCAGTAATGAGTGAAGTAGGAAGAGAATCAGGAGTGTGTGAGTTTGTAAAGTTAACTGAAAAAGGTGTTTCAGTAAGAGATTTATTGATGATCTCAAATGTTGCTTAAAGTCCAGATAAGAAGAAGACTGGGAAGGGACCATTGGGTTTATAATGTAGATATTTTGGTAACCAGGACAAGAGCAATTTTATTGTAGTGGTATGGACCAAAGCCTGATTGGAATGGGTTTCAGAAATGATCTGAAGAGAAAGATTGAGTATGGAGTACTCTTAAAGGGTTTTATTCTAAGGGAAGCAGAGGTTGGGTGATTGCTAGATAGAGATGTGGGGTGAAAGTAGGATTCTTTTTTTAATGACTGCAGGTATTCTAAAATCTATATATATGGTTGAAATGATCCAGTAAACGGGGGAAACTGGTGATGTAGGGGAAATAGAAGCAATCGCAGAAGTGATGTTCTTGAGGAGGTTAAAGGGAGAGGGAAGCTGGTGTCAGAAATATCTACAGAATATTTACCGTTATAAATATAGGTACTACCTAATTAAAGGACTCATTTTTTTTTTTTTGCAATCTCCTTTCCTTTAAAAGTAAGTATCTGATTGGATAGCCGATGTATAAGTTAACATTTAAATCAGAAGTTTCTGTGAGAGAAAAATCTTAAACCATTCATTTGGTATGCATTGTGGTTGGCTGTAGGTATATTGATGGGCTGTTTGTTATTATTGAGGTTTTCAAGGCATTCAGAAAACTGGCTACATCTCTTTTTGTTTAGTACTCACTTATTACCTGGAGTAAAGCAATCCCATTGGCATTCTGATTCAAGAGGCTGTTCCATATTTCTTTCTTCTGAAATGGTCAATAAAAAGAAAAGTAGGAGAAAAAATAAAGAGAAAAGCTTGAAAGTTACAGTTGCCTATCAATTATGAATTTACTTTTTCAAAGGAGTTAATTATCTAGAAATGCTAGAGTAAAGGGGCTATAGTAGAGAATCCTCTTTGTTTCTGTAAACTACATATTTTCTCATATTTAATATTAATTTTATTTCAGTAATATTATAAACTGTATGTTTAGTTGTTAAGTCAAACTTTTAAAGCTCATTTTGTAAAACAGAGAAATGAGAGAGTTGGTTACTTTCCACATCTAACATAAGAAATCTGGACAGAAGTAGAATAAAATCTCAGCCTTGTAGTTTATTTATTAGGCTTTATTTTTAAGATTCTTTAGCTTGATTGCATACATTTTTTTAGGTCTTGATGCTATGAATAATAGTTTTATATATTATTGATTAGCAATGAGAAAAACTACTATTTTAAAATTAGCTGTGTCACTTAAATTTTTTTAAATGATGATAATGATGTAAAAGGGTATGCTACCTGATGGAACGTTTCAATAGTGTTAGGACATTTAAAATGTCCACGGTGTTACATATTGGATGGATTCTACTATATATAACTTGCTCATTCGGGAGTCTCCTTTCTGCTGACCTCTGGATGTAACTGTAGGACAAATCATTTGAATTTTGGCCATCCTCCTCCTTTTTTCTTCTATGGCTGTTGATAACAGCACTATCCTTCCAGTTATCCTGGCTGGAAAACTTTATTAGCCCTCTCTCAGCAGTGAAATTTGGCCATAATGATTAGTTACCCTAATAAAGGTTAAGATTAATCTTGTCGGTATATTTTTCACAAATTTATTCCTTCTCACCATTCCTATGGCCATTCTCACCCTCGTGCCTTTTCTTACACTCTCCAAAAAATAGTCAGAATTTTCAGATTGTGAAGGCCTCCAGGATCTGTCCTCTGCCTGATGCTTCAGCCTTTTCTCACTCTATTCCTTAATCACCTTGTATGCCCAAGAAAATTGGTCTTAACTCCATACCATTTCCTAAACATGCTCTCAGCTTTCCTACCTCCATGCCTTTGCTCACACTGTTCTGTGAGCCACAGGTTGGAGATAAAGGGACAGTTTCCTACTGGTGTCATCTAGGGAGCCATTCCCACATCTCTGACTTTCTAAACTTCCCTGGCCTTTGAAGGACCATCCCAAATGTCAGCTCATTTTCAGCCTCATGACTCTTCTTGGAATCACCATCTTTGCAGTGTCTCCGTAATACCCAGCTCAGGCATTATCCTCATTTTAAAGATGACTAAACCGAGGCTCAGGGGGGCTTAATGATCTGTCTGCACCACAGAGCTAATATGTGGCAGCCTGGGATGCCAAAACCATGCTGTTTTAAGGTCCTCAGCTGCTTTCTAAATGTTCTTTGACTGAATGAAGAAGTAAACGAATTTGTCATTTTCCATTTTTCTTAATTTAAAATTGGGAAGTACTAAATGGTGCTTCTCTGTGACTAAGAAGTCTTGCGGGACTAGAACAAAGTAGATTATTACTGACATGAGCTGAAAAATGAGAAAATGTGAGAAATTTCTGAAGGAAAACCAGCAGTAAGGATGTGTTGTCTACGACAAGAAAATGAAAAACAAATGTTTTAATCTTTTACTTATATGTTTTAATGAAGCAGTGTGTGAAAATAAATATCTGAAGTAACCTGGAAGAACAGTTATTAAGTGCTTCATATGGGGCAGACATTTTTTGGATATTTTATATATATTAATTTTTAATTTAGCCATTATGTCAGTTCTGCAAGTTAAGTATCGCCATAACCACTTTATGATTGAAGGAAAGGGGGCCAAAGGGATGAAGTAACTTGCTCTGGGTTAAGCATTAGTGCTTTCATTGGAATTCAGAGATAAATGACAGCAGCATGTACTTTCACTGACTTAGCTGAATAAAGATTGCGTAGACAAAGGATAACATATTTTGAGGTCACTTTTTAATCACTCTTATATAAGTGGAGAGAGCTAAAGCTTTTAATGACACTAGGACCATGGCTCCTAGTTCCTTATATTAAAAAACCCATATAAAAGAAGAAATAATCTACTTCCAAAGAACTTCAAAAATTATCCAAATTCCTTTGCTAAACTGAAACTGTATCAGAATTAAAACTGATAAATAAGTGGATCATTGGGCAGAATTAAGATCTCTGTCATCACTACAGAAATGTCCAACTTTTCAGTTGTAATGATATTTGATCTGAAGCAGAATATTCTCCGTATGTTTGAATATGTGTGAAATGTAGGATGTTAACTTGCACGGTTAATCTAAGTCCACAGATTAAATAAAATTAACTCCTGTAATATTGAAACACTGGGCAGAATAAAAGCAGAGCTAGTCTGCATGAGCCTGGTGTCTCCTTCAAAGAGTATCTCGTCAGATCACCAGGCAAGTGAGCCGTCTTGTTCAGTCGTTATCCAGCCCAACTAGTCTTGCTTATGGCACAGTGTATTTGGTGGTGATCCTTTAGACGCCATGTATCTCCCATGTCTGCAAAATTTCAAAAGTTATAGGTTCCTTTTGTGTGTGTGTGTGTGTGTGTGTGTGGTATGCGGGCCTCCCTCTGTTGTGGCCTCTCCCGTCGCGGAGCATCAGGCTCCGGACGCGCAGGCTCAGCGGCCATGGCTCACGGGCCCAGCCGCTCCGCGGCACGTGGGATCCTCCCGGACCGGGGCGCGAACCCGGTTCCCCTGCATCGGCAGGCGGACGCGCAACCGCTGCGCCACCAGGGAAGCCCCATAGGTTCCTTTTTATTAAACAAATTAATCATGTTCTGCTGATACAAGTGTTACCAAGTTTTGTTTTTTTTTTTTTTCCAACCTGCCTGCATGTGGAGGAGTGATGTGGTGGGAAGGACGCGTTTAGGGCCCCCAGGCTCCTGGCTCCACCTTCCACCCCTGCACATCCCTAGCTGTGGGGCATTAAACATCTCTAACGCTTGGAGACCTCATTTCTCCATCGACCAAATGGTGGTTTCAGATTGTATTTCATAGTGTTCTAGGAACCTCACCGGGACCTCACAGGCCAAAGGGGCTATGAGGAGTTGCCAAGAAGGCAATGACCAGCACCAGAGGAGTTCACTCCCCTTCTATCTGGTCTCCTATGTTAGGTAGGAGTTCACTCCCCTTCTATCTGGTCTCATATGTTAGGTTTTAATATTTTGTGTTCTGCTAAAAAATATATATATATTATATTATATATGTATATTATATATATATGCCACATCGTTTTTTTTAATATTTATTTATTTATTTGGCTGTTCTGGGTCTTAGTTGTGGCACGCGGAATCTTCAGTCGTGCATGTGGGACCTAGTTCCCTGACCAGTGATCGAACGTGGGCCCCCTGCATTGGGAGCGCGAAGTCTTAGCCACTGGGCCACCAGGGAAGTCCCAATATGCCACATCATCTTTATCCATTCATCTGTCAACAGACACTTAGGTTGTTTCCATGTCTTGGCTACTGTGCATAATTCAACAACAAACATGGGAGTGCAGATATCTCTTCGAGATAGTGACTTCATTTCTTTTGGACATACACCCAGAACAGGGATTGCTAGATCATATGGTAGTTCTATTTTTTTTATTTTTTGAAAAACCTTCACAGAGGTGATCTCCCTGTGCTATGCGGCTGCTTCCCACTAGCTATCTGATTTACATTTGGTAGTGCATATATGTCCCTGCCACTCTCTCACTTCGTCCCAGCTTACCCTTCCCCCTCCCCATGTCCTCAAGTCCATGCTCTAGTAGGTCTGTGTACAAGTGTTACAAGTGTTACCAAGTTTTTTAAAAAGACCTATTCAAATAGTACTTTGATCTGATCACATTTAATTTAGATCCCAAATTCTGAATTAAATCAAATTTAAAAGAGTCTTAGAGACTCAGACTTGTTTGCAGTCTCAAACACTCTATTTGTGGTAAGGTACTATGTATTTCTTTTGGTGTATTATTGCTTGATATTTTAACTATAATCTTGGTCACTGTGTCCCCTTCACACACTTTCTTTCCAATGACCGCACCAGTGGAGATCACACTCAACATAGGCATTGGGTATTTTGACTTGAAAGATGTGATCTGAGAAAGAATGTGGGTATTTTGCCTTTGAAGGGGCACTTAGTACTTCTACCAACAGAATTTACCATAGCTCCTAAAGTAGCCTCTGAGAAGAGCCATCTGCCTGGGGATTTAAAACATGGATGCGGATGGCTGAGGTCATATGGCACTGAGTTAATTTTTATTTGGGGCCTCAGCTCTGGCTCATTTCCTGACTCCCTTGAGTGGCTCGAGTTTATCATTTTTTCATGCTCCTGGTTTCCCAAAACTCATAATCCTAGAATCAATGTTGCTTTGCCTCATAAGCGTAATGGCCAAATGCTTGAGGAGGCTCCACAAATTGTCACAGTGGACGGGCTCAGGGAGGTGCATGAGGCCCTATGTGACCTCCAAGCCCCGCAGAGAGAGCCCTCATGGTCTCTGGGCAGCAGTCCTTCCAGGAGCCCAAATGAAATTTCCC
The DNA here is from genome assembly GCF_002837175.3 of Physeter macrocephalus. Taxonomy (NCBI): domain Eukaryota; kingdom Metazoa; phylum Chordata; class Mammalia; order Artiodactyla; family Physeteridae; genus Physeter; species Physeter macrocephalus. Next base: position 87,429,206 of record NC_041218.1, read on the forward strand.
CTAAACTAGTAATCGCCTTGCATGTTCAGCAATCATCTTTGAACTTTTCCTCTGTCAGATTATGAAACCTGTTTAGTACAGTCTTCATCGTCTTGCCAGGGTGTCTCAGCAGGACATGAAGACTGTAATAGAGAGCTTAAAAACATCCCTACCGGGCTGCCCTGGTGGCGCAGTGGTTGAGAGTCCGCCTGCCGATGCAGGGGACACGGGTTCGTGACCCGGTCCGGGCGGATCCCACATGCCGCGGAGCGGCTGGGCCCGTGAGCCATGGCCGCTGAGCCTGCGCGTCCGGAGCCTGCGCTCCGCAACGGGAGAGGCCACAACAGTGAGAGGCCCGCGTACCAAAAAAAAAAAAAAAAAATTCCTACCAACTATACTAATCACGCATATTTGCAAATTCTCTTTTTTTCTTCCCACACTCTTATTACGACTACTACCATATTGTCGGCGGGTGAACATTTTGGCAAGAAATTACAATCAAATGGTCATTCATTAAAAAAAAAAAAAAAAATACAAAAAAAAACCCCACCTTTTTCCACCGAAAAAGAGAGATAGAAGGGAAGTGGATGTATTTTCAGACATAATTATGATGACTGCAAACTTCACTGTAGAATTGCTAAAATGGAAAACTGTAAAGCAAAAATTTGGTAGCAGAAACCTGGAAGAGATATAAATTCCTAAAATCCCTCCTGGGGGATGTGGTTAGGAACAATAAATTCATGGAAGTTCTCTTTGAATGAAAAAAAAAATCTTGTCTATCATACATCCCATTTTTGCCCAGGATATTATTTTGTAATGGCTCAAAAACTTATTTGCCTATGATTATCAGACTCAGGAGACAGTGAAGTTGTCCTGGAAGAATATATTTTGGCCCACTTAACTAGAGATAGTATACTTTTACCTATTTCACTGAGGGAAAAAAAAAAAAAAGAAACATGATGCTAAAGTTCAGGTCACTTAAAATCACTCCATCAACTGTATAAATAGCAGATGCCTTTTTGCATTCATTCTTCATCTCCATTGCTATATGTTCCAATCAGATATTTATTATTCTTTCCTACGGTTCGGATTCCTTAAACTGCTAAAACGTCACATGAGTAGCAAAGAAAATTCTTTGGGCTTTTGTGTGTTTATTGTTGCTAAGGAAACCATTTCCTTTTCACTGCAGTGTATGGGACATCTGTGCCACACTGAATCTGCTACAGAAAGGCACATAAAATCAGGAATAGAAAGTGAAGGAGAGAGGAACATAAAAGAACAAAATAGGAAATTAATACAAATAGAACTCCTTTTAAATAACACTCTGCCAATGATTTTTTTTAATATATATAAGGAAAAAAAAATAAGACATGTATGTGTCATTCTCAGTAACATGGGATATGTTTATGTCCATCACTGCCACTTCCGGACTGGGTCTCTTGTTTCCCTTCAGTAAAAGCCCTGGTGGCACTTACTCCAGTAGGGTCCTTACCAATCTTATAAACCTCGTCATGGCCATTATCACTTACCAGAGAAGGGAGCAGGTGTGTTCCAAGACTAGTGCCAACGTTGCAGTGTTTGAGTCGGTATGCCTCTCAGCCTCTGTGGTCTTCTAGCCTCATCCCCAATCCCAGCCCCACCCCCATCTTTTTCTTCTCCTACCCTCTCCCTTACCTTTATGCCCTTACTTTTCTGTTTCTTTACTCCTATTTTAGACTCTCCCCTGCATCCTTTCCCTGTCCTCCCAGAATAATTGTTTCTAGTTAATAATTCATTCAGTGACCTCTTTGCTTCCTGCCTTGATTGAAATCTGACCATCCCCCGAGGATGCTGCTGCTTCTGCAGTCATTTCAAGAGGAGGCTGCTTGGAGGAAGAAGAGCTGGTCTTCTGTATCCCCACCTCCTCTTCTAGGAATTACTCTTCCATCCTGGTCTAAACTCTTTTCTTCTTAACATACCCTTCTTGTCACTGACACCGAACTCTCACAGTTACCTGCCTCCGTATCAGTCCCTTGATTAAAGACTGGAGCCGAATTGCAGTCTTCCTTTGTGCTAATCTAGGATACTTCCTCATTCATGTAAGTGACCTAGTCACACAGTTACTAAACTTCTAAACTCTGCTGGCTGTTCAATTTCAACCATCCACTCACCTGCCCAGGATCCTGTACTTGTTAGAAATTCAGAAGTCTAAACATGAGTCCATTTCTCTCATGACCTCACTCTCACACACATCCTTTTCCACCTCTCAGAGACCTCCAGCTCTTGATCTCAATATCTCCTGGTTTCTCTGCTTGTCTCTCTTTCTTTCTATTAATCCTGACCCCTTGGTGTTCCTTCACCTATTCCAAAGATTTTCTACATACCACTGCTGCTTCCTAACTGAGACTTTTGTTACCCCTCTATGAATCCCTTAATCTTAATCTTGCCCTTCTATTTTTCTGCAGCACTGGCCCCCAAATCCCCAACCTTGAGTATGTGCTACAATTTGTGTCCTCTCTCTTTCACTGGGACAGCTGAGTATATAATGCCTGACAAAGTTACTGGTTGGTGTAGCTTAACACCTTTATAAATCCAAGATCTTCATCCTGAGCCTCTTTCCACCTACCACAAAGGCTGTATATATATTATCCTTGGTCAACCTTCTCTCTCATTCTACTGTACAGCAATTCCTCATCCTCTCAGAGATAATCCAGCCTTATAAGGAGCCAGATGATTGTGTAATGGCTAAGAGCATAGTATTAGGAAGCAGACAACAGTTATCAAATGGAAGAACAGGAATTTAAATGAAGATTTGTCTATGTCTGAAACCCAGGAAGAACTTCTGGTTGGATATTATTGTTGATACTGACATAAGAATAAAGCTTTGTTTTCTAGGACACCTTTCTTTTGAAACTATTGAAGAATTGTATGTTTACTTCCTTGCACACCGTTACAATTTTTTATTTGAAAAACATCTAGATTAACACTTAAATCACAAATTATTTTAGAACATGATCATTTACGTGTTCCAGTGATTACATTTTGTCACATCAGGTTTGACATTCTTCCATGTCATTTTGTTCATTCTCCCTTGGAACCCTTATTCACTTTAATGGCTTCAATTATCACCTCCACAATACTCCCCAAAACCAATCTGCAACTCTTTTCTCTTTTGAACTTCAGTCTCAACTGTCCAAATGTCAGTTTGACATCTGTACATGGATTTTCTGCTGTTACTTAAAACTCAGCATGTTGAAAACTAATTTGTCTTCCTGTCCCCCTCCAAAGCAGTTGACTGATTTCCATATTTCTATAGGATGTACTTTATCCCAAATTCAATCATTAATGTTAATTTCCATTTTCCTTTCTTTCTCATTCAGAGATATGTTTTCTTTTCTCAACTTCAGTTCTCTCACAGTCAGAATTCCCATGTTTATCTCTGTTTTGCATGGAAGTGGCACATATTTTTTTCTTTTTTATCCTTCAAGGTGCAAACCCTTGGTGAATATTCCCTTTTGTCTGCAAGTCCTCATGTAGCTATTTTTACTTATTCCTTATGTACCAGTCTTCTTTAGCTCCTACTTTTTTTTTATCACTCTCTTTCCATTTTCTTCCTTGCGACACTGTTGTTCAGTATTAATGAAGTTGGTCGGCGGGACAGTGGATGGCAATATATATATTGAGTCGCAGAGAGATGAATCAATACAAAAACTTAGTGAGACGGGAATGTAGCACTTTAAGCTAGTGTTCAGAACCTTGGGTACTTTTCTATCTGATAGGTTCCCTTTAAGCAGGACAAGCTTAAGCTGACCTTAATACTAATTAGCATCAACATGGGAAATTATTTAATATCAGACAATATAGTACATGGTTTTTGACAGTTCTTCATGTTCATAAATATCAAGTTTTAAAAATCACTAACTGCTTAAATAAGCCCCATAACAGTACAGAAAACACCATTCTAAAAAAACTAATCTTTTCTGAACTGTATACCTATTAATGATCCCTTCTCTTTTCCTTTTTCCTCCTGAAATGTGAAGAATTTGTTAAAAGGGTGGTCTCAGATAATAAACTCTCTAGGATACATGTCAATCTAGGGGTCGAGAAAAGAAACTCTAAAAATAAGCTTAAAACTGGGGGGGAAAAAACTAAGAAAACAAAACTAAAATAAAATAAAATTTAAAAAAATATGTCTTTCCTGAACCGAACCATTATTTCTTTTGTTTTTGTTTTTTGGTTGTATTCAGATTGCAAGCTCCTGAAAGCAGAGCTGTAATCATGCAAATATTCCCTGGAATAACTTGGAGACACTCACAGGAGCCTTCTCTCTATTATCAGAGAGCACAGTACATTTTGTTAAGCTGCAAAAAATGGAATTGGGTCCCTACAATTTAAAATTAGCATCATGTATATCTAAGTGACTGCATAACAGCACCCTGCACATGACCTTGATTATTAAATGAACGGTACTTTAAAGTCTTCCTGATGTGTTGACTACAAGGCTTTGCAGAAGAGAAAGGTGTCTCAGAAGATCTATTGTTAGAATTGCTGCAAAAGCACTGTATGATCACCCTCAAATGGGCCTTGAGATCAAGTCACAGCTGAGACTGTTACAATTATTATCACGCTTGTGAGAATGTCATTTTATCATATGACCTCTTAGGTGATAATACAGACCCAAAAAGTCAGTGGAGGAGCTAAAGGAAGAAATGTTGTAAATTATCACAGAGCTACCCTCTGGCCTCCTACAATAGAGGTTTAGCTTGATTTCAATGTTTCCAATATTTTACAGAGTTAAAAGTGACCATTTTCATTGCCTCATTTGCTAAAAGCACATTTTACAAAACTAACTTTAAAACTGAGCCTTAAAATTCATTCTTCTTTTCGGCAATTGTAAATTTTTAGGGAAAATATTATCATCATGAATGATGCTAAAGAAATACTTGAAAGACTTCAAACCATAAAACCCTTGGAAGAAAACAAAGGGAAAATCTCCTTGACATTGGTCTTGGCGATGATTTTTTTGGGTATGACACTAAATGCACAAGCAACAAAAGCAAGAATAAACAAGTGGGACTACATCAAACTAAAAAGCTTCTGCACAGCAAAAGAAATGATCAACAAAATTAAAAACAACCTACTGAATGGGAGAAAATATTTGCAAACCATATTTCTGATAAAGGGTTAATATCCAAACTATATAAAGAACTCATACAACTCAACAGCAAAAAAAAAAAAAAAAAAAAAATCTGATTAAAAAGTGAGCAAAGGACCTGAACAGATATTTTTTTCCGAGGAAGACATATAACTGACCAACAGGTTGAAAAGTTGTTCACATCACTAGTCATCAAGGAAATGCAGATCAAGATTGCAATGAGCTATCGCCTCACACATGTTAGAATGGCTGTTATCAGAAAGACAAGAAATAACAAGTGTTTGCAAGGATGTGGAGAAAAGGAAACCCTCATACACTGTTGGGGGAAATGTCAAGTGGTTCAGGAAACAGTACAGAGGATCCTCAAAAAGTTAAAAACAGAACTACCATATGATTCAACAATTCCACTTCTGGATGTATATTCAAAGGAAATGAAGTCACTATCTCAAAGATATATTTGCACCAACTTGTTGATTGCAGCATTATTTAAAATAATCACATGGAAACAACCTAAGTGTCCATCAAAAGATGAATGAATGCATAAAGAAAATGTGTCATGCATACACACACACACACACACACACACACACACACACACACACACATAGACACTGGAATATTTTTCAGCCACAAGAAAAGAAGGAAATCCAGCCATATGTAACAACATGAAAGTACTTTGAGGGCATTATTCTAAAGTAAGTCAGAGAAAGACAAATACTGTATAATCTTACTTAAAAATGAAATCTAAATGAACCAAACTCCTAGAAACAGAGTAGATTGGTAGTTGCCGGGGCAGGGGGTTGGGGAAAATGACTGAAAGTGGTCAATGGGTATAAACTTCCAGTTATAAGATGAATAAGTTCTGGGGATTGAGTATCCAATATACAGTGTAGGGGCTATAGGTAACAGTACTGTATTGTATACTTGAAAGTTCCTAAGAGAGTAGATCTTGGAGTTCTCAGCACACACACAAATGATGGTAACTATATAAGGTGATAGATGTGTTAACGAACCTTATTGTGGTAGCCACTTTCTAATACATAAATATATCAAATCGTCATGTTATATACCTTAAACTTATAAAATGATGTATGTCAATTATACCTCAGTAATACTGGGAAAAAAGAAATGCTTGAGTCCAAAATAAAAAATCAGTGCTTTCTATAATTTCTTGTTCCTACAGGTTTTGATCACAAATGAGCCAGAGGATGTATATACGCTGCTTTGGCACACTTACCTGTCATAAAGCCCATCTTTATTTTAAAATTAATGTTTGTTTCTTTCCATGCCTGGTTGGCCTTGTGTGAGAATTCAGAACTATTTTAAGGGCAAAAAACTCTTCTACTCCATTTATTTCATGCCAACTTCATAACATAAAATAATTGCTAATTATTTTATTCACATATGCAACATTGACATGTTCACTTTATTCACATAGTCAACAGACTCATGTTAGAGATTTACTGTGTATACTATGATTTTGTAGGACATACTTAGATAAATAAGACTAGAACCCCCATACTCAAAGAATTTATATTTAAGTAGGAGAATTTAGTCACATAAACAATAAACTATAAAAAAAGAAGTGTCATAAGAGTTTTAGTAAACTTCTAGAGAAGTTCAGTGGAGAGAGACCACCTCAAGTTGCCAGGATGAGAGACTTCATGGAGTCAATGACATTTGAGCTAAAAATCTGAAATCTTTTCTTATGTGGGAATGTTCAATTATATTTTAAATAAACAATAAGTAACAAGTGCACCTCTGTGATTGCATTGCAATCAGCTCTGAGCTGAACGAATAATTTTTAAGAGAAAAAAACTTTATTATTTCTTTGTGCAGTAGGCAAGACATACTCAAGTGAGTTAGGAGACCAGACTCTCACTCTGTGTGTACCTGGGCAAGTCAGAATCCTCTAAATTCAGTTTCCTTAGCTGTAAAATAAGAGGCTTGGGCTCTTATTGAACAGTCTTCCAAGTCCACAATTCTTGAAGTGGAGAGTTCTCAGAAGAGGAAGGGTGACATTTCTGGCAGAAAGGAGAAGGGAGTGTGTTTTTGTAGGGGAAAAGGCTTAAGAAGCACATGGAAAGGGGAATGTGTAGTTATTTGGAGCACAGTAAGCAAAGCATTCTGTCCTTAGTTTCCGCTGTAGACACCTTCACCCCCAGAGCTGTTGTTCTCCAAAATGTCTCCCCAATTACAAATCAAGAGCATTGCCTCTTCTTACTCTCCTCACTTCTACACGTGCTCCTATTTCAGTCTGCATCTTCAGACAATTACAAGCCTCCAATCCAAACATTCTAGGGTTGTTAGAACAACTTCAAGATATGATGAAAAGCAGGAGCCCAAAGTAAACGAAGGATTCCAGAGCTGAAGCCCATGAAATAAGTCCATGTTGGTGCCAACAGGAGACTTCACACATGCCCCAACTCAGTACATCTTAGGTGGCTGTTGGGGTCAAGTGGGTCAGCTAAGTGTACGTGGCCCTGAACAAAAAATCGGAAGACCTATATTTATGTCTCATCTGGTTCTGCCCCTAACCACAAATTGCCCTCCAGTAAGTCATTCACTCTCACTGAGATTCATATTCTCCACATTTCACATGACATTATTATCTTTTCTGCCTCTTGTAGTGGGTTCTTGTGAGGCATAATGTTTAATACATGTGAAATATAGCTATTTAATATATGTGAAAACTTTTTGGAAAAATACGAAGTGCTAAGCAAATGTAAACTATTATGATTGAAGAGCTTTGCCGATATGCTCACATATATTTAATTTAAGACTTATGGTAGTTACTAGATTTTCTTTTAAACATAGTAATAGCTTTACTGGTTTTATTGCAATACCCTTCCCAAAACATTTTGCATTACTATGTGCTCTTATTATATGGAGACTTCTGCCCACCCACCAGTTGTTAGTCGGAAGAGTGGATGTAGAGGTTGTAAAAATATATAATAATGTGATCGAAATATGCAGGTAGAAATGAGTGTTTAGATAACTGTATTTTGAGCTGAGTACTATAAAATGCTAGATCTAAGAGTAGCCATTGACCTAAAATCCGTCTATGAAAAATGTTTATTGACTTTCTCAAATGTGGTAATAGAAAGCTCTTTTTTCTTTAACATCCTATAAATAATAATGTGCTGTGCTTTTATCAGCAGGTAGCAACATAAATAGGTAATAAAAACTCACTTCCCAAATGTAAACAGTAAGTTTTCAGAAATCATTTTATCAACATCTCTATAGTTGTGTTTTTAATTGTCCTTGTCCATTTAAATTTCATAATAATATTATCACATTTCTCATTGCAGCTTCATATACATAAACTGTTTTGCAGAGTAGTGACTTTTATATGTGTGTATATATGCATATATTATATATACATACATATATATTCATATGAAATAAATGTGTTCATATGTACACATATACATATACACATGTATGTATTCATGTGAAATTTCTGATAGTTGGTCATTTTACATATAAAAATGGAAATATAATGATTCACTCTAATAGATAACAGTGCTTTATTTCAGATCCAAATTATATGAAATGATAATTTAGAGCAAACTGTTACGTTGTATTTGTGTAAATAACTATAGAGAATATTTAGGTAGAAAGTTTTTGCTTTAACTTTTATGTTTAAAGAGACAACAAATATTTAATAATTAATAAATCTCAGTTAAACATAACTAATATCTGAAGATTGATACCATCTCTAAGAAATGTACTTTTATAAAAATCTGTGAAAACTAACTATATAGCAAACTCAAGATATCCACTTAATTGAAACCATTAATTGTGTCAGTCATATTGACTACAAACTCTGTATGCAATTGGGCCTATTGGTACGATTGTAGAAACTTTGCATTCTTTTTCAATTCTGCATGTAAAGAAAACTGTTCTTGTGAGGTGTTGCCAATCAGAATGAGGAGATATATGTGGGCTTGTAGATTTACTTATGGTTCACAATATGGGATTGAAGGTCAATTAGCTTAAAAATGTGACCAAGATTAAGATGGTGCTTGAGGCCCCATGGAGCACTTAAACAAGATCTCACACAAGTCTTGGTGGTCTGTTAATCATCTTTTCAAAGACAACTAATTTTGTTCTGTGTAGTCATGACTACTCTGCATCCAAATATTTTTCCTTTCAACAAAAATGGAAGCACTTAAGAGATTACCTTTGGGTCAATACCTATACCATTCTATCTCTGCTTCCTGGAGAACATCTCAGAATGCATTTCCACCAGTGATAACTTAGTGCTTTCTTCATTGTTTTTTAACAAAGGGGAATACATTTTCAGGAATAGAAATGGGAAGAAAATATAACCAACAGATTTTACTAAGTAGTCACTACCTTATAGAAACACCACTGCAGGGCTGAGGTCAGACTCATGTTGAGCCTTGGAACCATACCTCTTCTTCCTGTGGAAATATCCTCCACTTTCCCTGGGGCCCACTGCCTTTCTTTTTCCTGGTGTAGATCAGATACACAGAGTAGGAAGCAATGTGTCACAGTAGATGAAATAAAACCTTCAGATTTCTTCAAGATCCAAATCCTATCTCTGCCACATGGTAGCTGTGTGATTTGAGGCAAAATAATTAACTCTCTGAGATTTGGCTTACTTGTCTGTAGAAATGCCTGTGTCACGGAGCTGTTGAGTGTCTTAATCAATGTGTATAACACACAGGACAGTGTCCAGAACATTGTAAGGGCTTAATACTCAGTAGCTATAATGAGATAATCTAACTTATGTTTGGATTGTTCAGTCTGATTTGTTAGAGACAGAGTTTTAAAGAAAGAAGGTATTATTTTGTTTCTATGAGTACAAGTTTACCTTCCACCAGTTATATGTTATGACAGAGATCTCCAAATGATTTATTTATTTGAAGGATAGTTACATTTACCTTAACTGACTTTCCTGTTGAAGTCACTTCTGACAGGAAACCCAGTTGTGTTTCCAAGGTGACCGTAAATATTTTACGTAGTTCACAGTAAGCACATTTCTCCCATTTATGAAAAAAATTAGGATAGTGTGGATAGTAGTATGGAAAACTCTAAAATGATTAACTGTGCTGTGATCATTAAAATAAAGCAATGAAAAATGTTTATGTAGTCAAAGTATATCATAATTGCAAGACTGATTGTTAACAGATGGGTATGTACAAAATTTTGCTACCTTAAAAAGCCTGAGCTGTCACCCTTTTATGAAAGGACAAACCTGAGTTCTGGAATGCACTTTGGCATTTGTTACATTTAAAGTCAATTTTATAGCCAACTTGTGAATTTTCCTCCGTTACCTCTTTTAGTTTTTAAGACCATCTTACCCTCCCACACACCATACTAACCATAATTCTTACAAGCCAACCACAAATACCCATTGCTATTCACAGAAATTACCCAGAGCTCACCACTCTTTTGTGGGCAATTTGTGCTTGCTCTGCCACTTTACTCGATTTTAGACCCTGCCTTTGAACTTGCTTCTGAGCCTTCAGATTTGTTGCTTGTATTGGCCACGCCCAGCATTTGAGTCTTGCTCTTGCCAGTAGATTTTGGCTTCATGTTCCACCCTGGCTCAGGGAACTCTGGCTGGATCAATCCTGATGTACTCCCACCTTCTGTAGTGTTTCAAACACAAGTAGTCTCTGCCTGCCTCATTGCTCGCTGGGATGAATCATAGACGTATAGTTTTTAAAATAAGCAGTTACAACATGGCAGCCACAGACACACTTTCTGTCAACCAGAACACCACACAGTGCCTTTGTAGTGTCTCATTTTAATCTTTATAGCTTCTTATAAAGGTTGCTTTTACTGTCATGCTGGCCTATATGTTTTTATGTGATGTATTTCAGAGTTAAAAAAAAATGTCTAAAAATCTATGGCTACTTTCTTTATACTTTTTAGGTTTGTTTTTTTTTTTTGTTTTTCTTTTTTTGCTGTACGCGGGCCTCTCACCGTTGTGGCCTCTCCCGTTGCGGAGCGCAGGCTCCGGACGCGCAGGCTCAGCGGCCACGGCCCACGGGCCCAGCCGCTCCGCGGCATGTGGGATCTTCCCGGATCGGGTCACGAACCCGGTTCCCCTGCATCGGCAGGCGGACTCTCAACCACTGCGCCACCAGGGAAGCCCTAGGTTTGTTTTTCTTCAACTCAGATTACCAGATCAAAGTAGTCAAAGCAAATAGGCCTTTTATTTCATTGACAGTGCAAACTAGTGAATCTCCCAAAACCACTCCTATTTGGCTTTTTGGAATGTGTTTTTTTTTTGTTTTTTTTTTTTTTGTGGTATGCGGGCCTCC
>NC_041218.1:87440706-87479488 GCF_002837175.3 Physeter macrocephalus
AGGCTCAGCGGCCATGGCTCACGGGCCCAGCCGCTCCGCGGCATGTGGGATCCTCCCAGACCGGGGCGCGAACCCGGTTCCCCTGCATCTGCAGGCGGACGCGCAACCACTGCGCCACCAGGGAAGCCCCTGGAATGTGTTTTAAACTTTCATATAATTCACTTCAAGCTCAGTAGTTAGATGGGCAGTTACCCCTTCAGTGTCTCATGAAAGCCTGGAAGGTTCTTTCTCAGGATGATCTCCTCATAATTGTCTCCTTTGGAGGCAGACATGCAGTAGGAATATTACTTATGTATATGGCTCTCAGATTATACGTGCTGGAAATATAATTCAGATGCAAAGTAGGTACAAAGAGGAACATTTTAACTAACTAAGCAAGCATTAGATCCTGTAAAGTAATGCAAAAGCACGACATCTGGCTTGACAACAGATCTTGTGGAAGAGACTTAGAAGTTTTCATGATCTACAAGCTTATGTAATGTGACTACTTTAAAAAAAAAAAAGTAAACTTGGTATGCATTAGTCTAGAAAATTTTAAAGAGTGTATTTTCAATATTCCAATGGAAAGGTACAAAAACGCAACTGGGTAAAACTCTTATCTGGGGAATCAATGTCATGAGATCTAGGTATTAACAGTTTTCTATTGGTCCGACTTATTCCAGGGGTAGATTTTAGAGTATCTAGAAGAATATATGGACTGTGTATCTTCCTGGTAACCCTTCACAACTATTGTTTTTCTTGGTTGAGCTTTTTTTTTTTTTTTTTTTTTTTTTTTTTGTGGTAAGCGGGCCTCTCACTGCTGTGGTCTCTCCCGTTGCGGAGTACAGGCTCCGGACTCACAGGCCCAGCGGCCATGGCTCACGGGCCCAGCCGCTCCATGGCATGTGGGATCCTCCCGGACCAGGGCACGAACCCGTGTCCCCTGCATCGGCAGGCGGACTCTCAACCACTGCGCCACCAGGGAAGCACCTTGGTTGAGCTTTTGAAATGTATTGAGCAGCCTTAAGTCCAGGATCATCTTTTCTGAGGTGCATCTGATGTACTAGGGCCCTATTGCCAGTCAAGTGGAGCATTAAATGCTTTATCAGCTGAGTGGAAGATAGGATTGATTCTCTTATGAAAACTCAGGTGCCTGAACAAAAGGTCATCTAAGTTCTGCTTCGAAGGAAGTCAAGAGTAAAACTCTAGGGAAGGCAGGATCAGTATTCCCATCAGAAAATGATTTTTAATTCATGATAACAAACATGCAAATTGGCCCTTACTAACGGATTTAATGTCCAAATTGGCATCATTGTGTCTAGATTTATTACAATTGTGATTTAGAGGCCATAAGAAATTTATAGTAAGGTTTACATTTGGTAAAATTCCAGTTAGTGTTTTTTTTATTTTATGTGTCACCTCAGTAACAAGACGTCAGTTTCTTTCAGCCAAGATCACCAGGAACACACTTGTAGTTGAACAAAGTGGGTTTATTGACTCATTGCAGTGAGGGAGAGTGCACGCTGTGGGGGAGTGCGGGACATCTCAGGAGGAAGATTTAGGAACTGGCTTTGCATTAGGCGAATTTAAGGAGGGCTCAAGGAAGTAGCAATTTTCTCTGGATTGAATGCTGTGAGGAAGCAGGGATGATTTTCTGGTTGGGCATCTAAATAATTCTTATCTAGAAGGTGGAAGAATGAAGCAAGGCTAATGCTGTCATTAAGAAAGATACAGCAGGGGCTTCCCTGGTGGCTCAGTGGTAGCGCGTCCGCCTGCCGATGCAGGGGAACCGGGTTCGCGCCCCGGTCTGGGAGGATCCCACATGCCGCTGAGCGGCTGGGCCCGTGAGCCATGGCCGCTGAGCCTGCGCGTCCGGAGCCTGTGCTCCTCAACGGGAGAGGCCACAACAGAGGGAGGGCACGTCCGGAGCCTGTGCTCCGCAACGGGAGAGGCCACAACAGAGGGAGGCCCGCATACCACAAAAAAAAAAAAAAAAAAAAAAAAAGAAAGATACAGCAGAGGGTGGTCTTGTTTTTCTCTTGATCCATCATAGCCCCAGAATGGCCTTGTCTGAAGTTGGTGTTCTGTGAAATTGTTGATGTTTGACAGGAGAACACTGAGGCCTAGCTGTGAGTGCCGGGCCAATTCTAGGAACAAGAGCTAACTGATAGTTCCAGGATAGCTTTCATCTGTCAACTTTTCTCTGCATCAAAGTCCAGGAGTTTTGTCAAACCAGGCCTCTAAAAAGAGGAAGCCTACTTTTGTAGGACAAGATGCTAATAGAAGAATTTTAAAGTTATTAGCAATCTATTTATAGAAAATGAGAGGAGGAAACTTTTTCTTCAATTAATTGAGGTTTAAAAGGTTCATGGAAGGTAAAAGGACACATAAGTTTTAAAAACCACCAGGGCTTTCTTAGCAATCTCATTTTAGAAGTTGGAGCAAAGGTGAATTCTTTCTACCTAACCCCAGATAGTCATTCAAGTTTTATTTAATAATTGGATACTATCCCAATCAAAGTAGAAAGTAATAGCCCCACTGTCTTCAGTATTGGTAAGACGATGTCTCCAGCCCCTTGTCTAGTTCTGTTCAACACTACATTTAAGAATAGAGATATGACAGCAATCTTGAAGTATCTGAAGATCCATCATGTGGAATAACCTTTAAGCTGATTCTATTCTGCTCCCAAAACCAAAATCAGTATTATTAGTTTTATGTAACAGGGAGCAAAGATATCTGTTCAGCAGAAGGAAGAATTGTCTCATAATTAAGAGCTCTCCAGGAACAGAACAGGTTGCTTAATTATACAGTGAAAGTAAAACATTGGAAGTGCTAGAAACAGAGGCTGAATGAACACTGGAAAAGCAGACCTAACTGGAGTACGTGGAATGAGAGTTTGGACTACATAGTCATTCAAGACCCTTTCTAACTCCAAAGGCAGAATCAATAAGCTAGAGAAAGGATTGACAAGTCAGTAGGTTACCATGAACTAAGGCATGTTAAAAGCATCGTATGAGTCAGGATTCTCCAGAGAACCCAATCCTAGAGGTGAGAAAAAAAGAAGCCCAAAAGGTTGGGCAGTCTGGGTTCACCAGTTCCTAAAGTCAGGCCTTTGAAAGGTGTCCTCTATTGAGCATAAAATTGAGTGAGTGCGACCCTTGGGCAGAAACTCTGCCTTTTTAAAAAATTTTAAATATTTCAAGTCTAGGCAATAATAATAGCATTTATGAGTTATTTAACCATGACCACTGCACAATGTTGAGTGCTATGCAAAATCATGCAGCATCCAATTTTCTATCTTCACAGCAATGCTACGTGGAAGGTACTATTATTCATTATTCCTGTTTTATGGATGTTACAACATGTTCAGGGTTACACAGCTGCCATGTGGCAGAGCCCAGATTTGAACCCGTGTTTGTCTGAGTCCATGGGTCATGCTTTTATTCTAGGTTATACTGCTTCTAGATAGAAGGAGAGAGATGAGGCCCTGCAACAACTGGTATGATAATAGATCATTCTTTTCTATTAAGTGAAAGGGTGTAGGGGGCAACAGCTGTTAGCAATATTCCTAACCAAGCGTAATCAAACGTTTAATTTTCTAAGCCTAAAGAAAGGCCAAGATCGCATTAAGCCATAATTGCAAATCTTTAGCATTAATAGAAAATATAATTATACCTGCAGGCTTATATATCTTTAAGTTTTCTTTAATTCAGAGCTTTATGTTTTGATATTACCTGGTGAACTGTGTAAGAGTGGTTCTTGTATGTTCAATTATAAAATCTGGCCTGCAACCCAGTGATCTCAAAGCAAATATTGTACCGGAAGTAGTAGTAGTAGTAGTAGTAGTAGTAGTAGTAGTAGTTGTCATAGTACTAAAAGTAATAGAAATAGTATTAAGAGAAGTAATATTAGTAGAGTATTAATAGAAATTAGTAGCAAACAACCATGAAGTACTTATTATATGCCAAAAAACGTGTTAATGTTCATCTCATTAAATGCTCAGAATAGTTGCACGAAGTTGGTTTTACCATTTTCTTAAAATACAAACAACCAAATGTTGAAATACGGGCTTAGAGAATTAAGGGAACTTGCCCAGCTAACAGATCTCGCCGACCTGAGAGCCTCTTATGAAAACCTTGGGTATCTAAATTTTTTTGTCTGAATAATTTGAATAGGGCAGTAAAATGTGTACTGGAGAAAATGTTCAATACATTATTAAAATTTGGGGAGTTATTTTTAGAATACAAGCCTCATTCTAGGGAGCAGCTCAACTTGAGGCTGAATGATGTATTAATACCATAAAGTTAATGCATTTTACATTTTTTCTTTGGGAGACAGTTACTGTAAACATTCATACAAATAAAATAATAACCCCAATTTTAAATATATCCCAGTTAATCAGTCTCGTGTTGACTAAATTTAATGAAATGTAGTAAATAACAATATGTTCTACACAAGGCCATTTTAAAAATTGGTCTGAGTGTTTCATTTTGTGTTTGTTACTAGTTTAACAGAGTGAACAAAATGCTCTCATCATGTATTAATACTTTGCTATCAATGTCATTAAACAGTGGTTTAGCAATTTACCGCTAGTTAATGATCCAGGGCATTGTAATAGCTCTTCATGTCTCTCAGGTAAACACAGTCTGTTTAAACTACTATTGCTTGAGAATAAGATTACTTAATATGACTTAATTTAACATAAGATGATGAAGACTTATAATTGCAACTTCCATTATTCAATTGATACAACCTAGATTGGGCTCAAAGGGAATGCCAGGTTGGATCCCTGCCCTCTAGGAGCCTAAAGTCTAAGAGGGACGCTAAGACAATAAATAGGCAGGCAATTTTTTAAGTGGCAACGTAAGTAATACAAACAGCTGGGATACAAGATTATGAAATTAACATACAGAAACAGTAATCAGGTCTTTATTTTTGTCATCATCATACGTTTATAGAGTACACTTTGTGTTCAGTGAGCAGCTGTACAATGTGTCCTCAAGACACATTGCACTCCTCAAACTTTATTGTGCATCTGGATTACCTGAAGATCTTGTTAAATTGCAGATTCTGAGTCAATATATCTGGAGTGAGCTTGAGAGTTTGCAATTATAATGAGCTCCAGGGTGATGCTGATGCTGTCAGTCTTCAGATCACACTTTGAGTAGCAAGAGTCTAAGTTATTTTAATAAAATCTTCTCCTTAGCATTTCTCATTAACATCTGTGATATCTTATTTAAACATAAGCATAGATATTTGGAGAGATTGCTGTTAGATACCAATGTAGCCCTACCTTAAAAATGAGAAACTATCAGGTAGTGAACTTCTTGCCATTTGTCCTAAAACTTTTGGCTGTTCCCATATAAAAAGACCATTTGTAAAGGCTAGAAGGTGGTGGAATATCTCCTGTCAGTCAATGTCTTGACGCCTGTCTAAAACTATCCACCTTGGAGTGTGAGGTAATCACAAGTTCCTGACACAGATACCTGTCTTTAAGAAATTACACTGAGACCACCAGTTCATTTTGTTGAACAGCTGAACAGCTGTCTATCAATACTAACTTTTAGTCACTAGCAGTTGAAGCCAAATTGGAGCCAATGACCTTTGGGCGAGAAGTTTGATAGTCCATTCGAGTCCCTGGAGTCATCAGAGCCTCCTGTTGGAAGAGGTGTAATTCAAGAATTTCAGCATGCTGCCTCCAGCCCAGAGCACAGAGATCGTTTCTTGAAACTCACAGTCACACTTAGGCTGTTGGTTTCTCGTGACATTAATGTAAGAGAATGGTGTAAGGATTTGCTTTGGGTTACTTTTTTTTTTCCTAAGCAGTGCTTCAATTGATTCGTATAAAATTTACATGGGCAATTATCTACCTTAGTTACTGGCAATGGATTCCCAGTATTTCTAAATAAAGACACGAACTGAAATGCCCCTGGTCCATATTCTTCATCAGTAGTCACTTTTTTTAATGGAACGTCCAAATATGAAATTAGCTTTCTTTTCTGGGAATAAGAAGGTTGTTGGGGAAGATTAGTAGGGACATGTGAACCACTGCAGAAGGAAAAATGTTGTGTGTTCTCATCTTGTTATCACCATATCAGAGACGTGGAGTAATGGGGGAGAAATGGTAAGCTGGGCCTGTGGTATTGTTTTCCCTTAGTATTTATTCCTGTGAGGTAATCATCTAAATTAATAAGGATTTGCCCTTTTATACGGAGGAGAGAACCTGATCCAAATGGCCTCATAAAAAGGAAATTGCTGAAGGAAGTCATTACTCTAATTAGCATTTATGCCCCCGATACTAAGAGTATACCTTTTTGAAAAATGACGTTCAATACATTCCAACCTACCACACTGAGTAGTAGTTGTACCCTGAGTGCCAGTTTTAATTGTCCTTTTGATATCAATTTAGACAGATCTACTAATAGGATTGTGTTATTACATAAATGCTTCTGGTAGTAGAAAAAAATGTCATTATTGAGCTGGATTGAATAGCTCTTCGCTGTGATGCACATAGGCTATCAAAGCTTATTCATTCATGAGGCCTACCTACCTATTCAGAGTTCCTTTTCTTGTCTATATTCATATAAACAATATCATTCTTTAGCTAATGAAAAATGTTATATGATGCTTTCTATCCTCTTCCTAGAAGATTTTGTTCTATATTTAGATCAAATCCTACCCCACTGACCTCCAAAAACAGCTCAGATTCTCTAATGTTGAATGTGTTCTTAGAGTCTGCAATTTTAGGATTATCAGTTTGGGCTTGGGAAATTATTTTGTTTTACTGAGTTTTCTGCATGAGTGTTTCAGTTTTAATGATATCTGATATCTGATGGTACTACACACACACACACACACACACACACACACACACACACACACACACACACACACACACCCCTTTCATCCATCTCTAAACCATCTCCCATGTCTCTTGTTCCCCTCCAACTCTATTTCTATATAGCAACAAGGATGAATAACCTTTTAGAACCTTAAATAAAATCATATGTTTCCCCTCTGTAAAACCTTTCCAAATCCCGTGGCTTGACTGACAAGGCCCTGTAGGATCTGCTTCCTCTCTGTCTTTCCAGTTGAATCCTGACCCTCTCCTCCACACTTATTATTACATGAAGCTCTTTCTATCCCATCGACTTTATTCTTGTTATTCTTCAACCTGTAACCGTCTTCTCCTGGCCGTTTATACAAAAGGCACATTCTCATCTTTCTGATCTCAGTTTAAACAGTACCTTCTCAGATAGACCTTTCTTGCCCACCCTACCTAAAGTAGGTTTCTCTATTGACCTCTCTTAAGCACTCTAGCATGTCCTTTATTTATCTCATTTATTTGGTTAATTTTTAATATCTTTTCTCCTCTGGACTCTTAAGTTCCCTGAGGACAAGTGCTTTATCTGCATTGCTTATTTGCTGGGCACATATTAAATGTTCAATTAATGAGGGCTTCCCTGGTGGCGCAGTGGTCGAGAGTCCGCCTGCCAATGCAGGGGACACGGGTTCGTGCCCCGGTCTGGGAGGATCCCACATGCCACGGAGCAGCTAGGCCCGTGAGCCATGGCCGCTGAGCCTGCGCGTCCGGAGCCTGTGCTCCGCAACGGGAGAGGCCACAGCAGAGGGAGGCCCGCATACCACAAAAAAAAAAAAAAAAAAAAAAAAAAAAAATAATAATAATAATATTTGTGTCACATGAAAAGCATATGATATTGAAATTTTAGCATCCATAAATAATGTTTCATTGGAGCACAGCCATACCCATTCACTTATGTACTATCTGTAGCTGCTTGCACACTACAACAGCAGAATTGAGTAGTTATGACAGAAACCATATGCCTAAACAAGTCTCAAATATTTATTCTCTGCCTCTTTACAAAACGATTTTGCTGACCCCTAACATAGACAGGTTTGCATATCAGAATTTTAATACTAACAAACACCTATGTTGTCTTGCAGCTTTTTATAAAGACTACTTAGAAGAAGGAATGATACGAGATCCTGAAATAGGCTACTTGAATCTCTCTTATGCTGGCCTTTTAAAATAAATCTCATCCGATTGGTCTCCCTCCCATTGAGGCAGTCCTCCAAAGCAGTGGTTCTCAGATATTAATGTGTATCAGAATGACCTAAAGTGACCCAAGCCCAGAGCTTCTGATTAGGAGATGGGGAGTGGGGCCTGGGAATTTACATTTCTAACAAAATTTCAAGTCAAGAAATAGTGACCAGGGTTGCATCCTTCTTTACAGGGTGTGAGTGTCCCATCAGTGGAAGAATTCACTTACTCAGTATTGACCATGTGCCAGTGTTATTCTAGATGCTGGGAAAACAAAGCTAACCGATAAATGGCACCTGTTGAGAAGCCAAAACTTAGTGCTATGGAGGCATTAAGTAAATAATTACAATAAAATGTAAAAGCTGTAGCAAGAGGTATAAACAAACTCTGATAGGGGCACCAATCAGCACCTGAATATTTGTGAAGGAAATTAAGACTTAAAGAATTCTCTAATGTTTCAAGAAAAAAAGTCCATACTGCAGCATGGTCATGCCAATCCACAGCACATAAAGAAATCCTGAGTATAAGGGCAAATTTAGAGGTTCTGTCCAAAATTTCTTATCTCCAAGAGAAAGAAGGGGAGGTCATCATGAAAAGATTAACAGTTCTTTAGGCAAGTTGCTAATATTAGTTCCTACCTAAACATTATTTTGTTTCTTTGGTTTTGTCCTTTGAACCCTAACTGATTATCAACATCTATCACCTCCCAAAAGCCCAAGTTGCCATCATTGCAGCCCTGCCATACACCCCTCATTGACCTCAAGATTTTCCCTTTTGCAGCTTCCAATCCATTCTGCATGCTACAGCCTGGCAATCTAGTTGGAAAAAAAAAAATCTGAATGTCTTTTAAAACCTTCCCTTCCCTTTTTTTTTTTTTTTTTTTTTTTTTGCGGTACGCGGGCCTCTCACTGCTGTGGCCTCTCCCGTTGCGGAGCACAGGCTCCGGACGCGCAGGCTCAGCGGCCATGGCTCACGGGCCCAGCCGCTCCGCGGGATGTGGGATCTTCCCGGACCGGGGCACGAACCCGCGTCCCCTGCATCGGCAGGCGGACTCTCAACCACTGCGCCACCAGGGAAGCCCTTCCCTTCACTTTTTGAAAATTAACCCAAAACTTTAACAAAACCTTTAGGCTCCATGTGATCTCTAACCTCAGGGCTCGCCCTTGTTGTTGGCACCAAGCACATTGTTCTCCTTTTTAGTTCTTCTAAGGAACTGTTCTTCCTCTAGAGCCAGGGCTTTTGTAAATGTATTCCTTCAGCCTGGAATGCTTTCCTTGTATGTCTTGAACCTTTACTAGATTCTACTCATCTTTCTAATCTCAATTTAGACATCAGTGCCATGGGAAGCTAGCCTTTCACTGACTCCACCCCTGTCCCCACTGTCAGAAGCAATAAATGAGTAGTCTACACTGGTTATCAGTCTGGAAAGAAACACCATATTACTGTAGTACCAAGGGAGTGTGGGGAGAGAAGGTTAATCATTACATTAAACCTGCCATCAAATATACCTTCAGTTAGTTTCATATCATCAAAAACCAAACTTTAAATTTCAAACCACATAGCCCTTAAGTTATTGGAATGTCAGAAGTATTTGACAACAGAGACTATGTCTGGAGTTAAATTGAGACAGGGGAAACTGATCTGGCTAACTAGTTAGCAGAAATTTTACATTTAGCTTTTATAATCAACTAGGTTTGTTTGGGGGAAGAACACACACATAAACATGCACATATTCACATATATGTCAACTTCCATCTAGCTCAGCTATTTAACCTTCAGAGAAGTCCTTGGGACAAGTTTCGGAAACAATAAAGAAATTTTATTTCTTATCGTTAGAAAAGCCACGTGCATTTCTTAAAAATCTGTATTGACCCAGACATATTTTGGCTCAGGTGGAGGGGAGGGGACTGGGTTTTTAATCATATGCCATTTTTTTTTCCTTAACAAGCCTAACTTGAACTCTTCTCAGAGTTCTCAGAGCACTACTACTTGACCTTTATAGTTATTGTCAATTTGTAATTTAGTATTTGTGTGATTATTTGACTAATATCTGTCTCCTCAGTAGAAGGTAAGCTCAAAGAGGACTTGCTTGTTTTTTCATCATTGTACCTTGAGATAATTTATGCCTGGAACATAGTAGGCTGTCAGTAAATATTAGCTAAATAAATGACAGAATAATTGGCTAGGTCAGCTTATGAGAGTCTCAACCCCCCTGGTGACCCTTGAAACCTTTTCCTGGCTGAGCCTCCTACCCATCAAGTGTCTATTATTGTCCCGGACCTTTGGATTGACTCTAACCCTCACCTTCACCAGCTCTTATTAGTTATGGATGCCATTACCTGCTACCAGTAACTGACTACGTATTGAGTTTTACTTTTTCTCACAAGAACTAGGAGAGGAATTGAAACGTTATGCAATCTAAACGTTATCATTTTGACGTGTAATCAACATAAAAATAATAACTGGGGTGCTTTACTTTTTTGTACCTTCTTCAAAGTCTAGTGTGGATTTTACACTTACACAGCTTCTGAATTCAAACCAGCCCCCACATTTCAAGTCCTCAACAGCCAGTTGTAACAAGTGGCTGCCCTATTGGACAGTGTAGCTTAGTACTTTATCGGCTGTTAGGTGATGACAGATGAGCACACATGCATGGCTTTGGGCCAGAATGTCACTCAGCAGTAATGTTAGAACGTCATGCAAAGGCACATCCTAGCCCTCCTCCTTTTCCGCATCCTACTCCTTCTCATCTCCTTCCTTTTTCCACCTTTTCCTCCAATTCTTTCTTCTCCTCTTCCTCCTGCTCTTTGTGTTTCTTCTTACTTCCCATTTCTTTTCTGATCTTTTCTCCACACATTTCTCCCTCTACTTTTCCTTCATTAATGCAACAATTTTTCTCCAATAAACTTCTGTTTCTGATACTTTCAAGTTTACTACACAATGAGAAAGATAGTGTGAAAGGCAAAATTATAATGTAAAAATTTGAGGATTGTGGGAGGTGTACCTCAATAAAAAATACATCTTAAAAGATTTAACGGTTGGTTTCTGGACTTTTAAATATAAACTGCCAGTATTTCTGCCAGAATTGTCTTTGTCACAAGACAATTATTGATTTTCATAGGTTGTCAGGAAAAAAAAAAAAAAGCATTATTAAAGACTTGTTACGGTTACACAAAGCCTTAGAGTTAAATACCAAAAACTCTTATTTTCTTTAACCTTTTGGGTTGTTCATTGTTTTCCTGGCTCATAAATTGGTTCTACTTCTACACTGCTGCTAACTTTAACTATACTCTAACATCCAGGATTTATGTTTGTGTCTCACGGGTCACAATGAAAATGTCGACTCTTAAAAAAGTCATAAATTTTTAAAATATCTCATGGACTAAAATATAAAGTTAAAGTACTTCGTATATGGCCTTCCACAAAGTAATTAGAGTTCACATCCTATGAGGGATCTACTTAGGGGCTTTCTAATTCACCAACAGGGATGGATGCAAATGAAAGGCTTGGAACAAAAATAGAAGTACTCTGTAACCACAGCCATTTACCCAGAAGGGAATGTGCAAAGAAATATAAAGAGAGTAACGTGACAGTTCTCCACGTTTGTGTCAAGAAATCAAATGAGTCCAGGCTCTCAAGTAATTGAAATTGTTGGCTACAATTTATTGTCATTCTCTACTCATTGTCGATTCAAGACTTTCTGATACGATGGCAAGGAAATATAACCTGTTGTCATTACGTCCTTTAAAAACGTGCAGAATTTTGGAGGCAAGTACTTTAGAACTATGACCCAATTCTGTCATCTCAGAAATGAGGAAACTAAAATTCAGAGGAGTTTAATGCCTAATCCAAGGTCTTTTAGGAAGTTAGTGGTAGAACCTTGATTAGGACCCAGATCCTCTGAATATTTGCTGGACTCTTTCCTATGCGTGGTCGAAAAAATCCAACAAACATATTTTCCAGGTAGAAGTAAAATTTTTCTGACTTCTATTAGCAGCTAAGAATTAGATATTTGGCAAATTTCTTTAGTCATTAACCAATAGTCAAATTAAGATTAATCAGAATTTCGCTAGATATTGTACTTGCAAGACAGTGACAAAAGAAAGCCTCAGAGGTCTCCTAATTTCTTAGTAACTTTATAGTATCACAGTTGATAGCACCATTGAGAGAAGGAAGTTATATGACAAGCCATAAATGCTGTGTGAGAAAAATAATACTGTCCTTGAAAGGTTCAATTTCCTTTATCAATTTTTGAAGAAGTAAATTTAATCAAGATGACTATCACAGGAATCCACTCAGCTTTGCACAAATGCCCGTTTAAAAATTTGTCAAAATTTCACTTCCACTTTCTTATTTACTGAGCCATGAAGGGACTGTCTCTTAAGGACTGAGCTCACTTGACACTTTAAAACTTAAACAATTAGTTGCATTAATAACACAGTTGCAAATGGTTTCCGTTCAGAAAGGTAGACATGTAAATTTGGTACTAAGTGGAATTATAATACAAATTATTTTTTTTCTCAGGGCTGTTTTCCAAAAATCTTTACATTGACCTTTGCTTAGGTTCCCCAAGGATCATCACATGTATCTCACCAGGTGCCCTGACTACCCAAGAAAATATCCCTATTGTGATTTGAGAACACCAAAAAATAAGTTCTTCTAAAACATATGTTCCCCCAATGAATTGACCGAATTTCATGATCAACTTTTTGGATTAGATTTAAAAGCTGTCAATTTGTAAGATATATTAAGCCAATTTTAGGTGTTGGCATCGAGTTTAAACTAGTTTATCAGAGTGGTGATCCAGTCACTTAGCAAGAACTAAAGAAAATTAGAAATCGGACATATATACTATATAGAAGAAAAAGAAAATTGGAATTATTATCAGCATGGGATATGAAAGAGGAGTCTAATGAGAGAAGCACGAGGCACTGGGTTCTAAGCGCTATGGACGATTGAAATGAGAGTGTGTTACCAGACGTATCGAGAGGGAGGAAAACACGTATGAATAATCTCTCTGTTTTTACACTATCACCATGAGTCAACAAGTGCTCTCTCTATGGGTTGTGACTAACTAAAAAGGGCTCTTCAGTCCTATTCTTGAACATAAGATAGGTTCCTCATACGAGTCCCTATGTATATTATTTGCTTGAAACATTTGTTCTTTTTTTTACTTTCTAACTTATAGCTTGATAATAAAGTCAGAAGTGGATTTTTCAGGTTAAGACAAGATAAAGTGATAAAATGGATGATTAGGAAGAAGGGTGGAAGAGACTGTTTTGATATGTACATCTGTTGGGTGCTTAATAATATCTTACATGTATTCAGTGCAGCAAAGCAATGAAACAAAGAAAAAATACCATTGATACAATGTCACCTGAAGTTGTCATTGTATTTTGGTGTTTACTCAGTTTTCTCAGTCATTTAAAGTAGGATTTTCACTTTATCATTTGGGAGAAAAATGAGCCAGGTGGTAATATGGTAGGTAACCTAAAATGTTATTTGATAAAAGTCTAAGGCTGTGCTGTCCAGCATAGTAGGCAGTAGGCACATATGGCTTTTCAGCGCTCGAAATGGGGCTTGTCTGAATTAAAATGTGCTTTAAGTGTAAACTATACACTGGGTTCTGAAGACTAGTAAGGAAAAAAAGTAAAAATATTGCATTCATAACTTTTATATTATATTGAAATGATAATATTCTGTATATGTTGGGTAAAGTCACATATATTATTACAATAATTTTCACCTTTCTTTTTCCCTTTTTCGTGTTGCTAACTAGAAAATTTTAAGTGACATGTGGCTTGTATTTGTGGCTGATATTACATTTTTATGACAGAGCTGCTCTAAGGAATTTAATATTATTGAAATGTGATATGCTTGTGAATTGGGCTTGTGGTTTTTTTTATGTTTCTATAATTATAAATGTTCAAATGCTTTACTTTGAAAGCAGATATATATTTGACATTGAAAAATCATATGTAACTTCCTTCTGTTCTCTTGAGGATTTCTTTGCATGACTTCTTTACATATTTTATTCCGCACAGGTGGGAAATGTTCTGAACTCTTCTGAATAAAGCCCGAGGGAAGAGTCACTGAAGGAAAGGGTATCTAGTTTCCTTTAAACAAGGAAACCACCTACCCTGACCAGTCTGTAGAGAGTTCCATTTAGCAAAGATTTGTCCTGTGTCTGTCAACATTGGCTAACGTGTATAAATGAAAATTCTGTCAGGAACACAAGAAACTCAATGAGAACTTGAAAACAAGTTTCAGAAAATGTTAGGTTAAACCATCTACATGATTTCCGGAGAGTACTAATGAACAACTGAAGACAGTGAAATTCAGAAAGCATATGGGGATCATATTATTAAACCAGCATTCATTAATTTAAAATAAACTTGAAATTCTTAGGTAGGGGTTGTTGCAGAATAATTCACTTTTGCATGTGAAAAAATATAAATTTTCACATTGTTTGCACAACTGTCCACATTTTGAAAGTCACATTTAACATTGAATTTGCAAAGAATTCAGCAATTTACTGTTTAGCACAGGTATCAGTGACAAAATTCCATTGGAATGTTTTTTTCTATTTCCGTCACATGTGAGATGAATGCTTTTCACCACAAAAGGAAAATACATCATCTTTTGAGGTCAGAGTTTTTTTGCACTTTGGTTTCAAGCTACTAACTATATATGACATGATGAGGAAATGATACCTTTTAGGGGCAGATCAAATTTAAGTATCAGAGCTGCTTACAAAAATAACTTCAAAAATCAGTTGACGAAAGCATTCTACAGTGGGACTTTGAGTCTTATTTTCTGGTAGGAAGTGCAATTTTAGAAAAGTAGAATATTTTTCGAGGTTACATTTACTAACTTTGTATTTACAGAATTTCTAATTTACTAACTCTGCAGCCATATGACTGTGATTCTTTCCATGGCAAGACTGTCGTATGATGGTTTTTGGTACTAATTTTCAGTCATTACTATCCCTTGTGTAATATGTTAACAGGTCTTAAAATTTGAATTTAGAATCCTCTCATGATTTATCTGTTTCTATTAATACAGATCTAAATCTCTGATGTGATCAAAATAATTATTTACTTATGATCTGTCAGGTTTTCTAACATAAATTAATTATTCACGGACGTGGAACTCCAAATCTCTCCTCTCCATTTAATGTCAGAGTCAGTTTATGCAGGTGCCATTAGGAGGCCAAGTATCAAACTATTTGCTCCATTTATAAAACAGTAAAAAAACAAATGATGAGATTTTCAACCTCTCAAATTTTGCCACACATTCTTTCCAACACAAGGACATATCCTTAAGCTGTCTGGGGATCTCAGTGATGGGCTCTGTTGTATGCATGTCCCAAAGTACCTGTAGGCAGTCATCTCTCTTCCACTAAATCATTATCCAAAATTGATTCTTTCTGGTTACCAAAGTGGGAATAAAAGCACTGAGAATATTGGGGGAGGAATGGGGGTCAAGACCTTAATCTGTGAGGTATCTTGAAGACAAGAATAGTACCTTTCTAAAATCCATCTGCACTTGGGTGCCATATGGAATGATATATGATTATTTGATGTAAAACCTACACATGTTATTATTATACACCCAAAGGACTGAAACAGCAGAGTCAACATCTGGGTCTACTACTTAAAAAGCCAAATGAACTAAATAACAAATCACATGTTTCTATCATGATCTAGTTTAAAGGGAAGAGTTGTTGGAAATAAGTAAAAGCATTTCAAAGTATGTCAGCCTGTTACTAGCACTTTCACATTTCCTCATACCTAAAATTAGTTTTTAGTGTCTTTCCTACTTCTTGTCATAATATTAGAACTTACAAACATAAAGAATATGGTGCATCTCAGCAAATACTATTTTGGTATCTATTACCCTTCAATAAGGACTAAGGATATAAAAAAGGGAACAGTTTATAATTTATTGAAATCGTTTTCTCTTCCTTTTTTCCCCTTGGCCTCACCATTAAAATCAGTGTGGGGGAAAAAAACCTGGGAAGGGTCAGAAGAAAGACAAAAACATTGTTTAAAAAACTTAGACTAAGACTTTTTGAAAAGATTATTTGGTCTAACAAGCATAGAGAAAGCAAAGGAGTAATTCTGTGATAGCCTTCAAGTATAGTACACAAAAAGTTATTTTAAAAAGCTCTTTTCAAAAGAAAAAAGCTCTTTTCATCTCTTCTGGATGACTTAGGAAAGGTCTGCGTAAAAGTGGGTAATGGATTAGATTTTCCAAGTATTTTCTAGGGAGGTTAGCTCATAACAATGTAGTCTGTTTTAGTCTCTCTCCCCTTGCAGGAAATTAATGTAACAGTGTTCAGTGTAAATGGTCATTTAATAAATGTTTTTATTATTATGAAACCAATTATTGACATTTTTATAGACTGCTCTTTTTATTCAAATTTCTGGAAAGCTTTTTCATATTTATAATGTAAGCAATGACTACATTCACCCTGTTTCACTCTTTCATAACTATATCTTTATGAAAAAGATAGCCATTCTTTTAAGTACTTAAAAAGCTGAAGAATAAATCAAGTTAAATCAGGTTTCTCAAATAATTGTCTCTTTTATTTTCCAAGCATTGATTCAAAATTTAACTGTTAATTTATAGATTATCCTAATTGTGATAGAATTAAGTGAATAATGTTATGTATCATTTCCATTTTGTCATCATATTCAACAACTAACTTAGTGAAATTTTGTATTAAACGTACATGAAAGTGCTAATGAATACACCACACTTTACAAATACAAATATAGTCAGTAAAAAGTGGGCTAGGAAAGCCTATAATCCCTGCCCCGTCTCCCCAAACACACACACACACATACACACCCACTTAGTTTTGGAAGAGAGGAGGGAAAAAAAATCACCTAAAATGTCCTTGCTTCATCATTTGGTAGCAAGCATTGCCTTTCTCTTGAAAGTGTTATTTTTCTGCTCATTGGTTGTGTCTTTGAATGAAGTCCTAGAGGACTGCATCAATTCCGGGCAGGCTGCAAATTGCATCGTACTTTTTTTTTTTTTTTTCTCTTGAGAGTTAATATAGTATTTTGAAAAGAAATGAGGTCCCTAAGTCAAATGGATATAGGTTTTCCACCTGCTTCATGTATAATATTGGAAAATAGTTTTAGAGCCTCCATTTTCTTTTAACTGCAGAGGCAGAATGACTTCGTTCTAATCCCCATCAGATACAAGCGCTCAGAAGTAAAATGCCCTTTACAGTGTCCAGCTCACTAAATTGTGGTGATGATAGTAATAATAGTAGTAGTTGCTGTAGTTGTGACTGTACTTTTGTGACTGTAGTCATCTTATAGCCCCACAGTCCCACTTTAACTAAATCAATTCAAGAATATAAAGAGGCAGCCAGATTAGGGGAGACAGGATTCAAAGTCAGGTTTATCTCACCACGATCTGTGCTGTTAAACATACACCATATTGTTGTGGTATTTGGGATTTTAGATTCTATAAATCCTGGCACTCTGCATAGAGGCACTTCATTCTTTCTTTTTCTTTTTCTTTTTTTTTTTTGCGGTACGCGGGCCTCTCACTGCTGTGGCCTCTCCCGTTGCGGAGCACAGGCTCCGGACGCGCAGGCTCAGCGGCCATGGCTCACGGGCCCAGCCGCTCCGCGGCATGTGGGATCTTCCCGGACCGGGGCGCGAACCCGTGTCCCCTGCATCGGCAGGCGGACTCTCAACCACTGCGCCACCAGGGAAGCCCACTTCATTCTTAATGGGACAGTTTTTCCAAATTATATTTTTAAATAGTTTTGATGTTTGTTTTTTGAAAACATGCTGGTATGTTACCTAAAAGGCACATTTTAACCTTAATGTATTGATTTGTATATACTTAAACATCAGGAAATCATTTCAGTGGCTTAGCTACCTGACCATCTGGCTGATTTTTCAACTTCTTTTAGGTATTTCTGGTTTCTTTGTTCTATGCATTTGGTTTAAGCATATGCTTAAACCAAAAAAGCCTATTCTCCGTGAATTACATTTCTCAAGTATAGTAACTACATGGGTTATTTCTGTGCCTCTTTTAGATTGCTATTATTATTGCTAATAAAGATAATCTTAATGTCTTAACTAATTTGTACGCTTTTACATCTAAAATTTAGTCTAAACTATTAATTTCATAAATCAAATTGTAGAAATAGAATATTGCTGTATAATTTATAATCACATCTCATTCAGTAGGAGTAATTATTTAGGAATGTAAATTCAACCAGACCTGTTACTTAATATTTATCTTTAGCCTGAGCTATGCATTTATTTCTAATTAGTAAAAGGTTATTTTTCTACCTCAGGGAGATTTAAACCCTAAAATACAAATTGGAAAAAAAAAAAAAAACACTGAAGTGTGATTCATTTTTCTTAGTACTACATATACTTAAAAGCACTGAAGAGGGTTCCCTTTTCTCCACACCCTCTCTTGGACTGTTGGTGGGAATGTAAATTGATACAGCCACTATGGAGAACAGTATGGAGGTTCCTTAAAAAACTAAAAATAGAACTACCATATGACCCCGCAATCCCACTCCTGGGCATATACCCTGGGAAAACCATAATTCAAAAAGAGTCATGTACCGCAATGTTCATTGCAGCTCTATTTACAATAGCCAGGACATGGAAACAAAGTAAGTGTCCAACGATAGATGAATGGATAAAGAAGATGTGGTACATATATACAATGGAATATTACTCAGCCATAAAAAGGAATGAAATTGGGTCATTTGTAGAGATGTGGATGGACTTAGAGTCTGTCATACAGAGTGAAGTAAGCCAGAAGGAGAAAAACAAATATCGTATATTAATGCATATATGTGGAATCCAGAAAAATGGTACAGATGAACCTATTTGTAGGGCAGGAATAGAGACGTAGGCATAGAGAATGGACATATGGACACGGGGGAAGGGGAGGGTGGGATGAGTTGGGAGATTGGGTTTGACATAAATACGCTACCATGTGTAAAACAGATAGCTAGTGGGAACCTGCCGTACAGCACAGGGAGCTCAGCTCGGTGCTCTGTGACGACCTAGAGGGGTGGGGTGGGGGTGGGGTGGGAGGGAGGTCCAAGAGGGAGGGGATATAGGTATACATGTAGCTGATTCACTTCATTGTACAGCAGAAAGTAACACAACATTGTAAAGCAATTTTACTCCAATAAAAAAAAAAAAGCACTGAAGATCTCAGAACACTACTTAAAATTATATTATTTATCGGGATGTGCAGGACTATTTACTAGTTTTATATTATGTTTATTAGATAAGAAGTATTGTGATTCTATGGCCTGTGGTAGTGGAACCTGCTAGGCTTTCAGAGTCCAGGGCCAGCAGACGCAGCTTGGGTGTCCGTCCACACTGGACTCCTTTGTTTCCGCCCATTTTCCCCAAGGGTTTCCGGCCTCTTCCCTCAACTAGCCATCTCATACCTTTTCAGCATATCCTTATCATCTTTAATTTAACTAGAGTATGTTTTGGTTGTTTGCAACCCAGAACGCAGGTGATTGTAACAAGTATTGCCATTCCAATTGACAGATGAAGAAATTGAGCCTTACTGAGTAAATAACTTGCTTGAATTGTAGTTATATAGAAAATCCAAATCTAGACCCCATAACTTCTACTTAAGGTTGGTTTCTTTCACAGCACACTGTTTTCTCAGTTGCCTTCAGTGGCCTCTGCAGATAATGAGATGTGGTTCCCCCTCTGTGCCTCCTTGATTGAGTGCTTAATCCTATTTCCTGTTTTAATGCTTATCTGCTTAATGTCAAATGTGCCTGTCTTCCACACTAAACCGCTGAGCATCTGGAAGACAAGGATTGTATTATAGTCATCATTTTCTCTCAGACGTATGCTGGAGTGCTTGGGTGCACAGTCAGTACTAAATAAAGATTTTAATGAATGAGTGAGCACATATGTGCATAAATTATTCAATTAACTGAAAACACCAATATGGGTTTGAAGTTGATGCTAAAAGCCTAACATTGATTTTTAATTTAAAGTATTTTTTTCATAAAAGTAATTTGCTTTGAATATATAAAGATGTTCACATAGTAAGCATATATTCCATGTTACCGTTTGCCAGGCTCTTATGACAGAGATAAATAGGAATTAGTCTCCTCTTTTAGAAGTCTCACAGACTGATGGGGGAAACAAATGTTTCTGTAGCTCAGATCATGGAGCTGTGGGAAAAAGAGCTGCGGTAATCTGAAGAATGATTAGAGCGGCAGGCCCACTGTCAGCAGTCATGGGAACCACTAAACTGGAATGGAGATAGAGCTCTAGGCAGGATGCTGTGCACATCAAGGACAGCAGCCAGAGCCCTTTGAAAGCTGGAGAAAAGCACAATGTGCTTTCCAGAATGTTACAAGATTTGCTTAAAAAATAAGTTACCCATACTCTTATTCAGACATAATTATTTTTAAAAAGATTATAATCAAGGCTTGTTATAAAAAATTTTTGATTACTTTGAAATTGCTATGTGTCATATGAAACTAATAGCTAAGACTATATTTTGATTTGGCACTAAGGTGAAATGAAGATTGATCTGTATCTTCGTTTAAGCATTAAAGCCCAATACAATAGAAGCAACAAATAAACACCTATATAAAAACATAAAAGGATATAAAATGATATATATGTATGTATATATAAAATACATATATATGTATAAACTAGGATACACATTTGTTAATAAAATTTCCATTCTTTACAAATTATGCACACCGGTAGGAGAAATATTTAACTTCATATGTGTTGTATCATTTGCAGACAATTACTACGGTACCCCAAAGCCTCCAGCAGAACCAGCACCATTGTTACTAAATGTAACAGACCAGATACTTCCTGGAGCCACTCCAAGCACTGAAGGAAAACGAAAAAGGAATAAATCAGTAAGCAACATGGAGAAAGCAAGCATAGAGCCTCCTGAGGAGGAAGAGGAAGAGAGTCCTGTGGTCAATGGAAATGGAGTAGTAGTAACACCAGGTTAGTCTTTTACATTTGTTATAGGTTCATCAGCTCTTCTAGATGTAGCTGAATATATATTATATCCCTGTGTTCAAATGTATATTTTTTTCACATATATATGTTCAGGGGTGTGTGTGTGTGTGTGTGTGTGTGTGTGTGTGTGTGTATGTGTATGTAATGATTGTAGTTATCTTCAGGGAGACAAGATTATGATATCAAACCGAAAGGAAATGATTCTTGTATCAAATTTATTAGTTTTAATTTTGACATATCAAGGAATCCATTCAACTTCTTCAATTTCTAGTTTCACTTTTACAATATTAATGGCAATATAGTGAGCGGTTTAAATCTTAGAAGGTGTTACAGTTCATGAATATGACTGTGTGACATTTCAAAATTTTTGTTAATTAATATTAGATATAATCTAGCCTTAGAAATCTTACCATACTTTCATCTCTGTGAATAGAGGTTTGTCATGTTATTTAGTTAATGGTGTCAATGAATACAGTCCACAGAATAACCATAGCTACATAATGCCCATGTATTTATCCCCCCATCCTTACCACCTAGTCTGACAATTTGGAGAAAGCATCTTCACAAGTGACACTGTGAAGGCAATTACCCTTGAACAAGGGAAAGACTTGTTATCCCTTTAATTTATCATCTGTCATATCACATATATAAAAAAAAGTATTAGATATAAAGTGTGTTTTTGCAAGGTATGGATTTGCAATTTTCTTATACTTATTAATATAGTGCCAAAATTTTTATTTATAAAATAGATTTTTAAAATAATGTTATTCATAATTAAATGTTACCAAAACTAAACTATGGCATTCTCTTTGCCTATAATCTTGGAATAAGTTTCCAAAGTTTTGTTTTAGGTAGTTTTTAATAATGACATATCATTATTTTAATGGGCATTGAAAATCAAAGGGCTGTGTTAAAACTGTTGAAAAAACATTAACACAGGTACCTTGCATACATATTATTCTTAAGATATTTCCTACAACTACTTTGATGTCTGTACTCTTACTTATCACTGTACTGCTTCTATAGTGACATAATGTTTGAATTTTCATACCCAATTATTTTTATCAAAGAAAGGCTTCTTAAGCCTATTTTTTTTAACCTTCCCTTTCCATAATACCTGTAAAAATGTTCTTCATTAAACATAAGGAGACCAAAATTCAGTATGTGTCAATCAAGGTGTAAAACCTTAAAAAGTGGTTTCCTCTTGGTTACTCAGAGGAGGGTAACTTCCTCCATTAATATATTGGTTAAAAACTTATTCTCTGACCCTAGCAATCGTTGATTTCTGGGTACAAATGCTAAAAATCACTATGGGTGCATAATGTAACTTGTTTACTGTAATATGATCTGGTAATTTTCAAGCAATTAGATACCTTCTCTTTTTTGATTCTGAAATGTCTCTGTCAAAAT
Organism: Physeter macrocephalus; assembly: GCF_002837175.3. Classification (NCBI taxonomy): domain Eukaryota; kingdom Metazoa; phylum Chordata; class Mammalia; order Artiodactyla; family Physeteridae; genus Physeter; species Physeter macrocephalus. Next base: position 87,463,186 of record NC_041218.1, read on the forward strand.
ATTTACTTTTCATCATGTAATGGATTTAAATTAAGTTGATAGGACATCATTTTCTTAGTTGATTTTTTATGTGAGAAGCAAAACAATTCAGCTAAATGGAAGCAAGTAATCACAAAAGAAGTAGAAGTTGGGTGTCAAAGAGCAGTTATAGAATTTCTTACTGGTTAACACCTTATAGTTAAAAATGTAAAATATATGGCCTTGATTAGGCCCAAATAATTGATTTGTATTTCATTTCTACTCTGTATAGGGCAAATCAAATGAAGCATTCTTGACCAACAGATTCTTAAACTAGAAATTTGTTTAATTGGGGGGCACAGTGAATCTGGAAAGCTCCATTCCCTTCTACTCATACCTTAGACATGAAGAATGGGGTATTTTTATGTCTAGGAAGTTTTTAAGGCTCCAGGGAAAATGGACTGGTTTGAACTCTTCTTTAACAGCCCTAGCCATGTGACTGTCTCTGGACTTCTGAGGCTGACAATGATAGATAACAACCGTGCAGGACAGCTTTGGGATATCTGGATAGTCAACAGATGCCACAAACGTGGTTCTGTGAGCCTGGCTTGGCAAGTGTTCTTATACTACTTTTTCTTTCTTATTATGGGACATGAGAGATGTATAAATTAGGCATCTCTTCACCCAGTGTTCAAAGATGGAGGAAACAGCCCCAAACCAGAAAATTGGTCCATCATCCCTTACTAGAAATCTTTTGACGAGTCCCATTTTAGAAATGTCATTGTTTTTCTTTATGTTTATCCAAGAGAAACTTTAGGATAAAACTTTTTCTTTGCCCCCCCTCTTATATACATTTATCCAACTCTTCACCATTTGAACCTCATCACATTTTTTCTAGCACAGGGTCTTTGTCCTGCCTTTGTCTTCTTCTCATATACATTTGTTGGATACAGGACACTTCAAACAATATTGACAAAATTGTTGCTTAAATTTTAGTTAACACTGCCCTGTAAGAGCCTGTAATAGTAATTAATATCAGACATCAGTTTAGAGCATAAATAATATAGTGAGGCACATTTGGAAAGGGAGAAAAACTTACTGAGGTAATTTCATTCCATTCCAAGTAATATTGATGATAATGATAATAAACAATATTAAATAATTAACTTCTTTTGGATCTTACCATGTGTAGGAACTCCTTAACCTTATTATGTGTATTAGTGCATTTAATTCTCCTATCAGACCTATTAGTTAGGTACTGTTTTACAGATGAGGACACTGAGGTACACTACAGTTAAATAATTTGCCCAGTAACTGGAAATAGGAAATATTACATAGGAAATCTGGATCCAGAACCCATTATCTTAGTTGCTGTACTATCCTGAGTCTTATATCACCAAATAGAAACATAAATATATTTCTTAGCAATTTGTAGACACATGACCACTATTTTACCTGTACATCTTTAAACATGGAATTATAAATTTTTACCTACCAAAGGCTTATTTCTTTCATTTCTGGAAATCATGTGCAAGTAAACTTATTTCCTTCTGTGAACATAAAGGATTCCTAGTTTTCTGTGATATTCTGTATGTATATAAGTACCAAACCTACAGTCTTTAACTCCTTATATACTTTACCAAAATGAACTATTTTCTCTATGTAAATGAAGGTTTTAGAGTCCTCAATTTACCCATTACTCATTTTCTTTATCCTTTTCTCCTTTGAACTGTAGTTTGTAGAATTATGTATTTCTTTTTCTTTCAGACCATATCTGTGTAAAGTCGGTGATCACTTATAAATAGGTAATTTCTCCATGAAGTTCTACTAATGTTATCAACGAATATATTTTATTCTAGGTTCTCTCTTTTTACTCAAAACTACATTACAGAAATGTTTCTTTCTCTGATATACGTCACTTTGGTGATGGAAATTAGTGTAGTTCTACCCTTAGAAATGTAGTTTTATCATTGTAAATAACAAAAATTACAATAGAAATAAAATAAATAATGGCAACATCCCTTTAATGAATGCATACAATGTGCTAGGCATCTAGGACATATATTATCTCTAGTCCCATAATCACAGTCTATTTGCTCAACAAATGAGATGCTGAAATTTACCTTAAGGTACTTAACTAAGATAATGGTAGCAGAGTTGAAATCTGGACCCAGGAAAACCTGAACTCATCCTTTTCCACCATACTTCCCTGGGTTGTTAACTATGCTGAGGACAAAGAGACTTCTGACCTCCGTAAGGTAAATCTCAATCCTGCAGTTCAGTGTATTTCATCTATGTTGTATTCCATTATATTTGTCCTTCACGGGGTTCATGGAAGTGATATTAGCTCTAATTCTTGCAAGGATGATATATCCTTACATCATCTTAGAGAATTTGCCTTTAAACTGATATTTAAAATTCATAGGCTTAGGAAACCTTCCCTTTGACATCAACCTCACCTTATGTTCAGACATCTTTATCTTGTTAGAGGTGATATCCAGCCTTGTGGCTTCCAATACTGTAGATTTACCTGCAACCTTCACTTCTCTCCTGTGTTCCAGGGCAATATGTCTAACTACTGCCCACCGGACTGCCCCCACCCCAAGCATTTCTTCAGCAACTTAAATGTAACATGCCACTTAAACTCTTCTCCCATAAAACAAACAAGCAAACCAACTTACAGAGTCCCTTACTGGATTTCTCTAATTCTGCTTTTTACCCAGATAGCTCAGTTTGATGCTTTTCTTCCCACAGCCTGGATATACATTATTAGGTATAAAAGATCACTGTACCTTTAGCTTTTATCTCTTCCTTCCTAATATCACTGCCCCATCCTACATCACTCCCTCATCCCCTCATTTGTGGACCACAGTCCCCTAACTGACCTCCATTCCTCCAGGCTCCATTCCTGTCAAATTCCCTGTTACTCTTCGGTCAATTAAAAGGTTCTTGAACCAGCATTTGGTCACGTAACTATCCTTCTCAAAACTTGGATGAGTTTCTATTTCCACTGCTTCAAACTCTTTGGGCAGCTGCCATGTCCTCTCACACTTGACGGCAACACCTCTGTTATCTTTGGTTCCCATTATTCCCCAACTCTCCTCTCTCGTCTACATTCCCATACACATAAAACACCTTCACCTGTCTGACAAGCCTTTTCTACATTTGAACCTGCTATTCTTTTATTCACAATTCAATCAAAATTTTTATATTCTCTGGAAATCACTTGTTTACTCTCGTAGTGAAAAGTTGAGACTGTTCGTCTCTGAATTATTGAAGTATAACTTATACTTCTCATTCATTTAGGAGGTATTGGTTAGCTTGGTCCTTGCAGGTAACTTTTCATAATGTGCATGTCTGTCATCCTCTCATAAATTGTAAACATTACCAGGACACGGACTATTTCTACCTTTTTGTATACCTGTCTTGGTGATTAGTATATATCATTAAATATTTTAATTTCTTAGTAAATATTTATTTTTCAGTCAACCAAACCTCCTGAGAATGTCAAAACTTTACTAATGCAACATGATTAGATTTACTTCATGCTCATTTTACACTATTTAGTGTTTTCAACATGCAGTGTTTCTAAGTTTGAAAGATATGAAATACCTAATCTTACATTTCTTCAAAAATTGTTTGCTAACAAAAGAAAGAAGTATATTTTAAGAGACGTATTCTTAGAGATGAGAACTATTAAATCTCTCTAACTGTGAAAATGACCCAAATAGATAGGTGGTTAATAGATCAGTAGATAAATTTATTTTTTTCAACTGAACTTTTCTCAACAAAAACAAATCCTGTAAACCATAGTAATTGGGTTAGGCTTTCTTGGATTTCTTTTATTTCATGAATTATCTGCTAAACTTTTCCGGAAAGTAATTCACTATTATATTGTAGCTTCCCCTCACCAGCTATTAGGAAGCCTAGTGCAAAGAATTAGAAATGCACATCTATTTTAAAGGCAGCTAAGTCTCTCTGTTAATACACACACATACACAATGCCAGGAGGAACAGGGCCCGTGAGAGCTACCTTCGCCAACAAAGGGAATACAGTATGTATACACAGAGCTGCCTTCTCCAGGCCCCCCAGCCTGCAATTAGTGCAAATGAACTGCGTCTCCCAGAGAGCAAACAGAGTGTCCCTTATGTGATCACCAAGTGTCCTCAGCAATGATCTCAGTTCACCATTAGGGACCCGCATCCAGGTCCTGTGCCACTTGGCACGCTGACTGTGCATGCACCATCAGTCCTGGTTCTGTGAATGAGGTCCTGTCACTGTCAAAAGAATTATGTCCTCCGTAGTGAATCTCGCTGTTTTCCTGTGAATAATGGTGCACTCTGAAATCACCCCAGCGCCTAAGCCCTGCTTATTTTGTGTGGGTTCACAGAGACTGCGATGTGTGTATCCACTCAGATCTTTCTCTCTCTCTCTCTCTTTTTTTTTTTTTTTTCCAGGGGGGAGGCTTAATTTTATTATCTTGTTCCCAAACAGTATTTGTTTTATCTCTTCACTGGAGGTGCAAATTTCTGGGGCTATTTTACGTTAACCTTCTAAAATTAGATATTCCATTTATACATGAGGGGCATTTGATCTTTTCTTAAACGGCTCATTTGAAAGTTAAAACTGCCCTAATTGTAAAATGCTCTGAGTATCCAGGTGTGATTATAAAGTAACAAGATAATCACTTTAGAGTCTGTAGCTATGAACTTTAGTAGTAACTGTAACTATGCCATTGGGGAAAAAAATGAAATCATGATTAATTTCAGGGATGTCTTTTAAAATCAAGGCAGACTCACTTTGTGATAAATCTGAAAGCGAAGCACTATTTGAACCTCTTTGTGCCCTCAGATTGATTCAACATTTTTGGAATCTTGCCTTCAACCTTTTGTAGACAGTTTTCTTCTGCTCCTCTGAGTGTTTATATGATGTATATGAGAGAGAGATTTATACATGAAGGAGGAAGGCACAGCAAGAGCAACCAGGGTCACACCGGCGTTTGTAGAGCACATACAGAAATGTTTGTGTCTTCAGGTTCTCCAGGCATTGTTAGAGTTTAAGCTCATTTCTACTCATGGCCATCCATTCTCTCTAGGTCTGATATTCACCCTGTAGCCCATTTTCTTATCACATATTTCTCCTAATGGATGTGATTATAATTTCAGTGTGAAATCTTAGCTACTTTATTGTCAGACAAAAATTGCTCAAGTTATTTCTGGCTGAGGGCTTGTCTTCGGCTCTGAAGAGGGAAGATCTCTGGATAAGGTCTCTCTGGGCACTCAGAGATAAGGGGATAGCACCTTTATCTTTTACTTCCTAATTGACTTCTTACTCTCATCAAAAAATACCTTGACTCCAATTTGGCCTCAAAGAATGGCACTTGAATGATCAAGATCAAGGTTAAATAAAGCCTTCTTCCTTTTCTCTTTCAGCCCCTTTGATGTTCCTAAAACTTCAGAAGGTGATGTTATGCTTCATGTAGTACTGATCTCCTGATTTTTTTCAGAATTTTGAAAGCAAGATCTAAGAATTATTGTACATACGTGTCCTATATTTCATTTCATACCTTGCTTTGGTCTTCGAATATTTTCAATACTTGTTATTACTTTCTCTCACCCCAAAGTTAGTTGAAGATTTGGGGAACTTGTTTCTATATGATAAATATCTTCAGAATTCATTACATTATGAAAACCACATAGCACATACAATTTCAAAGATGTGAGGATTCATTTTATTGCCATTTTTCCAGTCTGCTTTTATTTATTTTTTTTAATAGATCGTTATTGGAGTATAATTGCTTCACAATACTGTTAGTTTCCGTTTTACCAAAGTGAATCCGCCATATGCATACATATGTCCCCATATCCCCTCCCTCTTGAACCTCCCTCCCTCCCTATCCCAGCCCTCTAGTTCATCGCAAAGCACCAAGCTGATCTCCCTGTGCTATGCTGTGGCTTCCCACTAGCTATCTATTTTACATTCGGTAGTATATATATGTCGATGCTACTCTCACTTCGCCTCAGCTTCCCCCTCCCCCTCCCCGTGTCCTCAAGTCCATTCTCTATGTCTACATCTTCATTCCTGCCCTGCAACTAGGTTCATCAGTACCACTTTTTTTTTTTTTTGGATTCCATGTATATGCGTTAGAATACGGTATTTGTTTCTCTCTTTCTGACTTACTTCACTCTGTATCAGTCTGCTTTTATTAAAACGTTAAAAATTAATAGAAGAAAATATGCTAGCTAAGGCAGCACTTCTTCTCCCCTGTCAATGGAAAATAATTCCCTCTACTAATCTTTTTAGTAATTCTTTCCAATTTAGTTTTTTATGTCTCAGGATTTCTTTCCTGTCATCTTCCACTCACAGACCTTGAATTTTTCTATTCTTATAATTCCTCATATTGTTCTTTTACTATTCCAAAGAACTTGTAACCAATTGTGGGTTTTAGATATAGATGAAAATAATTTTGAGGTATTGAATATGCTTTCTTAATAATTCATATTTCCCTGGCTAGCCTCCGAAATAGATGAGATCCAATTTGGTTACAAATATTACAGATAAAAAGTAATCTCTTTACAGGATTGGGAATCCCTGCTCTCTCAATTGATATATCATCTCAAAAATCAGCAGCATAGTTTTTTGTGTTTTTGTTTTTTTTGCGGTACGCGGGCCTCTCGCCGTTGTGGCCTCTCCCGTTGCGGAGCACAGGCTCCGGACGCGCAGGCCCAGCGGCCATGGCTCACGGGCCCAGCCGCTCCGCGGCATGTGGGATCTTCCCGGACTGGGGCACGAACCCGTGTCCCCTGCATCGGCAGGCGGACTCTCAACCACTGCACCACCAGGGAAGCCCCAGCAGCATAGTTAATCATTACCCTAACTTTCCCTAATTCTAATATTTTGTTCTAGACTTGTGTTTCTTTCATGGTCTCAAATATTAAAAGGAAACATTAGTTAACATCTCAGGAAAAAAAGTTATATATATTTTTTATTTTCCACAGTGTTTAAGGGCCACCCCTCCTCATTCTCATACTGTATATAAAAAGAAATCATAGTACATTTTTTTAGAACTTAGAAAAACTTTAGGAGAAGTAAGAAGTCAGAAAATACCAACTACAAGTCAGTTATCAGCATGCATAGAAACATCTCAGAGGAGCAGAAAATATAATCATCTTTGCTAACTGGATTGCTAGAGCAGTGGGAGAAGAAGCAGGAGGAAAACTACTTTGCACTGTATTTCTTCTTTGTACTTTTGGATTTTGTCCAAGTGCATGTTTTACTACATCAAAAAAAGGTAATTATATATTTTTCTAAGTCATGAGCAAATATTCACTAATCACTAAGAGGCAGATATTTTGGCACCCATAGTATAATTCTTCTTCTCATTTGAGAAGGTTAGGGAAAGCAAGGAGAATTTATAAGAGCACTCTTTGAGCAGTGACCTACGACGCTGACTTCTTCCAGTCAACTGGCTACATAGAATGCAGGTGGCCACTGCATGACGGCTTCCTTTCTGAAGGCAGAATGTCCTCAATTTTCACTATAGAATATGATCTATAGTAGGGCCATATCAAAAATCAGTTACAATGATATTTTTCTCCTGTCCAAGATCAAGCCTGAAGTAATCAGCTTGAAGTAATCAATCAAGCTTGATTCATTTACAAGAGCCTAAAGTTCAAATTCCAAGAAATTCAGCTTCTAGTAGTGAAACAAACAGCAGCTGTGACGGCCTCCACTCCTTCCCACCTCCTACTACAATACAATAAGACTTTATATCAACCTAACAAACATACTTTTTGATGAGATTGTTGAGTTTGCAAGAAAGCAAAGGAAATCCTCAAGCCCCACCACTTCCACCACTGTGGTCACTACTACAAATGAACAGAAACAAGAGTGTGGAGTAGTCTGTTGTTAGACTTGAAGGCCAAGCTTGCCCTGACGCTATATGAGGAGACTAAGCTTTGGGCTAATATAAAATCGGGGAGCTATGTCTCTGATTCTGATTTAAATCAGTACCCTCAAAGGTACCAGAGTGGTGCCAAGTTCATAGCTCAGTAGCAGCCCCTGGCACCCAGCAAAATCAAATGCAGAACTCTGTAGGAAAACATACAGAACTTAGAAAAAATTTGTGGTTTCTGAGGATTATTTTCCCTCCTTTAAATCACTTAACACCACAGCATGTTTCAACGGAGGAAGAAAAACTCAATTTGTGCAAAGACCTTTTAAAGAAGAAACGTTAGCTTTGTGTGTATCCTTTTTTTCTTTAGAAATTGCACTGTTTTTTGAAAACACCTAATATCTTTCTTTTTCTTATTAGTTATCCATTTTATACACATCAGTGTATACATGTCAATCCCAATCTCCCAGTTCATCACACCACCACCACCCCCGCCCCACCCTCCCCCCTTGGTGTCCACATGTTTGTTCTCTACATCTGTGTCTCTATTTCTGCCCTGCAAACCGGTTCATCTGTACCATTTTTCTAGATTCCACGTATATGCGTTAATATACGATATTTGTTTTTCTCTTTCTGGCTTACTTCACTCTATATGACAGTCTCTAGGTCCATCCACGTCTCAACAAATCACCCAATTTCATTCCTTTTTATGGCTGAGTAATATTCCATTGTATATATGTACCACGTCTTCTTATCCATTCGTCTGTCGATGGGCATTTAGGTTGCTTCCATGACCAGACTATTGTAAATAGTGCTGCAGTGAACAATGGGGTGCATGTGTCATTTTGAATTATGGTTTTCTCCGGGCATATGCCCAGTAGTGGGATTGCGGGGTCATAGGGTAATTCTATTTTTAGATTTTTTAAGGAACGTCCATACTGTTCTCCATAGTGGCTGTATCGCTCTACGTTCCCACCAACAGTGCAAGAGGGTTCCCTTTTCTCCACACCCTCTCCAGCATTTGTTGTTTGCAGATTTTCTGATGATGCCCATTCTAACCAGTGTGAGGTGATAACCTCATTGCAGTTTTGATTTACATTTCTCTAATAATTAGTGATGTTGAGCAGCTTTTCATGTGCCTCTTGGCCATCTGTATTTCTTCTTTGGAGAGATGCCTGTTTAGGTCTTCTGCCCATTTTTTGGTTGGGTTGTTTGTTTTTTTAAATATTGAGCTGCATGAGCTGTTTATATATCTTGGAGATTTATCCTTTGTCTGTTGCTTCATTTGCAAATATTTTTCTCCCATTCTGAGGGTTGTCTTTTCGTCTTGTTTATAATTTCCTTTGCTGTGCAAAAGCATTTAAGTTTCATTAGGTCCCATTACCTCCATTACTCTAGGAGGTGGGTCAAAAAAGGTCTTGCTGTGATTTATGTCAAAGAGTGTTCTTCCTATGTTTTCCTCTAAGAGAAAACACCTAACATCTTAAAAATCGTTTGAAATTGACCACATACTTTTTGTTTCAGTGGGGAGAAATCATTTAGGTTGCTTGGCTGATTTAACTACACAATTTATTTAGTGTTCTAGGTAGTAGAACTCACTGATAAAAATATATAACATTTACTGAACATCTACTATGTTCTGGTAGTTGACTGTTCTAAGCAATTTGTATACATGTCTCATCTAACCCTTATCGGTAAGTAATGTTGTTCCACTGTACATTTAAGGAAATTGAGGCGTGCACAGAGTGGGCTAAATGACTTGCCCAACAGCACACCATGAAGGACAGATTCAAACTCAGGCAGTCTCACACCAGCCTTAGCAATTATGTTCTACTGCTTCTTGTGGAGCATGTTTGTTGCTATCGAGAATGGCTAAACAAAAAGAAAAGAAAATTAATCTCAAATTATTCCTATTCTCTTTCCGTATAAACTATAAATATGTACCTCAATCTTTTTTTTCCCCGTTAAATGTTCTCTAGCCATGCTTATTTCCAAAGAAATAACATGAAGACAGGAGAAGTAACATAAAGACATGAGATTCATTAAAATTTGTCACAGAGCCATTAAAAATATGAGTTACAGAGTAAAACAAATTTTGGAAATTCAAATTTTATGACTGTTCAAAGAAGCAAAATCAACAATTTCCTATCTGGCTTTAAGATATTATTTTCCCTCATTTCAAAGGATGGCAATTACAGAAAGCTGAACATTAACTGTAAGCATAGACCGTATCAAATGAAAATATGGTTAAGGTATAAAATAGGCAATCTTCTTCTTGAAATGGTTTTATCTTGGTTTCTGATTATTCTTTCATAAAACTCAGTAGGGACATTCAAAACCATGGTATTCTGATTTATCCTTAGTCTTGTATCCAAAAGGCAATGTGTTAGATACTACTAGGGTAATAACCATGTAAGTAAGTGGAATGGCTACTATACATACTGTAATATCAAAACCTGAGACTGGACCAGAACTGTAGAATTTATGCAGACTGACTGTACTAAATGCAAAAATGCATATATTTACCTCTCTTCCCATTAATGGTTTTCAGTCCCTGTACTATATACAGATCTTTGAGTTCTTCTGAATTTCTTACGGGAAGAAGGAAATTATTTGCTGAATCCAACAAAACTTTAGGGTAGGAAAGATGAAAGAAACTATATTTCTTAATTCTTCACAGCAATAAAAGTGTACATAAAACATGGTTTTATAGGCCATTGCTTATCAGACTGTATATTATCAATGCCTATTTTGTTTCTCAATGTTTCTATAAATTTCTAGGAAATACAGCAGTCCTGGTCAAAGGGAAATTTTTCTTTATGATTATCATTCTTTAAAAATAGGTGTTCCTTCTTTATTGAAATATTTTTTGTTGCTATTGTTACGGCAAAAATAAACCCCTTGCTCTGGTTTGTAAGGCATCTAAGCGACCGAGAAATGCAAAATGGAATGCTCAAAAAATGCCAGTGTTTGATAAAGTCTTTTCACTTAAGCAGCAAGCGTCTTGGGGGAAAATTACATTTACATATCCAAAAAATTCATGTTTGGATTTAACAATAAAACCATGCTGAGAAATGTGTCTTATAAGTTAAAAAGGGCAATTCTACATGACCACTGCTTAATCAAGAAATACCTTCAAACCACTATAAAAGTAAAACATGCTTGGGGTTATTTGGCTCTTTCTCTTTAGTCAGAATTTAAACAGTCTAAGGTTTCTCAAACTGCAGATCTGACATACATGAGATCTGTGTTAGGGCACATTTGCATGCATATAGCTTTAAGCTGAACTCCATGGGAGGAGGGGAGTGCTAGCAGGAATGGCTACACATGCACCTTGGTTGGTCGGTAAAATCTGAAAAGAAGCAAATCTGAAAAGACTCTCTATACTATATGACATTCTGGAAAAGGCAAAACTATGGAGACAGTAAAAACATTAGTGGTTTCCAAGAGTTAGAGGAGAGAGAGGGGTGAAAAGCAGAGCACAGAGGATTTTTAAGGCAGTGAAACTACTCTGTATATTACAGTGGTGGATGTGTGTCATTATACATTTGTTCAAACCCATAAAACACAACACCAAGAGTGAACCCTGATGTAAACTATGGACTTTGAGTGATAATGATGTGTCACTGTAGGTTCATCAATTGTAACAAATGTACCACGCTGGTGGAGGATGTTAGTAATGGGGGAGACAATGCATTGGTGGGGACAGAGAGTATATAGGAAATGTCTGTACCTTTCTCTTAATTTTGCTGTGAACTTAAAATTGATCTAAACTATAAAGCCTATTTTTTAAAAAGTCCATTCTGTTCTTAATGGGTACTTTCTCAGTTACTTATATAATACCCAGCATATCTGATTTTTTAAAATATTAAGCCACATACAGAAGAAAGACATAATTATATTATCTAAAATGTAGTGAAGTTAATTTCTGTTCTCCTTATTAAGCAGGGAAACAATTGTAATGTAGCAGGAAATGATAATTTATAGTCCCGGACATGGTAAATATTGGTTTGGTGGATCGTAAGATAAACTTGCCTAATATACTATGTAATGAGCTGAATTGTTTCCCCCCCAAATTCATATGTTGAAGTCCAAACCACCGGAATCTCAGAATGTGATCTTATTTGGAAACAGGATGAGGTTATCTTAACTAAGTAGTAGTAGTAGTAATTAGTTCTACTAATTAAGTTGTAGATCGGTAGGGTGGGCCCCTGACCCAGTAGGACTAGTCTCCTTCTAAAAAGGGGAAATTAGGACCCAGGCATGTATACAGGGAAAATACCATACGAAGATTGTAGTTATGCTACCACAAACCAAGGAACTACCAGAAGCCAGCAGAGGGGCCTGGAACAGATCCTTCTGTAACATCTTCAGAGGGAGCATGACCCTGCTGGTGAACCCTTGTTCTAGGATCTCTAGTCTCCAGAGCTGTAAAACAATAAATTTTTATTAAGTCATCCAGTTTTGTTCTATTTTGTTATGATAGCCCTAGCAAACTAATACATACCATTTGGCCCACAGTCTCCTTAACTGCCCACTGCCTAGCCTAGTGCTTGGCACTTAGCAGGGGCTCAACAGATGCTCAATTAATAAATTAATTAATTACTACCATTTTCCTAGTACATAATATAGGAAGTATAATGCCAGTTTCTTCCTTTGCTGACTGTTAAATAATGGAGTTTCTCAGACAGCTGCCTTAGGCACTCTTGTTTCCCTGTGCCTTATCATGTCCCTAGAGAATTGTGTACAACTCTTTAGTGTCACTGAGTATCCTTCGATAAATCATTATGGTAGTACTCTGCATTGTTATCCATTGGGGGGAAGTACTTCCTCTCCACCTCGCACGTTGTCTTGCATGTCAAAGAGGGTACTTAATTTTCACTCACTTACTCTGCCCAAAAAAGGTAGAGTGACTTCTCTGAGTGATACATCTTTGAAGGATAATCTGGGCCTGCTTGGCGCAACTCCTCTTTTTATTTCCTCTTAATACTCTGCATGGCTCTTCCAGGAACAGGTTCTACCCCTGCGTGGGAAGCCTGTCCTGGTTCAGTACTGCCTGTGGGTATATTGGCTTGATTCTGCATTTTACCAGAAGCCCTTGACCCTCACCATAAACTGCGTCCCTAGATTAGCCTTTATGAATAGTAAATGTGGGAGTGTTGTGGTTGTCCATTTGCCTTACTCATTTTTTTCTCTTATGTTCTTCAAATAAAGAAGGTGGATGTTCCTTAGTACTTACATCTCAACCCAATTCTCAGTAGCCTGATAAAAAGTTCTTTTTCTCTCCCCCATTAAGCTCTTGTCAAGTATCTTGCACCTTGTAGGCATAAATTCATGTTTGCTAATGTAACAATTGATTGATTAGATAAGAATAAAGGAATGAATGAATAAATGAGTTAGATAAACTGGGAGTATTTGGCTCAGTAATAGCCAGCACATCAATAAATATAACTATAGACATCTCCAAAGGCTCTAGACTTTTTTTTTTCAGGAGGTGTCTCACATTTCTCTTGAAAATATAATAGTTATTTAGATGAAGAAAACAGTTTATTTGTTCATAGCTAATCTTTGACCTTCTCTATTAGCATATTGTATATTTTCTCTTTATGCATTCATTTAATCCATTCCAACTTGGCTTTCCCATCCACCACTCCACTGCAACTAGTACCACAGCTGGTAGCTAACATCACCAGTGACCTCCATATCATTAATTTCATTAGATTTTACATCCTAATCTTGCTGATGGACTGTTTAGAAGTTTTGGCCACAGTTAAGTGTTTCCTCCTCATTGACCTTTGCTTGGCTTCTGTGGCATAAAGATCAAACTGGTTTTTCTGTTACTTCCCTGGTTGCTCTTCCCTCATCATTCTCTCAATGACTGTTAAATGTTGGAGTTCCTCAGACAGCTGCTCTAGGTGTTCTTGTTTCCACTGGCTGCACTGTCTCTCTAGGCAATTTCATTCACTCCTATGGCTTAAATTATAATACAATCTATCCATATGCTCTTGTCTTTCAAGCTGATTCCCTCCAGCCACGAACTCATTGACTTGACATCTCCATTGTGAGTTTGGCATGGACTTCTATCTCTTGTGCTTAAAATTACAGCCATTATTTTTCCCACTCCTGACAGAGTCCGGCTCCTCCTGTCATGGTGCCTAGCTCAGTGAATTGCTTTGCCCCCCGCTGGGTTTACCATGACTTCTCATTTGTCCTTATCTGTACATTTTTTTAAAAATCGTACCAAATCCGTATTCTGAATTTTTTTTCAGTTCATAAAGAGAAGCCATGCCCATGCCGCCATCATCTCTGTCTCAAACACAAAAATAACTCCCCAATGGTCTGTAAATGTCTACTCTTAACACTCTCAAACCCCCAGCATAGCTAAGAGGGTCTTTGTGGAGAATAAAAACCTACTTGTGTCATCCCCTTGGTTAAGACACATCAGTACCTTCTCATTACTCTCAGGATACAGTCCCAAATTCTGAGCATGCTTTCTAAGGCCTAATCTATTCCTTTTTAATGTATTTCTTTCTCCCTTGCTTTCCTCTGAAAGAAGTCTCTTGACTCCTTTTTCTAGTCTCAGATTTGATAGCATGTTGGAAAAAGGGCTTTCCTTGATTCTTTATGAGGAATGTGTATGCGTAAGATCTCATCTTTGCCTTTGATAGCATTCATCGCACTTAACGTTGTTTAAAGACTACACATCTTGAAATATTTTGAGTTCTGTGAGAGCAAGGATCATGCCTCTCTTGTTTGCTCTTCTGTCCTCGGTGTCTGACACCAACTGTGTGTTTAATAAATACTGATTAGGTGAATATTGAATAAATGAATGTGTTCAGATCATGACCTTGAATTTTAACTTTTCATGACATTTGGAAATACCTGAGAACAGTACACTTCATGTATTGGTAATTACATGCTGTAATAAGGTACAGCAAAGAGAATCTAAAAAGAGCAATGGTACCTTCTCTTGCTGCTTCTTTCCTGCACAATTTACAAAGGTTAAATCTGTATGAAGAATCAGCTGGGAGACTACATCACTAAGGACCATATTATTTTCATAAAATCTTCTTTTTAAGGACAAAACAACAAAAGCTTGTAAAGTGTTCTTGTCCTAATTCCTAAAGATGCTTTCATATTGCTCTCTGAGACTGACGCATATGGGGAAAAAAATTAATCCAAGCCGTTGATTAAGACAAAAAGTACATTCTACTTTAATTTACTCATTTTAAATTACCTTTATTATTTTTAAACTTATAAATATAGCCAACTAATGCAAAGATATGTAAAAAACCTCCCACACCCATACAAATTTACTGTTTTTGTTTAATCAAAGTTAACCATCTGTTGTACATCTTTCCATCTTGTTTTTATGTTCATATAGTTGTAAACAAAATTATATGCATATATCTAGCTTGGTGTTTGCTTTTTTTTTTAAATAGAATTAACAGTGTACACGTATTACTCTTCAATTTGGATTACTCTTTGAATAGTAATGATTAGCACCTTTTCCAGGTCAGCAGGTCTTTACACTACGTAGTCTTCCATGGTAATGATAACCACAATTTGTTTAATCATACCCTCATTGATAGGCATCCAAATCATTTCCAGGTCTTTGCTACTACAAACAGTGCTACAGTAAATATTATTATATAGGTATTTTTATACACCACCACCTTTATTCCTAGAGGTTATATTCTCAAACTGGGATTACTGAGTCGAAGCATATACGTATTTGTATATTTTTTTAATGTTAATAGCTATGGATTCAGTTTCCAAACAATTGTGGAATTTCATATTTCCAAGAGGGCTGCCTCATCATCACATTAACATTGTATGTCAGTAGTGTCTCCCTCCAGTTTCTGGGTTAAGCTGTCCCCACCACGCCTTCTGCTGTGAAGAAGCCATAGTGACCCTCAGTGCAGGCGGATCGGTTCTCTATTCTTAGCTACTTTCCAGGTCTCCACCAGAGCATACTTGGACTTCTGCATGATGTCCATACCACAGGGAAGTCTTGGGAGTAGTATTTGCCAAATGTGTTCATTCATTTATCTCTGACACGCCAGTGGAGATTTGGAGCCACTCTGCAGGAAACATTCCTCCCAAAGTTCCAAACTAAAGTAGTTAGAGGCTCCCTCTGCTTTTGGCTCCCTTGATCTTTTCTGTGGTTTCCCTCTTCTTACCATTACCTTGCCACACCCGAGACCAAAACCTAAATATAGTGGTGCTGAATCCCTGAATGAACCAGGGAGTATCTTAAATCTAAACATTTCCCCTTTGAATTTCTCTCCCAATCACCATCTTACCTTGTAGGAAATTTCTCTGAACCTGAGCTTTCCAAAGGTAAGATTTCATTCAGAACTTTTGCATGTTTAAAAGTGACTTTCGGGGCTTCCCTGGTGGCGCAGTGGTTGAGAGTCCGCCTGCCGATGCAGGGGACGCGGGTTCGT
>NC_041218.1:87479560-87506232 GCF_002837175.3 Physeter macrocephalus
GCGGAGCGGCTGGGCCCGTGAGCCGTGGCCGCTGAGCCTGCGCGTCCGGAGCCTGTGCTCCGCGACGGGAGAGGCCACAACAGTGAGAGGCCTGAGAACCGGGAAAAAAAAAAAAAAAAAAAAAAAAAAGTGACTTTCTTTTGCCTAGATAGATGAATAATATTTTGGTAGAGTTAAGTTCTTGGGTTGCTGTACTTTTCTTTTCCTCAAGTTACTACAAATGTTACCTTATTGTCTTTGAGCTTAGGGTATTATAGATGAAACGTCTGATGATCTTCTGTTCCTCTTTTTTTGGTAATTTTCTTCAATGTGGAAGCTGGTAAAGTTGTTTTTTAACATTGGAGCTTGGAAATTTCACCTAGGTGTGTTTAGGTGAAATCTATGGTTCATTAATTTGGCCTCAGATTCAGTGAACCATTTTAATCTTCAGACTCAAGTGTTTCTTCATCTTAGGCAACTTATATTCTATTTTTATTGAGTTGTTATTTCTTCTCCATGTGGCCCTTTTCCTCATTCTGGGTCTCATACCATTTGCATGTTGGTACCCTTGGGTCTGTCCCCCAAGCCTTTTACCATTTCTCTCAAGGTATGCATCTCTTTTAGTTTTTGCTCTGTTGTATTAGTTTTCTATTGCTGCTGTAACAAATTGCCACACACCTAGTGGCTTAAAACAATGCATATATTTTATCATACAGCTCTGTAGGTTAGAAGTCTGACCTGGGTCTCACTGGGCTAAAATCAAGATGTCTGAAAAACTGTTCTTTTTTAGAGACTCTAGAAGAGAATCTATTCTTTTGCCTTGCCAGCTTCTAAAGGCCACCCATATTTCTCAGCTTGTGTTTGGTCCCTTTCTACCTTCCAAGTCAGCAACCGTGCATCTCTTTCGCCATTCTTTAGTAGTCACATCCCCCTCTCACACTCCGCTTCTGCTTTCCTCTTACACTTGTAAAGACCCTTGTCATGAAAATAAGCCCACCTGAATAATTGAAGATAATCCCCCAATCGCAAGGTCCTTAGTTTAATCAGTTCTGCAAATCTTCTTTTGCCATGTAAGGTGACAATCACATGTTCCAGGGAGTAGGGCATGGGCATGCTTAGGGAGCATTACACTGTCTGCCACACGTGCGCTGTGAAATGGTCGTCCAGGTTAGTCATCAGCAATAATTAGCTGAAGGATAGGCGAGAATGGTGAGTGAGAGGGGAACTCCAATAGGCCTACTGATCATTTTCAGAGCTGGTTACAATTGTGCTTTTCCTATTAGCCTTCATAGAGCTCATTCCCTGATGAGCATAGCCCACACTCACTCAGAAGTTACAGTGGCTCGAGTGACTAACCGTATGCTCCTGTTCTCTCATAGAATCCAGTGAACATGAAGACAAGAGTGCAGGTGCCTCAGGGGAGACACCCTCCCAGCCTTATCCTGCACCAGTGTATAGTCAGCCCGAGGAGGTGAAGGAACAGATGGATGATGCAAAACCAACTAAACCTGAAGAGCATGAAGAATCAGACCCATTGCCTGATAACTGGGAAATGGCCTATACAGAGAAGGGTGAAGTCTACTTCATTGAGTGAGTTTCACACATTTCTCTAAACATTTCCACAAAGATCATAGTAGTACATAAATGATGTTGTAAATGGATACGTGGTCAAAGTATTGAATTTCATGAATTGTGATATTAGCTTCCTTCTTCGTGAGAGAGGAAGGGGATAGCACCTTAATACAATTAAAGATCCTAGTTTACAGCTATAAATCAAAGAATGAATTAAACAATACCACTGTAAAATTTGTTGCAGTCATGACTAAAAAGGCAAATCTCCATGTGATGTTATTATTGAATTAGAAATAGTGAACTTGTCATGAGGAAATGCTTACTCTACCCTTCCAAGACCTCCGTGTAGTTCAAATGAGATAATCCCCATCCTTTAAATCAGATCGCTGGAAACCTCAACCGTCATGTCCAATGGTTTAATAGGATGCAACTATTGAGAGCAAAATACTTGCTAGTCACAAATGAGAATGTTTTAAGCATTTGACCCTGAGGTCAGGTGTCAATAAAATCATGTGTTTGTATAGTTCATCGTACTTATTTTTATTAAATTCCATTCTATTTGTTGCTTACCATTTTTATGACTTGGCAAGGAAAATGAAATGCTAATTCTGAACTCACTAGTGATACATACTCAATCTAATCTTTTCTTTCTTTAGGGACTTTTTTTCCCAAACTGAATTTTTATATGTTTTGTTAACAACATTGTCTAGCTTTCCTTTTCTTTATCTTCTAGGAGTAGAACAACTTTTTAAAACTCCTAAGTTGATCTTAGCTCAAAATTGTTGATGTGCATGAGACTATCAAAATGTTCATTAGAAAGAATAAAAACTAAAAATATTGTAAACGAACAACAACCCTTATTCCCTCAAAGTTGTAGAAGACTCAAAGAGATAAATTAATAGAATCTGACGTTTTCAGTGCTGATAGTAGATAAAAATATGTAAACTCTGATTATTTGAGAAAAATATTAAAACTAGATTCCCTTTCCCTACCTGGAGTGATTTGTGACTTAGATCTCCATAGGCAGAACTCAGTTGTGAAATTGAAATGTTACCACATGCCAATATTTAATTCTCACGTGAAAACTTTGTAACATGTGGCCAAGGAAATACATAACCAGGTAATTACCTGGTGCTCTGCTTGACTCCAACATGGATGAGAAATGCAGAAAATATATTGCCACCATTCACCTTTTGACAAATCTTATAAGTTTAAAAAAAAAGAATAAGAATATCTTGCATATTTCTTATTGCTATAATCAATGACCCAGAGACATCTTTTATCAGTTAATTGGAAAAGAGAAAGTCATATAGAATTTTTTTAATGTTCAAAAGTATTTATATCAAAAACATAATTTTGTTATTGATAAGCATAGCATAGCACCACTGCAGACCAGAAGTCAAAATATAAACCCTAGGTGTGAGGTCATGCATTGGTGTTCAGAACAATTGATGTTCAGAACAGGGAGACTGTTGACATACACATTTTTATTATATAATACAGGCAGAGTAAGACATGTGGAAGTAATAAAAGAAAACCAGCATGGCAAGTTGATGAAAAAACTGTTTCCTTACAGTGTTTCCAATTGCAATTATAAAAACCTCCTTTTTTATGAATATAAAATAAACTTTCCCCTTTTAACTGTGTCAGATTTTGGGATTGTGGAGAAAAAGGACTTCTCGTAAGACAGAAGTTGTGTTCATGGTTTATAGTAAATGATGAGGCTCTGTCAGGACTTGGGAGGATCGACCAAAATGACTCTGTTAATATTCTAGTCAGTCATCCAGTGTCAGAATCCAAAGATTCATTAGATTTTGTCCCTGCTCTTAAATTTATTGTCGAGTTGGGGAAGAGAGAATAAGAGGAATAGTTAATTAGTAAACAATTGATTTTTGAGTTTTGTGATACTATTCAGAGAAGGATACGCTTAGCGTAGACTTAATAAAAGGAAGCATCCTAGGGAAGGTAAAATAACGTAGACTTGAAAAGTTGGTCAAAGGTAGATCGAGCACTCCAGGTATAGGAACTGTCATTGCAAAGACCAGTGAGAAGACTGGTAGTATTAGGAGCGGAGATGTTGAGCTGAAAAATTAAGACAAAAAAAAAAAGGAGACAGTTTGATTCGCAGTGAGAATGCTAGTGCTGAGGGAGACTCATCCCGAGGTCAGGGAGAGAGAAGAAGCCTGGAGTAAGGGTTGAAGTGAGCATGTGACGGAAAGGTGATTAATGTAAGAGGCAGTGGCAAATGCCTGCTTAAAGAAGTCATTCACAGAACGGAGGCATCCCCTGGTCCACCCTTCACCAGGACCAGCTTGAGATCTGAGATCTGTCTTGTCTTCCTTCAGAAAGCTTACTTTGACTCTCAAGACGCAGTGTGATAAGCTCAGGTATCACAGAGCCGGGAGGGATCAGTGTCTTTTTCATCTGGTCCCTCATTTTCACACCATTACAACCTGCACTGCCTCTTCCTTTCTCACCGACCTGCATTTCACTCTGCTGTACTTTTCTCTCAGTTCATTTTCTTCTGACTGCTTTCACTCTTTGCTCGGGAGTACATCTTTCCTTCCTAACTACATTTGACAAGATCAACATTTCAACCCACTTGTCATTAATCTGTGGGTACCTTTGCTGTTGAATTCATAATGAATTCTTATGTAAATTAACTCTCTACTATAAAAGTCCCTTGGAAACAATCTGGTAGAGAAGGATGCAGGGACAGGAGAGGGACCATGATGGGGCATTAGGAGTTTCTTAGGGACTAAGTCATGATATGTCCCAGAATTTCTGGCCAAGAAACTTAAAAAACAAATATTATTTGTAACATAAAAGTTTGCAGTCCTGGGCTTCCCTGGTGGCGCAGTGGTTGCGCGTCCGCCTGCCGATGCAGGGGACGCGGGTTCGTGCCCCGGTCCGGGAAGATCCCACATGCCGCGGAGCGGCTGGGCCCGTGAGCCAGGGCCACTGAGCCTGCGCGTCCGGAGCCTGTGCTCCGCAACGGGAGAGGCCACAACAGTGTGAGTCCCGCGTACTACAAAAAAAAAAAAAAAAAGTTTGCAGTCCTGAAGCAAAATTATAGTAAAAAAAGAAAATAAAAAGGGAAAGTAGAGTAAGTTAAGAGGAAGGTAAAACAGACAGAAGAAAAGGTAGAAGAGACAAAAAATTAGAGATTTGTGAGGTAAGGAGAGCTGATGATACCAGTGAAAACTACTCTGGTACGAATATTGCGAGAGTTGCTTAGAGTAATGGAAGTCTCCCCCGGTAGGTAACACGTCCTTATTACACTTTACTGAATCTTGTTTCCAATGGAACAAATATCATGATAAAATATAAAATAAGTGAAATAAAGGAGAAGGACCCTGCAGTTCTGTGTAAAAATTTATATATATATATATATATATTTATATACTCACTTCTGAGTAGAAGAGGGGAACTCTACCTATGCTGAAATGTTCATTTACGTATATATTTTTGAAATACACATATATGTATATGTATACATACATGTATGTATGTGTGTGTGTGTGTATATATATATATATATATATATGTGGTGGGTTTTGAGTTAAGGTAATAAGTAATTTCATTTTTTTGTCTTCCATGCAATAATGTTTTAAAATAATTACTGATTTACTCAGTATTGCAAAGTAGTTTATATCTCAGTACTTTACAAGTGCTGCATTTAGAATATGAGAGGAATTTTTGTCATTGTTCTCAATACTGAACACGTGGGCCAACTGTATTTCCCACTCTTCAAAACTACTTCCTTTGATGAATAATAAAAGCAGATTCCTTTTGTCACTTACAGTGATATTTAATGGGAAAAGGTGAATATATGAGAAAGTATTTTTAAACAACAGAATTTTAAATGCAGGTGAATGTACTCTTCCAAACATGCTTTAAAGCATTTATAATGTCACATGTTTAGCAATTTTAAAAAGACTTTCAAATACATAACATTATTTAAAGCCAGTAGTTACCTTAACTCATAATATCTTTTTCATTAATATTATCTTTTAAAATAGACAGTATATTAATTGTAAATTCAAATTAGTAATAACAGTTACCACATATCGAGTGCCTACTTTTTTCAAGCTGTGTTCAGCTTGTTTAACAGTAATAGCTAGTATGTTAAGCATTTACACTTTGCTCATTTAATTCTCACTTTAGGAAGCTGCTGAGACTTATAGAGGTAAGTAACTTGCCCTTGGTCATATAACCAGGAATTGACAAAGCCAGGATGTTTGATTTCATTTTTTCAGCACATATTTATTGGGCACATAGTGTGTGCTAGGAACTATTTTATTGAACCCTAGGAATATAGTGGTCAACAAAACTGACAAGATTCATGTTTTCATGGGACGTACTCTGGCTCCAGGGTCCTTGCTCTTAACTAATTTGCCATGGTGCGTACTTTACATGTATTATATCATAACCACCCTATAAAGCATCTGAGGTACCCCCATTTTATAGGTGAGATTCTGAGGCACCCTTGGACAAATTAACATTCCCAAGGTCTTATAGCTTTGTGACCCTGCAAAGCCATTGCCATTATCCCATACTACCTCCAATATATAAACAGGCATTGGCTGAAAAAAAAACTTTTGTAGTACAAGTGGTATTTGTTTTATAAGTTTCTCAGCCAGAAATTCATTTTGCAGAGGCTAAGTGTTCCATAAAGAAGAGCTGCCGCAGGATTAATCTGGATTGACATGCTTTGGGAATCCCATTAAATTAGTTCTTTGTTTGGGAGTCAGTTTAGTTAGTGACATACAAGAGACTGCTATTGCTTTGGCAAAAAACAAAACGGCAACAAGAACCTATTTGTTTACTACCAGCCTCCTGAATGGCAGTGAATGCTATGTCATCTTAAATAATAGATTTTTTAAAGGCAAGCTTTTGAAACTGAAAATCACATCTGTGAAAAATGTCATGGCTGTACATGGTTTCCCCAATCTTTGTAAAGGCTGAATTTGCTTTTAAATTCCAAATAAGACACACAATCTGTTGCTTCTTGTGTTGCTGTATTTCCTTAAGTTTTATGTAAATCGCCAATTACCATTTTCAACAAATTTAGCACGTTTATTTATTAAAAGAAGCAAAATATTTGAGAAATTTATTGAAAAGGAAAGGCGTTCTTTTGCTAAAGCCTAATGCTTTCTCGTTCTAGGCTCAGCACATACCGATGAGTCGTGAACTCTTGTCTTGACTTACCCTCTGCAATTTGTATTGCAATAACAGTAGCTATAGTGAATATTTTTATATGTTTTTTTTCTGCACAAGATTCTAGTGCAACCTCCAAACAGAAAATACGTGTTTTAGACAAAACAGTATGCAACAGATAGCCATAATATCCAAAGCAATATTTGTGATAAAACTGCTTTTAAAAATGTTTTCTAAACATATGAAAGACAATGTGATGGCAAACTCATATATTCATATGCTTAATGACATTTAGGAATATTATTTAGGAAACAGATAACCACTGTAGAGATTGACAGTTTTTTGTGTGGATTACCAATGTAAAGATAGAAGAGACAGGAGCACAATGCAAGTCTTTTTTTTTTTTCTAAACATATGAAAGACAATGTGATGGCAAACTCATATATTCATATGCTTAATGACATTTAGGAATATTATTTAGGAAACAGATAACCACTGTAGAGATTGACAGTTTTTTGTGTGGATTACCAATGTAAAGATAGAAGAGACAGGAGCAAACTCACAATGCAAGTCTTTTTTTTTTTTTAGCAAATATGAACTCACAATGCAAGTCTTTTTTTTTTTTTAGCAAATATGAACTCACAATGCAAGTCTTTTTTTTTTTTTAGCAAATATGAACTCACAATGCAAGTCTTCAACAAAAAAGCTGCTGCTCAGCATCAATTAGATGTATCCAATCATTGCATTTAATAGTTCTTCCTTTTGAAATGATGATCTAGAGGGAAGACAAAATCTTCCAGAAAGCAGTGTAATCATTCTGAGGATTTTATTGACTATAATATAAAATGGAATCAGTCTATATTCCTCTAAGAACTACTGTTCATTTTTAAAAATACATAAGTCAATAATCTCTATGTTACTACGGAGCCTGAACCTACGTGACCACTGTTGGAACTTTAACATCCACATACATCTTGAAGTGCTCAAAGGACTCGCCAATACTTACCTGGGCCTTGTTTACCTTGTTCAAAAGGGTATTATGTTTCATGCCATCAGATACTATTGAGTTCAATCTCTTATTAGTCTTCTGAGTTAGTATTTCCCAGGATGAAAATACAGTTTATCAGATAAAGACTGAGATTCAGAATTGGCTTTTTCGGAGAACTTTTTAAATTCAACGTGTTTGTCGTCGTTCTAAGTCTGTTACCGCTTTTTAGAGAAAATGGAGCTAAGGAAAGGAGTG
The DNA here is from genome assembly GCF_002837175.3 of Physeter macrocephalus. Lineage (NCBI taxonomy): Eukaryota > Metazoa > Chordata > Mammalia > Artiodactyla > Physeteridae > Physeter > Physeter macrocephalus. Next base: position 87,487,515 of record NC_041218.1, read on the forward strand.
TATTTGATAAAAGTTTCTTATTCTACTAATCAGATTTCACTTGATGAAATGTCATCCAGTATTTGTGCAGTAGCGAAAACATTATTTTGATCTTGGTGTCAAGACAAAGGTAGGAAGGAGAGAGGAAAAGGAGACAATGAAAAGAGAAAGGAAAAGAGGCTTTGTCTTAAAATTGGGTTTGAATCGAGCCTTATATATACCTAAGAAACCATTATGGAGTTTGAGCCCCAACTGGACAAACATAGAGTAAATGAAAAAATAGAATGGAGGATAGACTGTGGCATGATCTATATGACAATTTTGTTTTGCTCCTAATAGACACCCCACTCATTTGATAGCATTTTTATTAACCTAATTCTTTATAACCTCTAAGACCTAATATTCATATGTAGATTATATAAATCACCATTTAAGACTTTATTCTGGAAAAATACTCAAATCTGATTTTAAAGTGATTTGAATATTCAGGTTTGTAAGGAGAAAATGTTTCCAGTGATTATATCATCTCTATGCAAGTGCAATTTGATATAATACCTACTAAGTACAAGGCATTCAACACAGTCATTTAATCAGTGATTACTATTCTCACGTAGGAGATCAAGGTCTCAGTTTGTAAACCACTGGCTACGGAGGTGGGAAAAAGAGCTCTGATTACCCCCCAAGGGAGTGAAATAAAGCACCTCCGTATCAAAAGCAAAGTTTTAAGTTTAGTATGCCTCTGGTTTCAGATCATAAAAAAAACTTTGGCCTTGGGAATCAGATATGTCTGTTTAATGCTAGCTCTTTCACTTTCATGCACTAGGTGTGTAACCTTGGACAAATTACCTATCTTCTCTCAACCTTCCTTTCTCTATCTGTAAAATGGAGTTAAAAATACGAGCCACAGAGACTCATTAGCATCTAATGAAGTGAGCTGTGAAAGTTCTAGAACAGTCCCTGACAAAGTAGACAATCAGGAAATGTTACAAGATAGTAAGAATAACTTTACAATGGTGTGGCATAGTGTCAGCAGCTTTTCCTGTTGAAGGAAAGCATTTTCTGTATGAGAAGAACGCTTCCTCAAAAGATAAGATATTATTTAATGTGCTGCTTTTGTCAATTTGGCAAAGGTTAAACTTACAAAATATCCAGAAACTTCTAATCATTGCAAGTTAGCCTATCACGTCATCAAGGCCATTCTAATATGAATTCAAACTAGAATTGCAAAGTTGAATGAAATTTTACTTCTGGTTTGCTCCAGTCCTCCAGATAGACTTAGTTTAAAGTCAGAGAAGACTTACGGATAGACCATGTTGTAAGGTTTTCATCCGGATTTTTAAATAGGACAGTTATACAACTTGAATAGCCACTGACTCCACTTGATCTCTCACTTTTCATAATCCTCACATTAACGTTATCCGTAAAAATACATACAGTAGTATATTATTATGATTCAAAGTTTCTCGAAAATGTGTGTTCCATTCCTCAGCTAGAAGAAGTTTCTTTGCAAATGTAGCCTCTATATGTGTATGTGTCCCTGTTAAAGAAACTAGCATTGAAGTACAAGATTATACAACATTAGCCTCTTACCTTCCTGTCATTTGTGCTCCCCACGATTTGGAGAAAAGCAGAAAACTGGTATTCTGCATCTGAATCTGCTCTAGCAGTGAAAGTGAAAGGAAATGACATCCTCAAACTTGAGGAAGGTTAGTGTGCAGATTGTGAAAAATCCTTCAACTGTCCCGTTTTACACAGTCTCCTGCCCAATGTTGAATCCTATTTTCAAATGGAATTGTTGAGGTTTAAAAATATATAGTTTAAGGGAAGTGGAAAAGCCACTTGGTCCATTGTCTCCTAAATGCATTAAAAATATTCCCTTTGTGAGGCATCTTGAAGAAGCATGCAAATTACAAGGCTTGTGAGAACCACTGTTGAAAAATACTGTGCGGTATCTTCATGTCATGTTTGCGACAATTGCTGGAGGTAACTACTACCCACTTTCCTTCAGGATCATTTCAGAGGATCAGCTAAAAATGCTGTTAACTATAAGAGACTCAAGCTGTCAAAATCTATTAAAGTGGGCTTCCCAGGTGGCGCAGTGGTTGAGAGTCCGCCTGCCGAGGCAGGGGACGCGGGTTCGTGCCCCGGTCCGGGAGGATCCCACGTGCCGCGGAGCGGCTGGGCCCGTGAACCATGGCCGCTGGGCCTGCGCGTCCGGAGCCTGTGCTCCGCAACGGGAGAGGCCACAATCTATTAAAGTGACATACCGTTAATACTAGCTCAACCTAAAAAACAATCATCCTGTAATGAAATGTTTTATAGAAACTCAGGAAAGGTAGGAAATTCATGCGTCTCTACTAAATTAGCCAGTATTTGAGACCCATGGTGGTGTGGTATAGAAATGGTAATTTGACTCCCTGCGGTGGCTTAGTAATGGCCCCTTCATACTCATCCATAGGTGTGTGTGCTTTTGTGAATATGTCTTAGAGACTTAGAAATGACTTTCCTCCAAAAAGGGGGGAAGAATTTGGAAGAAGCAGATGTGGGTAAAAAGAAGGGAAGTTTATGTTCCTTAGTCACCTCCCAAATTTGTTGCTAGTATATAAAAACATAGACATCAACACACTCATACACACACACACACACACACACACACACACACACCACAACACACACACACTTTGAACTGAGGCATGTCTATAAAGAGCATCTTTACAGTGACTTTATTTTTCAAATGGGAGCAGCAAGCACTGAACGCAGTGCAACTATCCTCACAACAGGATGGTCATAACCCCCATTCTGTCCATGGGCATCAAGTCTTTCGTTGAGAGAAAAAGACTAGATGATATTGACATGACTGTAAATGAGGACCAGAATGAGATACCGCAATACTTTACATCCTTCTTATAGTCGATAATGAAGCACTATCACACTCTACAAAAGTCACATTGGAGGAAAATAAAAGCTAGCATGCTCTCCTGACAATTTATAATTTCACCAAATTCATAGACTTCATCTCATCAGGTTATTAGAGCCCTGCTCCGAGGGATCAATCATTGAGGAGTTCCTAAGTGTGAAGAAAATGATTGGAGAGTTATTTTCTCTTTACCCCACATGAAAGTAAGAAATAAAAGGGAATCTTCTTTAAGAGCAGAAACTTCATGACCCAAGGATATTAATGTCTCAGTTCTCAGATCGGAGATAGCTCCACACTTAGGCAGATGTACCATGATCCAGAAAACACTATTTAAAGAGAGCTTTAACACTCCGGAATCATTTGCCCACAGCCCACCTTAACTCCATCCTTCCTCCTTTCTGCCTTGAAATTCCCTTCATTAAATAGGCACTTAAACTCTAGAAGCTTGCTATGAAATATGCTTCCTGGGAGAATTTTCTGAACTTTGCTTTAAGTGCAGATTGGTTCATCAGATGATTTAGCTAACACTTGTAGCTCTGATGTGATAAAATATAGTTAAATTTCACTGAAGAAAGAGAAAATACATGTGAATTGATATTATAATTTTGACTTCCTTACAGCTGTGTTCAAAGATCTTTGTTATCTGGCTTTAGTTTACATTTCCAACCTTTTTGCCCACTTTTTCCTTTCACATTGCATTCTGACTCTTCCCTATATAAATGTCACTTTTCTACACCTGTGACTGCTCATTTCTGAAGCCCTCACAGATGTCACATCCTTGATAATTTGTCCATTGGTAGATGAGATAACTTGAGACCGCTATTCACAGTAAAGATTTTAGCTCCAATGTATGGTTTGGAGTAGTTCTCAAGTAACGAATTACAGTGTGCATAAGAATCACTTGGGGGCTTCCCTGGTGGCGCAGTGGTTAAGAATCCACCTGCCAATGCTGGGGACGTGGGTTCGAGCCCTGGTCCGGGAAGATCCCACACGCCCGCAGAGCAACTAAGCCCTCACACAGCAGCGAAGACCCAACGCAGCCAAAAATAAATAAATAAATAAATAAATTTATAAAAAAAAAAAAAAAAAGAAATGCTCAGGGCTTGACAAGCATGAAAAAAAAAAAAAAAAAAAAAAAGAATCACTTGGCGTGCTAGCCAAAGATGGAGATTTTGCGGCTCCACCTCAAAGATTCTGATTTGGTAGTTCTATGAGAACTACCAAACTACCAGAATATGCATTGTTAATATGTCCACCAGGTGATTCCAATGGAGGTAATTCCAGGACCACTTTTCAAGACAGTGCTCTAATAACCTCTCTCCTTTGCTTTTTAAATTTCTGGCAAAAGACTTCCCAGAAAACATTTTTTAAAATGAAATGGTCATTAAAAATTATTAATTCCCAGAATTCCATTCCAGAAATGCTAGAGTACAGACATTTTTATCTATCTTCCTAGCTGGATTGAAAGTATGTAGATGGAAGATAGCTAAATATGGGTTAATGAAATTGCTATTAATTACTTTTTGAGAAAATGTAGGACTCCCAAGAACATGCTATAATTTGCATCACTTTTGTACTGCCTCTACCAGCTCTGTAGTTAAAGAGTAACAAAACAACCATTTATGAAAGGGCAGGTTTAAGATGAAAATAATTCTTTTGCAAAGCTCAGGAAACGGTATCAGAGCCTGCGAACTGTGCTCTTCCAACTGGAGAATCCTGTATTTGTAATAAATTCCTTTTGCTCTGGATGAGTTCTGCATTTTCAATGAGGTTAACTTGGCAACATTCTAGTTGATTTTAATAAAAATAGCTGCTTTGAGGACAGGGAGCTGAGATTGCCAATTTTACAGCTGCCTTGCACGATTACTCTTACACCTCCTTCAGGGCTACTTAGAACCAGTAAGCAAATTAAGTGTATCGATTGCAATTTTGTTGGTCTAACCCCCTCTTTTTTTTTTTTCTTAAGGAATAAACTTGATTCCTTTCAGTATGTGTCTGTTCAGAGTGATCTCTTTTCTTTTCAGCCATAACACAAAGACAACATCATGGCTGGATCCACGACTTGCGAAAAAGGCTAAACCTCCAGAAGAATGCAAAGAAAATGGTAGGTTATTTAAGTTTTTACAGTGTTTCGGCATTGCACTTTGAGAATGTGTGTTTCTTAAAAGAGGGTCTTGTCTAAAGAAGCCATAATCTGATTGAGACAATTTTAAAGCTGTAATATTTAATGCCCAGATAGGAGAAAGAATTAACTCGGCATTTCAGCAGTGTCATGTGGTTTTCCTTTTTCTCTCTGAGGGGACTGTGCTGGACATCACAGCTCTGTCATCTCTATGGGTTCTGTTTGACTCCTGGCCTGACTTCCCACCACCTACTAGGGAGTTTTTGTTTGCAATATGTCTCTCTGAGGACTCTGATCTTTTCATTGGAATTAAATATGGTGTATAGAGAAAAGTATTGTGGCAGTATAAGTAATATTTTATTTTTGTGTTTTGAGGCATAGCATTCTTCTAGTTATTAAGGAATCGGTGATATAAAGATTTATACGTATGGCTTCTTTCCTTTAATCAAACATTTAAATACAACAATTAATTGCATGAATGTGCTGGGTTATCTTTAGTATTTTCCAGTCCCCAACGTAATGACGTTAATTTGCTTAAAAACTGACTGTTTTCATCTATGTGAAGAGTTTTTAAAAATAATTTTGAGGATTAGATGAAAGTAAACCTTGTCTTTAAATTAGTAAATTATATAAATGAAGTCTGTTACTGATACTTATGTTTTTTTAACATTGAGTTTAATGTTAAAAGAGTACTTATAATTCGTCTAAAATGATAAATAGCGTATACTCCTGATGATTCATTATTTGACCACATTCACAGCCTTTATCTGATCAAATTATTAGAGCCTTGTTCAGAGGCATCTATCATTGAAGAGCTCTAAAAGTGAGGAAAGTGATGAGGAGTATTTAAACTTTTAAAAAAGTTTTTAGAAAGTCAACTTTTTAAAAAGTCTATAATTGTAAAAGTCCTTTTATTTTAATGGTAATTCTGTCTTTCTCTGACAATATCAAGATAATATTGTTCATTCCTATGTTATAAGGTAACTGTTCACAAGCTGGTTATACAACTGAACTAAATAAAAAATAAGTTTACCGGTTATATGTACATATTTGAATGCATACATGTCTAATTTTTATCACTACATATAATTTTATATTCATAGCTATGTCTGTATGCCTTCTGTATAAAAGTATAGCTACATGTGTGTGAATCTTTTACAATTATTTTGTGACCTGAGACCTTTGAGCACAATTAGGTTACATTTCATTGGCACTAATAAGACATATGTTGCAAATTATGATAGGTTATAAATTAAAATGACCTGATCTGCTATATCTGGGAGTTATGATTTAGTGATGCCACAGATATAAAACTATATATATATATATATATACACTAATTAAAATGAATTCAATGATTTTGCAGTTCTGTACCTATTGACCTTCTCAGCTATCTTGTACATTTGAGTTGTTCTTTTCATTATAAAAGGCTATTAAAGTCAAATTTTAAAATCCTAGGAGAGATGTAGGTTTAACATTTTGCATAACTGTAACATTTCAATGTTGTCAGTTTTTCCCATGTCTGTACTCATCTGTCTTCTCAGCATGGTAGATGCCTAAAATATGATACCAGTACCTGTGAATTCATGTGATATTAAAAAATGAGTCCTAGAATACAGTCTTATAGCTCAGAATGATTTATAACTGGTTAATTACTATTTTTCTTTTTCTACAAAATAAGTAATTCATAGATTTTGTTTCATATGTTACTGGAGTATTTTACAATGTAAACTAACATCTAGTTAGAATGCTATTGTTCCAGGCACATATTTTAAGTTTTCTTGCCAAGAAAAGTGCTTTTTGGTCATACTGTTACTTCTGTTTTATTTTTCTTTAAATAACATAGATTAAAACTGCTTGTTTAAAATGTTGGATGTTAATGGATTGCTGTTGAGCCTACTAGTTAAGACAGGCTTCTTTATATCTATCACAGGTCAGCTCAGATCAAAAAAGTTAGTAGTTTTCTGAATGCTGAAATATGTATAAAATATGTATAAAATTGTAGAGGCTTAAGATGATAATATCTTTCACTAGCAAAGATTTATCCTTCTTCCACCACGGAGATAGAGTGGAGGCTAATTACCTTAATCCAGTCAGAGCTGAGCCAACATGAGGTTGGGTTGAGCTTTGGTGAGACCCAGTCTACCTCTGGTTTGCTTTCGTTCTTAGGGTGTTTGCCCACCCAGAGTTTCAACTAATAGCCTATTGTAGGTCAGCAAATATTTTCTATAAAGGGTCAGGAAGTAAATATTTTAGGCTTTGGTCACCCAGTTTCTTCGCAACTACTCATTGTTGTACAAAAGTGACCAAAGTCAATATATAAATAAAGGGTATAGATATATTTCAATAAAGCAATGCTCATAGACACAGAAATGTGCGTTTCATGAATTAAAATATTATTCTTCTTTTGATTTTTTTCTCAATCATTTAAAATTATATAAACTGTTCTTAGCTCTTGGACCATACAAAACACAGGGGCAGGCTGGACTCGGTCCGAGGATGAACCCTGGCCTGGTGTATCCATGTGGAGCCTGCCCCTGGGCAGGTCTTGAACACCAATATTTTAAAAATATTTTTCTTCTCAGTAATGCAAGACTACCAAAAATCTGTGGTGCTTTTCAGGGGTTTTAGCTTAGTTTTTTGCCTCCAGACCTTGCATCTTCTGAATTTGACAGATGTCATCATGGAATGATTGGCATGTGTTAGAGCTTTGTCAGTCCCTCAAGACTCTGCAACAGTCTGCTGGTTTCTCTCAACCCCAGTGATGGCCTTCTTCCCAGGCCAAGTCTGAATTCTTTCCACAGCCCAGAATCAACAAAAATCATCTACAACATTCCTCCCTTACCTCTCCAGGATTCTTTCCTCTTCAGATTCTTAGACCGTTTTAGATCTGTTGTTTCGGCAGTTCTCTGATTCCTTTGTATTGTTTATTTGTTATATTTGATCTAGATTTTCTATGTGTTCTCTTAACCTGCTCACTTCATCCTACCTGGAAGCAGAAATTTTAGTGCAGTAATTTTTATATTGTACATTTTAGACTTTACTGGGTTGCATGCTATAAATTCCTTATTATCATTATAATAATACTTAATCCCTCAAGATTGAATTCCATGTTATGTGTGTGTGCATACTATTATGAATGCACATATGTATGTGTGTGTATGTAGATATGGATCTGTAAATGTATGCTTCTTCAGCTCTGTTTACATAGATGCCTGAAGGTAATTACTTAGTCACCTATAATAAGATGAAGTCAAGTAAAAGAGAGATGGAAGGAGGTATCAACTGATTTAAATTATTCTTGGGTGAGAGAAAAAACTAGCAAATGTTTTCTCATTGGTATCAAGGAGGGAAAAGCCACCATGGATGGCTCAGTACAAATACTTATTAAACAGCTACTTATTCTGTTGACACTAAAGCAATCATTTTGCTTTTTTGTTTGAAGGATAACACAGCCACTAAACATAAAAACATACTTCCTTCTCTCAAAATATGGTTGAAAATACTAAAGTCATTGTGTTCTGTGCCTTTGTCACAGCTCTGTGCATTTTTGGAATTTTAGCACCAGTCTACATGGCAGAAAAACGTCTCCACCTACTACAAGACTCTAATATTAGGATTTGGGGGAGTGCTGTTTAGCAAGTCAAGATAGTCTTTTACAAAATGCGACAGAAGTAACAGTTAATTATTAAATAATGTGGATGCAAGATTGGTTGAACTGTATATAAAGCACCATCATATTGTCCCCAGTCCTGAGAATCAGCACTGTGATGTTTGTCTGAGATATTTCCAATCATAAACATGCCAGTGGTGACACATTCCACATGAATCACTGAATCAGGGTCAATATCAAAAGTGATTCAATCCCGGTAGGGCTCTTTATAAAGTTGAAAAGTGACTGAAATCAGTATGACTACAGTATTGTATTCAGGAGAGGAAATTATGTAGGATTCGTAGTCAGGGAACACTATTCCAAATCCAAATCTGTGGGCTTTTAGGCAGGTACTTAATCTCTGGGAGCCTAGGTTTTCTTACCTGTAAATGGAAATGATATCTATTTCATGCACATTTAGTTTCACAAACAAAAAGGACAGAGTTTGTTGCACCATAGGCTCTAAATAACTGCTTCTTTATTTTCATTCGAGTATGCTCTGAGCCAACAAATTAGTCTCATAGAAGACAACGGGGAAGAAATTCAGAATGGTTGGCCTACCTTAAGAGCCTTTAATTTCTCTAGGGTGTCCTGAAGAGGTAGAAAAGAACAAACCCATGTAGGCAAAACTTATCCAGCTAGCTAATTCCAGCCTAATATTAATAGATTGGAGGTTCCCCCCCTCCATTCTGTTAAACTAGTTCTAAATTTCACAAAGTTATAATTAGAGCTGTATGAATTGGGTGACTTCATTTCTGTATTCTGTATCTGTGAATTGTAAGTGAGTTGTTTCATGTTATCATAGGAAAAAAAAAATCACGTAATCTTAACCTTTTTACCTACATGAAAACTGCATTTCAACTTACATTAACTAAAGCTTTGAATTATTACTTAATCTATCTTAAAAAAAAGAAAAAGCTATGTCCAAAATGCTCATGAACAAAGATGGCATAAGCTTTGTTTCATAATATTTCTTAAATGGATTTTTTCCAAGATAAGGAGGTTACCTTTCTAAAATAATAGAAAATGCTAATTAATTTCAGGTCATTTCTTTTCTTTTTCAGGTCATTTCTTAAATGAGTTTTATAGAAATGACAGAAAAATTTGGACATGCATACTTGTATTTTTATTTTCATAGTTCGAATTCTTTTTCTAGACTACATAATTTATTTCCCTTAAATAGGAACTTTGGCCTACTTTCTCATTAAATTTGTATTGATAATCAGAGCTCCTAATTTCTCAAGATTAAATATGATCAAATTAATATATCCCTTGAATATGTGTTTTTCTAATCTGATAAGCCTGCTAAGATTATATTTGTTAAGTATCTTGAAATTTTTTCACTAGGAAGAATTAATAAAAAACAGACTCTAAAAATATTAACTATTCAAGTACTAAAACTTTAAAGTTGAAAAGATTCATTTATATGTAAATATTGAACTCCTAATGTTTAAATATTATGAACAGACTAATTTGTGTATTTTGTTTCTGTACTGATATTTTGAGTGTTTTTGTAAAAAAATGAGGAAATTTAAAATATCTTAACAGAAGCAGTTAGTTCTTATTTCACTAACTGGTAATTATTTGTGTTACAGTAAGTCCTCTACATACGAACGAGTTCCGTTCTGAGAGCGCGTTCGTAAGACCAATTTGTTTGTAAATCTAACAAAGTTAGCCTAGGTACCCAACTAACACAATCAGCTATATAGTACTATACTGTGATAGGTTTGCAATACTTTTCACACAAATAATACGTTAAAAAACAAACACAAAACATAAAGAAAACATTTTTAATCTTATAGTACAGTACCTTGAAAAGTACAGTAGTACAGCACAACATCTGGCATCCAGGGGCTGTCATCAAGGGAACAGGCAGGAAGAGTTACTGACTGGAGGAGGAAAGGAGATGGGAGATGGTAGAGCTGAAGGATTATCAGCAGTAGGAGACGGAGGGCAAGCTGCAATTTCACTCAGGCCTGACGTGGATGGCACAGGTTCTGGTTCCTTGCTGGATTCAATTCTATCTACTCTCTTGAAAAAATGATCCAGTGATGTCTGGATAGTAGCTCTTTTTTTCTCGTCGTAGATGACACGGTAGCACTGGACTGCATTCTGAATGGCTGCTACAACCTTCATGTATTGTTCTATGTTCAGGTCCTGTGCCTCAAAAACTAACAGTGCCTCCTCAAATAAAGAAAAACCCCTTGCCATTTCCTGGGTCATGAATCTCTTTGGTTCTTCAGTTACTTCTTCTTCCTCTTGTCTTTCTTCGTCCTTTCCTTGGGCCTCCAGTTCCATCAGGTCTTCATTAGTAAGCTCCTTATGTTGCATAGCAAGGAGTTCAATGTTATAAGAATGAGCGACATCTACCATCTTTTCACCTCTCTCCACTCTCTCAGTTATTTTCAGTTTTGTTTCCATCGTCATCGCTTGGAACTTCTTAGCAGTACCAGCTACGTCACCGCTGCTTTTATGCTTGCTTCCAGATATCCTGGGCTTGAAATAAAGATACTGTACCACTGTACTCTATATAGTACTATACAGTAAAGTACACAAAAGCACAACCACTTGTAGAGGATGCAAACACATGACAATGTGCACCAAACACGTGAACTAACTTATGTGATTGGACATGCAAACGCAAGTTCGCATCTTTGAAAGTTCTCAACTTGAAGGTTCGTATGTAGGGGACTTACTGTAGTCATGATTTTCTATAGCAGCACTTTGAGATCTGCTTTATCCAATAATATAGTACCCTTTCCATGATTTCAGCTCAAGAGTACTAAGAAAAAACAATATTTTAAGACTATAAATCTTTTGGAGAGGAAATAATATTAATCCAAAATAAATCATATAGGATGGATATTGCACTGTTGTGCACAGGTACCAGATTCTGGGTTGTTACTGGCTGTCATTTGTTCTAATTGGTCCCATTCTATTCTGATGGGTCGGTGTCCAAACAATTAAAGTTGTTAAATATTTGGAATATCTTTCCTTCACTAATTGTTTATCTGTTTCCCTTCTACCTATTAATATTTACTTTAGCTATAAAGTAGTACCTACAGAAGGATTATGAAATTTTGTCCTCCTTTAGTTCTTGATTTCTCAACTTACATTTATGCTTAGGAATAAGTTGTGTCTTATCCTTACTCCTTAATGCACACAAGTTTAAAAATAATATTGACATCATTGAATCTTTTCTACACAGTAGCAAAATTATTTTGCTACTTTTTTTTAAAGCATTATAAATCCACAGGAAATAACAAAAGGACTTTATTAAAAGCATTATAAATCCACAGAAAATAACAAAAGGATTACAGGGAGGTCCCAAACACCCTTCATGAAGCCTCCCCCACATTAACATATTATATATATATAATACAATATCAAAATCAGGAAATTGACGTTGGTACAATGAACAGAACCTATTCAGACTTCACCAGTTATACAGTTGTTCGTTTGTGTCTGTATTTGTGTGTGTGTAGTTCTATACAATTATATCACATGTGTAGCTCCACATAACTATAACCACAATAAAGATTCATTACCACGGGGCTCCCTTATCTACCACTTTGTAGCCATATACGTCTCCTCCCACGGCACAAACCTTAGCCACTAACCTATTCTCCATTTCAATTACTTTGTTATTTCAAATGTGTTATACAGTAAAATCATACAGTGTGTAAACTTTTGAGATTGCTTTTTCCACTCAATTTAATTACGTTGAAATCCATTCAAGTGTGCGTGTCAATGGTTTGCTACTTTTTATGTACCAATGTTTGTTTAAGCATTTACCCACTGAAGGACACCTGGATTGTTTCCAGTTTTTAGCTAATACAAATAAAACTACAACAGACATTTGTATACAGGTTTTTGCATGAACATAGGTTTAATTTCTCTGGGATAAGTGACCAAGAGTGCAATTGCTAGATTATTATAGCAGGTGCATCTTTAGTTTTAGAATAAACTACCAAACTATTTTCCAGAGTGCCTATACTCTTTTATTGTACATCCCCATCAGCAGTGAAGGAGTGATCCAGTTTTTCTGCATACTTGCTAGCATTTGGTGTTACGACTATTTTTTATTTTAGCCATTTTGATAGGTGTGTAATGATATTGTATTGTGGTTTTGATTTGTATTTCCCTAATGGCTGATGATATTGAACATATTTTCATGTGATTATTTGTCATTTATATATCCTTCTCAGAGTATGTCTGGTCATGTCTTTTGACCAATTTTTAATTAGACTGTTTTTTTTTTTAAATTCAGTTTTGAGAGTTCTTTATGTATTCTAGATAGAAGTCTCTCTATCAGATATGTTCTTTACAAACATTATCTCCCAGTCTGTAATTGGTCTTTCCATCCTCTTCACAGGGTTTTTTGCAGAGAAAATGTTTTTAATTTCAATAAAGTCTAATTTATCAAATTTTCCTTTTATGAACCATGTTTCTGATAACAAGGCTAAGGACTCTTCACCTAGCCCTAGATGCCAAAGATTTTCTCATGTTTTTTTCCTAAATTGTATAGTTTTACATTTTACATTTAAGCCTGTGGTCTATGTTTACTTAATTTTTTATATGGTGTAAGGTTTAGGTTAAGGTTCAGTTTTTTTCCCTGTGGATATCCAGTTACTCTAGCACCATTTGTATAACAGGCTATCCTCTCTCCATTGGATTGTGAATGCAACTTTGTCATAAATCAGTGGGTTCCATTGGTCTATGTGTCTATCTCTGTGCCAGTAACACACTCTCTTGATTCCTGTAGCTCTGTGGTAAGACTTAATATTAGGGAGAATTATGCTCCCTAGTTTATTCTTTTCTAAAAAGAGAGAAGGAGAGAAGGAGAGAAAGAGAAAGAAGTTTTAGTTAATCAGGAAGAGATAACAATTCTGAACTTGTATGCATGCTTGTATGTATAGCTTCAAGTTATACAGAGAGGGGGGAAAAGTGACAAATCTGAAAAAAAGAATTTGAAGAATTCACTATTAGAGTGTATGATTGAGTGCACCTCTCTTACTACTCAATATATTAAACAGAGAAAAATAAGAAGAAAGATTTGAATAACAGAAAAGGTATTCTGGATCTAAAACTTTTAACGAATGGAGAGTACACTTCTCAAGCATACATAGTACTTTATGAACATTGAATACATAATAGTCCATAGAGTAGGTCTTTACAAAATTTAAAGATGACATTCCTGTATTACAGAAAACTTTAATTATATATCAATAAAAAGAAAAATAATCTCCATAATAGGAAATTGTAAAACATTAAAAAGTGTTTCCACCTTCATTGGGGTATAGCTGACAAATGAAACTGTGTCAGTTTGAGGCATGCGATATGATGATTTGATACACATATATATTGTGAAATGATTAACGCAATTTAGTTAATACATCCATCAACTCACATGATTATGTTTTTGTGTCTGTGTGGTGAGAACATTGAAGATCTACTCTCTTAGCAACTTTCAAGTATATGATACAGTACTATTAACTGTAGTCGCTATGCTGTACATTAGAGCCTCAGAACTTATTCATCTTATAACTGTAAGTTTCTTTCTTTTCACCAGTATCAACTGTTTACCCCCCATTCCCCAGCCCCTGGCAACCACCATCCTGCTCTGTTTCTATGAGTTCAGCTTTTTAGGATTTCACATATAAGTGAGCTCATATAGTATTTGTCTTTCTCTGACTTATTTCACTTAGCATAGTACCCTCAAGGTCTGTGCATGTTGTCGCAAATAGCAGGATTTCCTTCTTTTCTATGTCTGAATAATATACCATTTATATATATCTTATTTTCTTTATCCATTCATTGATCAGTGGCTACTTAGGTTGTTTCCATATCTTGGCTATTGTGAATAAAGTTGTGAACATGGGAATTCAGATATCTCTTTGAGGTTATAATTTAATTTCCTTCAGATATATATGCAGAAGTGGGAGTTCAGAATCATGTAGTAGTTCTACTTTTAATTTTTTGAGGAACCTCCATGCTGTTTTCCATACTGGCTGCACCAATTTACATTCCTACCAGTAGTGCACAAGGGTTTCCTTTTGAACATCTCTTGTCTTTTTGATAGTAGCCATTCTAACAGGTGTGAGATGATATTTCCTTGTGGTTCTGATTTGCATTTCCCTGATGATTAATGATGTTGAGAACCTTTTCATGTACCTGTTAGTCATGTATATGTCTTCTTTGGAAATATGTCTATTCAGGTCCTTTGACCATTTTTTTTGTTGTTGTTGTTGTTGTTGTTGTGGTACGCGGGCCTCTCACTGTTGTGGTCTATCCCGTTGCGGAGCACAGGCTCCGGACGCGCAGGCTCAGCGGCCATGGCTCACGGGCCCAGCCGCTCCGCGGCATGTGGGATCTTCCCGGACCGGGTCACGAGCCCGTGTCCCCTGCATCGGCAGGCGGACTCTCAACCACTGCGCCACCAGGGAAGCCCTCCTTTGACCATTTTTAAATTAGATTTTTTTTTTTTTTTTTTGCTAGTTGTACAAGTCCCTTATATATTTTAGATATTAATCCCTTTCCAGGTAAATGTTTTGCAAATGTTTTCTGCCATTTTATAGATTGCATTTTTATTATGCTGATTTTTTTTCAGTGCAGATGTTTTCCCACTTGTTTAGTTTTGCTTTTGTTGCTTGTTCTTTTGTTGTCATTTCCAAAAAGTATTGCCGAGATCAATGTCAAAGAGCTTTGTCCATGTGTTTTCTTCTAGGATTTTTATGGCTTCAGGTCTTAGATTTGAGTCTTTAAGATGTTTTGAGTTAATTTTTGTGAGTGGTGTAAGATAGAGGTCCAATTTCATTTTTTGAATGTGAATATCCAGTTTTCCCAACATGAATTGTTGAAGAGATTATCCTTTCCCCATTGAGTATTCTTAGCTCCTTTATCAAGTACTATTTGACCGTAAATGCAAAGGTTTACTTTTGGGCTCCTTTTTAAAATTAATTAATTAATTAATCAATAAATTTTAGGCTGCATTGGGTCTTCGCTGCCGCGCATGATCTTTCTCTAGTTGCGGTGAGTGGGGGCTTCTCTTCGTTGTGGTGTGGGCTTCTCATTGTGGTGGCTTCTCTTGTTGTGGAGCATGTGCTCTAGGCTGTGAGCTTCAGTAGTTGTGGCATGCGGGTTCAGTAGTTGTGGCTCACAGGCTCTAGAGCACAGGCTCAGTAGTTGTGGAGCATGGGCTAAGTTGCTCCACGGCATGTGGGATCTTCCCAGACCAGGGCTCGAACCTGTGTCCCCTGCATTGGCAGGTGGATTCTTAACCACTGCATCACCAGGGAAGTCCTATTTCTGGGCTGTTGATTCTATTCCATTTGTCAATGTGTCTTTTTTTACGGCAGTACTATACTGTTTTGATTACTTTAGCTTTGCAATATAGTTTGAAGTCAAGAGGAAGTGTGATGCCTCCAACTTTGTTTTTCCCTCCTCTGGATTTCTTTGACTGTTTGGGATCTTTTGTCGTTCCATACAAATTTTACAATTGTTTTTTCTTTTCTGTGAAAAATTCCATTCGAACTTTATTAGAGATTGCATTGAATCTATAGATGGTTTTAGGTAGCTGGACATTTTAACAATACTAATTCATCAAATCCATCAAGATGAGATACTTTGCCATTTATATGTGCCTCTTCAATGTCTTTCATCAATGTCTTATAGTTTCAATTGTACAGATCTTTGACCTCCTTAAATTTATTCCTTAATATTTTTTGATGCAATTGTAAATGGGATTTTTTTCTTTATTTTGTTTTTCAGATAGTTTTTTGTTGTACAGAAATGAAACTAATTTTTATTTGTTGTTTTTCTATACTACAAATTTATTGAATTCTTTGACTCGTTCTAACAAGTTTTTGGTGGACTCTTTAGGATTTTCTATATATAAGATTATATCATTTGCAAACACAGACAATTTTACTACTCTCTTTCTGATTTACATGCCATTTATTTCTTTTTCTTGCCTAACTGCTGTGCCTAGGACTTAGAGTACTATGTTAAATGAAAAGGTGAGAATGGATGCCTATGTATTGTTCCTGATCTTAGAGGAAAAACTTTTAACCTTCACCGTTGAATATGATGTTAGCTGTGAGCTTGTCAAAAATGTTTTTTTGTATTGAAGTATGTTCCTTCTATGCCCAATTTGTTGAAACTTCTTATCATGAAGCGATGTTGGATTTTGTCACATTATTTTTGTGCATTGATTGAGATAATCTATAGTTTTTATTTTTCATTCTATTGATGTACTATATCATATTTATTGATTTATGTATGTTGAACCATCCTTGCATCCCAGTAATAAATCCCACTTGATCATGGTGTATCATCCTTTTAATATGCTGTTGAATTCAGTTTCCTAGTATTTTGTTGAGAATTTTTCCATCTATCTTTATTAGGAATATTGACCTGTAATTTTTTTTTGTCTTGTAATATTTTTTCCAGCGTCCTTAACTGGCTTTGTGATCAGGGTAATGCGGGCCTCATAAATTGGGTTTGGAAGTGTTTGCTCCTCTTCAGTTTTTTGGAGAAATTTGAGGAGAATTGGTATTAATTCTTCTTTAAATGTTCGGTAAAATTCACTCATGAAGCTATCTGGTCTTGAGCTTTACTTTGTTGGGAGGTTTTTGATTACTGATTCAGTCTCCTTACTTATTATTTGTCTGTTCAGATCTATTTATTTATAATTTAGTCTTGATAAATTGTATGTTTCTAGGAACTTACTCGTTTCTTCTAGGTTATCCAATTTATGGTATATAATTGTTTGTAGTAGTCTTTCCTGAAATTTTTGTATCTCTGTAGTATCAGTTGTAATATCGTCTCTTTCAGTTCTGATTTTATTTGAGTATTTGCTTTTCTTTCTTAGTCTAGCTAAGGGTTTATCAATTTTATGTATCATTTCATAAAACCTATTGTTAGTTTTGTTGATGTTTCTCTTATTTTTCTAGTCTCTATTTCATTTATTTCTCAACTGATCTTTGTATTTTCTTTACTTCTGTTAACTTTGGACTTACTTTGTTCTTACATTTCTACTTCCTTAAGACATAAAATTAGGTTGCTTACTTGGGATTTCTTTCTTCTTAATATAGGTTTTGATTACTATAAATTTCCTTCTTAGTATTTCTTTTGCTGCATCCCATAAGTTTTGGTATTTTGTGTTTCTATTTTCAGTTGTTTCAAGATTTGTTTTTTTAACGTCTTTATTGGAGTATAATTGCTTTACAATGTTGTGTTAGTTCCTCCTGTATAACAAAATGAATCAACTATATGTATACACATATCCCCATATCCCCTCCCTCTTGTGTCTCCCTCCCACCCTCCCTATCCCACCCCTCTAGGTGGTCACAAAGCACCAAGCTGATCTCCCCGTGCAATGCAGCTGCTTCCCACTAGCAATCTATTTTACATTTGGTAGTGTACATATGTCCATGCTACTCTCTCACTTCATCCCAGCTTACCCTTCCCCCTCCCTGTGGCCTCAAGTCCATTCTCTACATCCGTGTCTTTATTCCTGTCCTGCCCCTAGGTTCATGAGGACCACTTTGTTTTTTTTTATTCCATTTATATGTGTTAGCATATGGTATTTGTTTTTCTCTTTCTGACTTACTTCACTCTGTATGACAGACTCTAGGTCCATCCACCTCACTACAAATAAGTCAATTTCGATTCTTTTTATGGCTGAGTAATATTGCTTTGTATATATGTGCCACATCTTCTTTATCCATTCATCTGTTGATGGACACTTAGGTTGCTTCCATTAAGGAACCTCCATACTGTTCTCCATAGTGGCTGTATCAATTTACATTCCCACCAACAGTACAAGAGAGTTCCCTTTTCTCCACACCCTATCCAGCATTTATTGTTTGTAGATTTTTTGATGATGTCCATTCTGACTGGAGTGAGGTGATACCTCATTGTAGTTTTGAATTTTATATTTGTAGTATAGTCTGATTTGCATTTCTCTAATGATTAGTGATGTTGAGCATCCTTTCGTGTGTTTGTTGGCAATCTGTATATCTTCTTTGGAGAAATGTCTATTTAG
>NC_041218.1:87506307-87528735 GCF_002837175.3 Physeter macrocephalus
GTCATAGAGTGTTCTGCCTATGTTTTCCTCTGAGAGTTTTATAGTGTCTGGCCTTACATTTAGGTCTTTAATCCATTTTGAGTTTATTTTTGTGTATGTTGCTAGGAAGTGTTTTAATTTCATTCTTTTACATGTAGCTGTCCAGTTCTCCCAGCACCACTTATTGAAGAGGCTGTCTTTTCTCCATTGTATACTCTTGCCTCCTTTATCAAAGATAAGGTGACCGTATGTGCGTGGGTTTTTCTCTGGGCTTTCTATCCTGTTCCATTGATCTATATTTCTGTTTTTGTGCCAGTACCATACTGTCTTGATGACTGTAGCTTTGTAATATAGCCTGAAGTCAGGAAGCCCGATTCCTCCAGCTCCAGTTTTCTTTCTCAAGATTTCTTTGGCTATTCAGGGTCTTTTGTGTTTCCATACAAATTGTGAAATTTTTTGTTCCAGTTCTGTGAAAAATGCCATTGGTAGTTTGATAGGGATTGCATTGAATCTGTAGATTGCTTTGGGTAGTATAGTCATTTTCAGTCAAGATTTCTTTTTGATTTCCCTTTTGATTTCTTCTTTGACCCATTGGTTTTTCAGGAGTGTGTTGTTTAATTTTCACCAATCTGTGAATTTTTCAGTTTTTCTCCTCTTACTGGTTTCTAGTTTTATTCCGTTGTGGTCAGAAAAGATAATTTTGTATTATTTCAGCATTCTTACATGATCTGAGACTTATTTTGTGACCTAACATAATGATCTATTCTAGAGAATGTTCCATGTACACTTGAGAAAAATGTGTATTCTGCTGCTGTCAGATGAAATGTTCTGCATATCTAAGTCCATTTATTCTAAGATATAGTTGAAGTCCAATGTTTCATTATTAATATTCTATCTGGATGATCTGTTCCTTCTTGAGAGTGGGGTATTGAAGTCCCCTACCATTTCTGCATTATTGTCTATTTCTCCCTTCAGACCTGCATTTGCTTAATATATTTAGGTTCTCCAATATTGAATGCCTGTATATTTATGCAGTTGTTATATCCTCTTGATTAACTGACCTCTTTATCATTACATAATGACCTTCTTTGTCTCTTGTTATATTTTTTAAATTAAAGTCTATTTTGTCTGGTGTAAGTGTAGCTGCCCCTGCTCTCTTTTGGTTTTCCCTTGGATGGAATATCTTTTTCCATCCATTCACTTTGAGCCCATGTGTCCTTAGAGCTGAATTGAGTGTCTTTTAGGCAACATATAGTTGGGTCTTGTTTTTTTTATCCTTTCAGGCACTCTGTATCTTTTGATTAGAGAATTTAATCTATTTACATTTAAAGTAATTATTGGTAGGTAAGGACTTAACTCATGCCATATTATTGTTTTCTGACCATTTTGTAATTCCATTGTTTCTTTCTCCCTCTCTTCCTGTCATCCATTATGAACTGATGATATTCAGTCGAGGTATGCTTTGATTCATTTTTTTTTTATCTATTATATGTCTCCTATAGGTTTTTGCTTCATGGTTACCATGAGGGTTACATGAAATATTTTATAGATGTAAGTCTATTTTAATCTAATGACAGCATAACTTCAGTCAATACAAAAACTCTGTACTTTTACTCCTCCCCCACATTTTATGTTTTTGATCTCACAATTTATCTTTTTTTATAGTGTGTATCCATTAACAAATTATTGTAGTTATAGTTATTTTTAATGCTTTTGTCCTTTTACTTTATATTATAATTAAGTGGTTAACTCAGCATCATATTATAGTGTTAGAGTATTTTGAATTTAACTATATACTTACCTTTACCAGTGTGTTGTACAATATATTTTCATTTGTTTTCATGTTACGAATTGGCATCCTTAAATTTCAGCTTGAAGAATTCCTTTCAGCGTTTCTTATAGGTGTATCAGTGATTTACTCCCTCAGTTTTTGTTTGGTTGGGAAAGTCTTTATCTTGTCTTCATTTCTGAAGGACAACTTTGTCAGGTAAAGTATTCCCGGTTGGCACTTTTTTCATTCAGTACTTTGAATATATCATCCCATTTCCTTTTTCCCTGCAAAGTTTCTACTGAGAAATACACATATAATCGTATGGAGATTCACTTGTATGTAAAGATGTTTTTCTCTTGCTGCTTTTAAATTCTGTTTGACTTTAGGTAGCATATAGTTGGGTCAATCTTTTTAAATCCATCCTGTGTCTTTTAATTGGTATATTTAGAACATTTACATTTAAACTAATTACTGATATTTTAGGGATTATATCTGCCATTTTACTATTTGTTTTATGTAGTTCTTGTTCTTTTACTCTTTCCTAGTCTCCCTATGGGATACCTGAATATTTTTCTCTTTTTCAGTCTTCCTATGAGTTACTTGAACTTCAAGATTCTATATTGATTTACTTATAGTGTATCTTTCATAGTGGTTGGATTGAATGTTACAATAATGTGTAACTTATTACAGTCTAATAATATTGACATGTTATTACTTTGAGTAAAGTATAGAAATCTTACTTCTAATTATGTCCCTTTAGCCTCTCCACTTTTTAAATATATTTGTATTAGCATTTTGTCTACATACATTGAATACTACATAAAATGTTGCTCTTACTTTTAACTATCAAATACAATTTAAGAAACTCTTTAAGAGAATGATAATGTATCATATTTTTCTCTATGTTTATGCATTCCATTGATCTTTTCTTCCTGAAGTTCTGAGCTTTCTCCTGATTTCACTTAGTTAGCCATTCTTTAAGGGTATGTCTGCTAATGACAAATTAGGTTGTTTTTTTTTTTAATCTGAAAAATATCTTTATTACCCTTCATTCATACAGAATGTGAAATGTGCACCACTTCCTTCTGGCCCCCATAGTTTCAGATGAGAAATCTACTGTCATTTGAATTTGTGTTCCCCTCTAGATACTATGGCACTTTTCTTAGCTGTTTTTAAGACTCTTTTGTCTTTCATTTTCAGAAGTTATGATGTGTCTTGGTGTGGCTTTCTCTTTCTTATTGGTTTAAGCAGATTCCTGAATCTGTAGGTTTATGTATTTTGCCATGTTTGGGAAATCCTTTGACATAAATTTTTAAAATATTTTTAAAAATTCACTGCTCTTTTTATCCTCTACTTCTGGAACTTTGATGATAGAAATGTCAGTAGTGTCTTTGTTACTTTCCTACAAGTCCCTATGGCACTGTTCTTGTCATTTTTAGTATTTTTTTCTTTTTTGTTCATATTGAGTAAATTCTCTTGGTCTGTCTTCAATTTCACTATTCTGTCCTCTGTTAAATTCACTCTGCTACTGAACCCCCTCAATGAGATTTTAATTTCTTAATTTGTTTTTTTTTTTTTTTTTTTGGCCACACCACGTGGCATGTGGGATTTTAGTTCCCTGACCAGGGATCAAATCCATGCCCCCTGCATTGGAAGTGTGGAGTCTTAATCACTGGACTGTCAGGGAAGTCTCAGATTTTAATTTCTATTGTTTTTTTTTTCCCCATTCTATGACTTACATTTGGTTCTTTTTTATAATTTCCATTTATTTCCTAAAATTAAAAAAAAAAAATTTCATTCGTTTCAGGGGAATTCACAGTTTCTTTTTGAAGCAGTTTTATGATGGATATTTTAAAATCTTTGGCAGATAATTCCAATAATTGATTCATCTTTTTATTGGAATCAGTTGCTTGTCTCTTCTTATTCAGTTTGTGATTTTCCTGCTTATTGGTATGATTAATTTTATTTGACTTTACCCTGAAAAGACTTTATATGGACTTTTAAAAATAGATATTTAAAATAAAATATTTTATTTTAGTAAGAAGTGTCCTTGTTTAAGTTTGGTGTGTAGATACTGGCCCATTTTGTAGGCTGTGGTTCCAAATGCAAGATAGTTTTCAGAGACCTTGCGGTGCTATTTTATTTTTTTTGTTTATTTATTTAGTTTAGTTTAGTTTTGTTTTGTTTAACATCTTTATTGGAGTATAATTGCTTTACAATGGTGTGTTAGTTTCTGCTTTATAACAAACTGAATCAGTTTTACATATACGTATGTCCCTATATCTCTTCCCTGTATGACAGTCTCTGGGTCCATCCACCTCACTACAAATAACTCAGTTTCTTTCCTTTTTATGGCCGAGTAATATTCCACTGTATATATATGCCACATCTTCTTTATCCATTCATCTGTTGATGGACACTTAGGTTGCTTCCATGTCCTGGCTATTGTAAATAGAGCTGCAATGAACATTTTGGTATACGACTCTTTTTGAATTATGGTTTTCTCAGGGTATATGCCCAGTAGTGGGACTGCTGGGTTGTATGTTAGTTCTATTTTTAGTTTTTTAAGGATCTTCCATACTGTTCTCCATAGTGGCTGTATCAATTTACATTCCCACCAACAGTGCAAGAGAGTTCCCTTTTCTCCACACCCTCTCCAGCAATTGCTGTGGTATTTTAATCAGCTTGGCTCTTACTTGAGAGTTCCTGACTGATCCCTGCTGGTGCCATCTGCAAGGTGTGAAAGGCTCTTCGCTGAGTTGCCTGTTGTCACTAGTAAGGATGTGGAATTCTGGATGTGTGGGATAGAAAGTGTTACCCCTTGTCTGTGTTCTCTGCCCATCTGGTAATGGCAGGTGTAGGGCAGGGGATGGATAACCTACTTGGGATCTACTTATTTCATCACTGCAAGTGTATTAGGCCACCATTCCTGATGGGGGATGTGTTGGTCTTTCTGCGTTCTAGGATGCCACAGAGGGCCTCACCTCTTGGCTGTGGGTAGATATTGGAAATAAGGCTGCCATCATGTCCCTGCTGGGCTTTCCTTTTCCTGGTCCTTAGGCAAGAGAGAGTAGGCTTTTCTCATTTGTTTACTTGCTTCTTTGTTTGTATGTACCTGTTGGTATTGCTGGCTTATGGCCTGACCCCAGTCTAAGATATGTAAGAAGTAAAAAGGAAACCCTTGGAACTCACTGTGGTGTCATCCTTCAAATCCTGAGTTTCCTAACCTTTCTACCAATCTACCTTTTTCTTTCCACATTTCCAGTTTTTTTATGATTATTTCTTGAATTATTTCCAGGATATTTGGAGGGGAGGAACAGAGAAAAGTGAGTATATACTGTCTTGTCTGGGACCACATGTCTAAATATGACTTTTGATACCAAATGATAGCAGTGCTTTAAAGCTTAAGACTGTTTTTCCATACATTCTTTCTGTTGCATAGGTAGAGATTTTTAACACCAATTTTTTTAGATAATGATGCTGTAGTCAAAAGATTTTAAGGGGCTTCCCTGGTGGCGCAGTGGTTGAGAATCCGCCTGCTGATGCAGGAGATACGGGTTCGTGCCCCGGTCCGGGAAGATCCCACATGCTGCGGAGCGGCTGGGCCCATGAGCCATGGCCGCTGAGCCTGCACGTCCGGAGCCTGTGCTCCGCAACGGGAGAGGCCACAACAGTGAGAGGCCCGCGTACCACAAAAAAAAAAAAAAAAAAAAAAAGATTTTAAGGCCTTTATCCAATATGAGTATAGAGAAATTGAGCCTTGAATTAAGCCATCTGAGTTTAAGACAGATCTCCATGTTATGCCCATCTTGTAATACTATTAGATACTTTACCTAGAGACTTTAAGCCCTAAAAATATGCTAAGGGAAACTCATTACGAATATTTTACTTTAAAATTTTGTATTTAAAATAAATAAAAAGGAATTTTTTCATATATTCTCAATATTTTCCCTCATATCTGTAAATAGACCAATCAGTATAATTTTATGATCAAAGAATTTTAATGTCATGTGATTTATGTTCTTAAATTAACAGAGTGAAATCAGCTCTCTGAAAGATATCTTTAAATGAATATTGATTTATAGTCTGTCTTCTTCAATTAAGAAAAAACAAGCTTCTGCTGTTTTTTATGCCTTCACAATTTCTAAAAATGTTCACTACAGTCCACATAATGTTGGAACAATTTCTGTAAGAGCTAAATGTGGGTTTCTGTCAATTACACTTTGAGGCATGGCATTATGTGTCCCTCAGTGGTTAGATCTGTTGAACAACACGGAAAACAAAACAGAAAGGTGAAACACTGATCTGATTATTACAAACAAGTTCTTTCAGAAGTGGGAGAAACAGATCCAGATCATCAATCCTAAGTCAGATAATTGAACATTAACTATGGATTACAGTTGAAAATTAAAAAAAAAAAATTAAGGGAGGCTTGATTTCCGTTGCTTAGGTAAGATGATCTGATTTCCCTGTTGATACATGTAATTTTAAGTTTTCCTAAGTGCTATGTTTCACCAAACAATCCTTTCCAAAGCTGATGACTATAAAAAAGCAAACTTTTTTTAAGCTGGGTAGGATAAAAAATGAACATTTATGATATAATCCAATGCATGATTGTGGCCTAACCACCAAGCGTCTCAAAGTGTCTGTATATGCTCAGTGGGACCACACAGTTATAGTTAAGGGCCTTTCCATGTTACTATTAAAAACCCATCTCTTAAAGGAATTATATTTCCAAGAGCTCAAGATTTTATGTGCTCTTTGTGGGAACAATTTTAGCTTGAAAAGTTTCCTTCAGGAAAAAAAGGGGGCAAACATTATTTGGTGTTTTAATACCACATCTATGTAAGGAACCCAAATAGATTTAGAACCACTATTACCAAGACACCACGTCAAGTTAGCAATACAAAATCAATTTGGGGGCTTCCCTGGTGGTGCAGTGGTTGAGCGTCCGCCTGCTGATGCAGGGGACACAGGTTTGTGCCCTGGTCCGGGAAGATCCCACATGATGCGGAGCAGTTGGGCCCGTGAGCCATGGCCACTGAGCCTGCGCGTCCGGAGCCTGTGCTCCGCAACGGGAGAGGCCACAACAGTGAGAGGCCACAATAGTGAGAGGCCTGCGTACCGCCAAAAAAAAAAAAAAAAAAAAATCAATTTGAAATTTTATTGATTTTATTTGTTCTTGAACTTCTTACTAATAAGTGTTAAATCATGCATATTATATTATCAGTGTTCTGGCCCATAATACTAAATCTTGTCATTTTATATTGGTTTCATGATATTTTTTTCATTTTTAAAAGTTTTATCTCTCTTCTCCCACATTATTTTCTCAACTTATTCTAACTTGTACCCTTTTTCTTTGCCTTCATACTTGTTTGCTTAACCCAAATCTTTCCTTTGAGGCTGTTTTACTCAGTGCTCCAGTGCTTTGAAGCTACAGAAAAGTGACCCTTTCCCTCTGATTCTAGTACTCGGTTCTTATATATCATAAATCATTTTTCTTCCTTTAAGGTAGATTATCTACCTGCAAAGAAGTTTGGACCACTCATCCATATGACAAATATTTATTGGATAGCCACTTTGCTGGTAGAATTGAGTTATGAACCTTGAAAAATGCAAATAAATGCAACACCTGAACCCATTCTTCAAAGAGCAGTATTGTTGAGAAGATACTATGTTAAGCTTTAAAATAATAAGAAAGTTTAGTAAAGGTGTGAGAAAGCATCCATCACACAAGAGGAAAATAAAAGACAACCAACTGTGTAAATAGGAATGTCAGGGAAGGCTGGATGATAGACCTGGAATTTAAGCAGAATTTTAATAGATGATTGGATTTACAGTCATTCTTAAATGTTCAGCTCCTGCTGAATTGCTTCATTTGGTGACCTCTTTTCTCTTTACTCCTTCTCCCTGGGTAGTTGCTCCTATTTCCATGGTTTTACCTCCCATCTGCATGTCGATGAATCTCCATTTTTCCTTTCAACTCTGATTAATTGTCAGCTATTATAAATACACACAAGTGCTATACTCATTTCTGATTACTCCATTAGCTTTTGTTTCTATTATGCTATTATTACTTAGGTAATGCTAGATAGTTCTATCCTCCACTCCTACTCCAACCAGGCCTGTGTTTCTTATGTTATTTTTCCTTTTACTTTCTTCTTTGAGACTTGTAAAACCCATCCTTTCTACTACTAAACTGTTATTCTTACATGTGTTCTTTTAATCTTTAGTCTATACTTTCTCCA
Organism: Physeter macrocephalus; assembly: GCF_002837175.3. Classification (NCBI taxonomy): domain Eukaryota; kingdom Metazoa; phylum Chordata; class Mammalia; order Artiodactyla; family Physeteridae; genus Physeter; species Physeter macrocephalus. The sequence goes on from NC_041218.1 coordinate 87,514,306, forward strand.
TGAAATGCTTCATGCAGGAAAATATATCTCATACTCTATGACATCTATTCTCTGAAAAATGTCTTTTTTGGAATGGATATCCCCTTTCACTACTCACATAAAGTACTTTCCCGCTCATCTCTCTCTCTGTGCTTTTCACATTCAAAATAAATCCAGGGTTTATGTTTTTGTATTTAAGGTTATGCATGGTTTCTGTCTCACTCCATTTGATTCATTTTTCTTGGGAACACTGCCAGATGTTGTTATTATTTTCTCTATTCCACTCTGATTACTAATATTTATTTTAAAAATGAAAACCCCACAGAGTCAGATAAGCATTGTTGGATCTTCCTTAAGAATAAAGTTCAGAAAGTTCCAAGTACCAGCTTGGTATATTGAGAGAACATGGATTTAACCTCCAGACACTGAGGGAGCTCCTGATAAAATCATGACCCAAGAAAGGGTCATATGAGCATATACCTTGAAGTAACATGAGCACCTTGGACATCATAGTATTTTTTTATTTTACAGCAAAAAATGTTAGCTTCCAGTAGTTTAAGAGGATTTTCAACAAGAACATCAGGGTATTCTCCCTCGAAGTGAGTTCCCTATGACTATGTTAACACATTTTAAGTTTAGTAAATCTTATACACGCTATATTTTCTGTGAAAAAAAAATGTGTTACATTTGTTTCTCCCTCTTAAATGGAGAAATTACCTTTAACTTCTACATGTGGAAGATTGTATGTCTTCATCAGTACCTGTATGGGTTGATGTTCCCCTAATTTTATTTGTCCACTTGCCATTCAGATTCCACTGAGAACATGATTTATTTTGTACAGGGCATCTGTCCTTATAGAAATGGAAGCTTGGCTGAGGCTTATTTAAAATGTATACATCTCCCTGCAAATTTTTTTTTTTTTTGCGGTACGCGGGACTCTCACTGTTGTGGCCTCTCCAGTTGCAGAGCACAGGCTCCGGACGCGCAGGCTCAGCGGCCATGGCTCACGGGCCCAGCCGCTCCGCGGCATGTGGGATCTTCCCGGACCGGGGCACGAACCCGCGTCCCCTGAATAGGCAGGCGGACTCTCAACCACTGCGCCACCAGGGAAGCCCCTCCCTGCAAATTTTAAAAGTGTGTTTTTTCTTACTTTGTCTCACAACAGGGGCTTGGCAATTCTCAGTCACTGTTCATATTTAATTAGAATCCTAGTGCCTGGAGCTATGTCATATTAGCTCTTTTCCAGCATAATTTTGAAATTACCTTTTCCACAGTCTGAAACTCAGCTTTGTGAGTTTTCTTGAGAACATAACTGAATGATGATACCATTTCTCAAGTTGATGTACTATTATATAGAATCTTTTTTTTATCATCTTCATACAACTCATAACTCACAACTAACCAGATGCCTGATACCCTAAAATGAATTGATTCCTCTCCAAAATTTGTCGGGAAACAGCCCAGTTTGCAGGTAAATAGACACATGTGATAGTTGCTTCTTTTTCTCAAATAGGATAGTATTCCCGTTGTTTTGTTCTCATAATAATATCAGTGTATGGGATAATATCTGAGAAACCCTTTGTAAATTGTAAGGCACCAAAGCACATAAGTTGATGTTGCTGTTGTGGTGATGTAGGGTGTGTAAATTGATATGTGCTAGAGACTGTTCCCTGGTGATAAGAGGGGCTCAGACGCTGATTTAAAAAGCAAAGCATTGAGTTCAAGGAGGTTTTACCTATTACATGGCTTCTTCACCTGTTATAGGTATCTGATCAAAGAGCTCATTTAACATCTATCCTCACTCCCTTTCTTCTCTCTCTTCTTTCCTACCATTTCTGGGCTCTTTCACATAACAGCTTGTGACTTAGAGCTTTCTATTTGCAAGTTTATTTGGAGTAAGGAAAGTTGAAGAGGTATTGTATTTAGATCTCCAAAGAAAACCATTGTATCCATGTATGATTATATGAGAAATAAATATAGTAAGTGTGTGTGTGTGTGTGTGTCTGTCTGTGTCTGTGTGTGTAGTATATCAGGGGGCACAGTGAAGTAATATGGCATGAGAAATGCATCTGGGTAAACTAGGGAGGACTTCTTTTACAAGATGGACTTTTGTGCTACGTTTTTAAGAAGACTGAAGAGGTATGCCATGACAGAAAGAGGAAAAGCAAAAGAAACATGTTTTACATGTGGTTTGACTTGAGGAAGATTTGGGGTGGAAGAGACCAAGCAGGTTTTCCTGACTAAAGCTAAGATTTAAGCAAGTATGTCATATGTTAAGTATAAAGGTAAATGATCAGAGTGAGAGAAAAGGCAGAAATGTTATAAAGTCGGAGGAGATTGAGGCAAGTACTTGTATGCCATCAAGAAAAATAAACAGATAAATTTTAGTATCCTAAGTTTGATGGCCTTAAGCTGTAGAAAATGTAGTTCTGACCGTAACCAAGAAGCTTACAGGTTAGTTGAGGAATAGCTAAGAAATGGAACAAGATGGTTGTAATCCGAAGACATAAAATGGGTTCCTGTTATAGGCTCTGTGATCTTATACCTCAGCTGATTTTGTAGGTTTTTGTTGTATACAGGACATATTTATTTTCTAAAGCATATTCACAGATGTGAAATTATTTCCTAGTAAGCACTCCATAAAATAGTAAAAATTGATATTCTCATTAAGAGACCAAGGCCTAGAGAGTTACAGTGATTTATCTAAACCAGCTACTTGTAGATCTATTAATCCTTCCCCTGTGACTCTTCAGTTAGTGACCTTTCCCCCTAAAACACTGCCACTAAGCATGGTGTGGAGCCCAGGGGTAAATACCATCAAAAGTCCATGGGATTTATAATCCTCATGTCTCCTCTCCTAAAAGATGCCTAGCATCAGTACCATTGTAGCAATCATGAACAGGAACTTAGAACAAGAACAACAGCATGTGTTTAGGATGATGCTAATTACATCATTGCACAACTTGGGAATTCATGCTTAGAAGAATGCTTGAGTGCTCTGCCAACATTCCACTGGGTTTATAACATCCCATTAAGTGGAATGGGATTGTGGTTACCATTTGCTAGTATCTGTCAGCACACATGGTACCTGCCATTCTTAGAAATACAGTATTCCCTAAAGAATGATAAAGCTGTTTTAAACTTATTAAATGTTTAGCTTGCTTCATGGGCAATATGCTATCTTCAAAGAAAAGTTTTCTTATTAAAAAGGTGTTTATTGGGCTTCCCTGGTGGTGCAGTGGTTGAGAGTCTGCCTGCCGATGAGGGGGACACGGGTTCGTGCCCCGGTCCGGGAAGATCCCACGTGCCGCGGAGCGACTGGGCCCGTGAGCCGTGGCCGCTGAGCCTGCGCGTCCGGAGCCTGTGCTCCGCAACGGGAGAGGCCACAACAGTGAGAGGCCCGCGTACCGCAAAAAAAAAAAAAAAAAAAAAAGGTGTTTATTGACTCCTTAACTGACACAAGGTAGATAGATCTATTAACTATTATTTACTGCTCTTTGGTTCCATAGTCCCTGCTGTCTATATTTGTCTTGTCTTGAAAGTTGTTGCCTTTTATTCAAAGGATGTTTTAATGCTGTGTGTGGTATATGTATAAAAATTCATAGACAAATCTAGCAAAGAAATAACTATTAATTTTTTTTAACTAAGTCTGAGGTAGACATTTTAACATATTAATATAGATCGGGGAACTAAATTTTGCCACAAAAGCAAATTCATTATAGCAGCAAAAATGGTGATGAAATATGTAGTTGGAAGGATAAAGAGATGATCATCTTCCAGCCTAGTTATTGTAATAATTTAATACTGTCCAGATAGTGCTGAGCCGTGTGACTACAGAGAGGAAACCTAGCACGGCAAGCAAGAATGTGGAATCTCTCTGGAGCCACACTGCATGGGTGCAGACCCTGGTTCAGCCATTTATTGTCCATATGAACTTGGGCAAATTACTGAACCTCTGGGTACCTCAGTTTCCGCATCTATAAATAGAAGTAAAAATTAATCGTCCTCACAGGCTGCTGTGAAGATTGAATGTATTAATATATTTAAAGTGCCTATATCAGTGCCTGACATAGAATAAATACTCTATAAGTAATTCCTCTTATTACCATTAAGCAAAACAGTCTTTCCTCGGACTCCAATGTGGAAGAAAATACTTTGAAATTTCCTGAAAAATATGTTTAATCATAAATAAAACCCATGGAGTTGATTTCAATACATTCATGTTATCTACCATTACTTTTATGTTACTACTTTTATTATTAATAGCTTCCAAGCATTGAGTAATTAGTGTGTGCCAAGCATTACATATATTATCCCATTTAACCCCCGCAGTAGCTCAGTGAGATGCGTGCCATTATCCCCATTTTATAGAAAAGGAAACTTGTGATTAGTTCATTCTTCTAATTTAGAAAATATAAAAGAAGACTTAGAAAATAAAATCTAGGCAAATGTAGCTCCATTCATGTCAAGAAAATAAAATCTAGGCAAATGTAGCTCCATTCATGTCAGCCTTTTCTTCTCATTTCCCTCTCCATTTTAATTGATTTGGTAGTAGAGCTGAAATAGCACAGTGTACTTCCTTTTATAAAAGAGTAGCAGATGGTAACATACTAAATGTGGTCTTCTTAATGAAATAAAGTTGATTTAAAAATTCACCTTTTTAAAAAATAATTCACTTCTGATGTAATATAATCAGTACTCCAGTTCACTTTGGGCATGGGATGATTAAAAACCAATATAAATTTTCCATTCTTAGGTGAGCCCAAGATATGTTTTACTGCTGCCACAGAATACAAAGAATCTTATTAAATTGCACAAAAGATCATTTAATGAATAATTTAATGAATGTTAGAACCTTTATAAAGATGCCCTTGGTTTAATTTTGCTGAGAATTGTCTCATTTTTCCTTTCATATTGTACTTTTCCTCTGGTCAAATTTTAAGGCTTACCTTAAAGACATGTTAACATGCATCTTATGCTAATTTTATGTATCCTGAGCTTGATAATAAAACTGAGTTTATTGTATTTTTCCCTTGGTTCCTGTAAACATAAACAAATTATCATTTTTCTGTCTCTCTCTGTGTTCTGTGGAAGCAGAAATTTTAGTGGCTGACCCAAATTGCTTCACAAGTCCATGTAGTTTTTGTAACATCCTTAAAGCAGAAGATTTATGTTTTTGATCATCACATGCTCAAAATTATCTAGAGCACTGATTATGTTGCATCACAAGTGAATTATGAAAAGAAAGGTTAATTATGTTGACCAACTTTATTCCATTAAGAAGAAAAAAAATACGGGGTCTTTTAAATATTTTTCTATAGCCTCTCATCCATAATCCCTACCACTAAATAAAGGAGAAACAAAGCATTAGTTCATATAAATATGTTCCAGCCAATCTGTTATTATTAATTCTGTCCCAATTTCCTATTAATTCTGATTTTTAAGTTGAACGGTGCTGATTAACATATTTTTATTGTTTAATGAATGTGGTAGATGTAAATGACAAATTCCACAGCTGAGTAAAAAGGTAGAAAATGTAGAATTTTTTTTAAAGTGAGAGAATAATAATCTCTCTTTAAGTTCAGTTCCCTTTGGTTCAACAATGATTTCTCCACCTGCCTCACGCCAGTCACGGAGCCAGAGGTTTAGACTGAAGAGATGGGAAAAAAATGGCCCTCAAGGTGGTTTTACATCCTATTAATGAGACAAACAAATGTTTGGAACTTTTCAGTGCAAAATGGTAGAGACTGATCTTCACAGGGGGCTTAGGGAACAGAGGAGGAAGACTGAAAGCATCCAGAGCATTTTGTATTCTCTGCACGACTTTTACTGACTGTGCCTTAGTTTTAAAGCACTATACTAGGCACAGGGTGGAAACCATGCCAACAAAAATCCCATAGAGGGTGTTTCTGGGATGGATGCGGGGAAGTAAATAAGGAATATATAAGGGTGAACTGAGATCCAGTATCCTCAGGACTTCAAATTGGAACATTGAGAACCCCATCCCAGAGGCAAAGTCGTTATAAAGCAATTTTTCCCAGATAGGAGCCAAGCTAATAAGCTGCAGGCTAGCATTACTATTGAAATAAGAACATCTCTAAAAAGGTCATTGAGAGAAATCAAGTCAGCTATTTATTTATTTATTTATTTTTGGGGGGGGGGTATGCGGGCCTCCCTCTGTTGTGGCCTCTCCCGTTGCGGAGCATAGGCTCCGGACGCGCAGGCCCAGCGGCCATGGCTCACGGGCCCAGCCGCTCCGCGGCATGTGGGATCTTCGCGGACCGGGGCACGAACCCGGTTTCCCTGCTTCGGCAGGCGGACGCGAAACCACTGCGCCACCAGGGAAGCCCAGGTCAGCTATTTCTTAAAGTGAAGTCTTTGAGTTAGAGAGGTATGAGAGTCTTTGCATGTGGCATGATCAGATCTTGGGGATGATTCCAAAGAGAGAAAAGAAATGACATCCCGTTAGTATGGTCTTAGGGTAGCTTTTCATTTAGGCAGTACATTAACGTAGCAAGAGTTCCTCAATTCTTCTTGACTAAAGAAATGAGAAGTGAAGTGGAGATTATTTCAGATAAGCCCAAGGCCAGTGACCTTATGTCATTTGTGAGACCCTACTGTCTGGAGTTTACGAAGGTGTTTGCACAGGATAAATAAGAAAAATAACGTTTTGTGATGCTTTTTCCCATATGGTCCTTGTCTCTAATGGTTCTAATTCTAGGCTATTTCACAAATATTGATCAGTTTCTTTAGTTTGTGCAAGTCTAAATTTAGTTTTATGTAGAAAGTAATGGATGATGTGCCTCGTTTTCAGAGGTTATTCATATTTGTATAAGATAATAAAGGGATTATATATCATGAACTGTATCTAAATTTGTCCCCTGAAAATCCGTAGTTCCCCAGAGAATTGAGAGTTAGTGTTCATTTGTTTACCTGTTCATTGTTTGTTTAACCTTGATTTATTCAAAACAGGAAGTTTGTTTAGTCAAGGAGTATTGAATAATCATTCTCTTGTAGCTTTTGACCATTATTCTGCCTACCTATGTGTGATTTTGCTATTGTTATCTTCTGACTTGGCTTCATTGTGTCACCACTGCCTGATTCCTATCTCAGTCAGATTTATTAGCTGCAAGCCGCAGTGTTCTCTCCATCAAGTCTGTCACAGAGAGCAAGAGCCAAGCTATTAGAGGCATCCTTCACTTTTAACCTCCCAATTGTGGTCTGGCAATCGATAGCTATATACTTTCCTGGACACTTGTTTTTCCTGTTAAAAAGCAAAGTCAATAATATTAAATAACTCAACTTAGAGAAAGTTATTATTTAAGACGGCTATTAGAAAAATAATTATTTTAATTCTAATGTCAGTATAGTATAATTGACATGATTTTTCAGTGGTTTAAAGGAGATGGTGTGTGTGTGAGATAATTTTGTAAAATGCAGATCCTTATATAAAAGCAAGAATGACAAAAGAACAGCCATCAGACTTTATATGCATATATAATGTACATGCATATGTATAATTTATACATTGATATACACACATATAATAATGTGAACAAATTCAATTTTCACAGTCTCTACCACTCCCTAATCTACTACATCCAAGCTATTTTACACATTTTTATTACCTGCCTGGACCAGCAGCCATTGGAGTCTGTGTCCTCTGAGAAAGGGAGGTGATGGAGAAGAGATCTAGTGTTTGCCTACTATGTGTCAGGTTCTGTAGTAGGAACCTTCCATGTATTATCTTACTTAAATCTCATAAAACTCTGTGCTGCAGTGATTATAATTACCATTTTACAGATAAGATAATAGTCTCTGAGAATTTAATAACTGGCCCAAAGTCACACTAAGTAGAAGTCACCAACCAAGATTTTTGTTGTTTCGTCTGCTTTGTATTCTTAGTTTAATTGTTTGAATAGGTAATTTACCATTGATATATAGCCCAAAATGGATAAGCAGTGAAACTTTTCACCCCCTCCTTCTGTCCCTTTGCTGCCCAGTTTCCTTTCCCAGAAATAACAAAATTTATTGGTGTCTCATATATTCTTCTATAGATATGTTTTATTCATAAACAAGTAAAAGAATATCCTATGTCAATTTATATAGTTTTCTCAGTTTTGATTTTCTTTTTAAGTAAAACATAGTGTTTTCAATGTATACACACATCATATCATCACATTGTACACCTTAAATATATACAATTTTTGTTTGTTGGTTATACTTCAATAAAGCTGGAAAAAATAGAGTTATATAAATAAATAAATAAATAAATAAATGATAGTGTTTTAAATAAAAGTGTTCATTCTAAGATTTTAGCATACTTTATTTGCTCATTTAGGTTGTTTCCAAGTTCTGTTATTAAAATACCCCCTCCTTCTGTCCCTTTGCTGCCCAGTTTCCTTTCCCAGAAATAACAAAATTTATTGGTGTCTCATATATTCTTCTATAGATATGTTTTATTCATAAACAAGTAAGAGAATATCCTATGTCAATTTATATAGTTTTCTCAGTTTTGATTTTCTTTTTAAGTAAAACATAGTGTTTTCAATGTATACACACATCATATCATCACATTGTACACCTTAAATATATACAATTTTTGTTTGTTGGTTATACTTCAATAAAGCTGGAAAAAATAGAGTTATATAAATAAATAAATAAATAAATAAATAAATAAATAAATAAATAAATAAATAAATAAATAAATAAATAAATAAATAAATAAATAAATAAATAAATAAATAAATAAATAAATAAATAAATAAATAAATAAATAAATAAATAAATAAATAAATAAATAAATAAATAAATAAATAAATAAATAAATAAATAAATAAATAAATAAATAAATAAATAAATAAATAAATAAATAAATAAATAAATAAATAAATAAATAAATAAATAAATAAATAAATAAATAAATAAATAAATAAATAAATAAATAAATAAATAAATGATAGTGTTTTAAATAAAAGTGTTCATTCTAAGATTTTAGCATACTTTATTTGCTCATTTAGGTTGTTTCCAAGTTCTGTTATTAAAATTTTTACTACAGTTGATAATCCAGTATATAAGTAATTTCACACATACACAGAAAGAGTTCAATTTGCAAATACAAAATTCAGTTTAGTATATGATGCAGGCAGTATTTCATACTAGAAGTGAAAGGATAGATTTTTCAATAGATAATATTGAGACAAGTGGATTGGCATTTGAAAAAAACTGAATTCTCATGTTTTATCTAGTATACCTCTCTGACAGTAATAATATCCTATAAATATATTGTTGGAGCTCTTTAGAAATATGTTCATTTCAGTTCTAACTTCCATTTCTCAGATCCCATCAATTTAATTTCCAGTGCTACAAATAATATTTTGTTTTAATTAAACTCTCTATTGCTTGGCAAGGTGTCTGAAGCATATCAATTAGCCAATTAGTTCTGATCAGTGAAGTGTCTCTTTGGCTCTGTTTCCACCAGGGCACAGCCATGCTCGCAAAGGACCATCTCTTCGGATTAGAGGCTGAGGCATCTCTCTGTGTCCTAAGGCCAATTCCTTAAGGGTTATTGTTAGAATTAAGTGAGTTAATAATGCAAAACTGAACGGCTGTCAATTAGCATGGAGAAAACACTTCAAACACGTAATAGAGAAACCGTGTATCAGTGGTTACATGTGCAGACCTAGGGGCCTGGGTTTGTATCTCATCACTGTCACCTGTTAGCCGTGTAACCTGTGGCAGATTTCTTAACTTGTTTGTGCCTCAATTTCTTTACCTGTAATATGGGAATATAATACAGCCTACCTCCGAGGATGCCACTGGCTTACTCTGTGCCTTTGAGTGAATTCGGAAAAAGATAGACATCTGTTAATTTTGCAAACCAAAGGTGTCTTTATGTGAAGAAATAGGAGCCCCTTCATTCCCAGACCAGAGCAAGGGCAAGATGCACTAACCAACGGCAAGATTTTAGACCCTGTCCTCACTGTCTGCCATGTGCCTTTGGCAATTCGATAGCACAACCCTTCACCACGATCATGTCAGTGTAGTATTTTTCAGTGAGTTAATACCTATATATTCAATGAGTATATTCAATGAGTTAATACCTATAAACACTTAGAACTGTGCTCAGCGCATAGTATGTCCTCAGTAAGTACTAACTGTTCTCCCATCTACCTAGTCCTTCTCAGTTTATTTCCCAGCTAGGTTTTCCCACTAACCGCCAACTTCAGCACCATCTTGTTTCAAAGCCCAAAAGGCGGGTAGGGAGCTTTTCCTAATTCCTCCTTTTTATAGTCACCACCTGTTTTAATTCTTTGTAAGCCTGTTAATACCTGATGTAATCCAAACAATTAACTTATAGGGGCATACACACCACACACACACACACACACACACACACACACACACACACACACACACACACTTTTTTCTCCTTTGGGGCAAGTTTGAACTGACTCAGACACCGAATTTAAAACATCTACTGAATTCCCAGTTTGTACTCATACCTGGGCCTGAGTGACGTCCTTCCAACGCAATGTGGAATGAGACAGAATTGGAGTTCTTTCTAGAGGAATAAAATCAGTTATTACAGTTCAGCGTGGAGCACGGGGCGGGGGCTGATCAGACAGCGAGTGGGGAACGATTTCTAAGGGAAGAACTGGAAAAGGAAAGTTCAGGCAGGACAAAAGGATAGAGGCCTTAGCCAAGTCCATTTCCCTGGGCAGAGGCTTTGAGTAGTAGGGAGAAAGTTAAGAGAGATCGAAGCCAGGTTGGGGTGGGTCATGAGAAAGGTCAGGATAAATATTTAGAAGTTGATCCTGTACATAAGAGAGAGCTATTTGCATAGCTTGTGCTAAAGTTCATCTATCTAAAACTGTATTTAGGATATAATTTTGTGGCTGAGTCGCATAGACTAAGTAGGAGCAAAGAAATGATGGCAGTAGGCCACTCGAGATAAGGAACCTGAAGTGAGAGATATTATGAAGGAGGAAATGGTGTGGTTTGAAGATTTGACTGGATGATAATGGGGCTGGCTGACATTTTAACTGTGAAAGTTAAGCAGAGAAATTATAACCAAGGGATGACATACATTTTTCTTTCATGTTATGCCTTGCATTTAGGGCTCTTTTCATAAGGAGTTATTTGATTTCTCTTTCAGAATAGAAACTATATTTCTCAGGCCCTCGTGGTCTGGAAGAAACCTCAGATTTTCTAGGTTCGGGCAAAACAACTTAGAGGAATTTTTTGCGTGTGATAATTTACATCTTTTCATGATTATCTCCTTATCCATGCCATATGGGACACCTCTAAATGTTTGAAACAGCAACTTCTCCAGAGAACAGCCTAAGGATTTTTCATAATGAAATGCATCTGTTAACAGCTTGATAAACCATACTGTGCAAGGTGAATCTCATACATTATAGTTCAGGAACGTGGCACAAGTCCCCCATCTATATAGAAAGTCTATACATGCCTATTGCTATCTTGTAAGACAAGTATCTACAAATTAAGGTTCATATGCTAGTAAATCTGTCCCAGCTTATGAAGACTTTCAATGACCTACCTACAAACACCTGCTCGTGTCACTACAAATTGGGTTAGTATGTATGCATTTTGAAGCCGAGATTTACTGAATCTCATTAGATTAATACTGAGGGCACTGAAAACATATTTCTTTACTTGAAAAATTTCTTGTATTTATCCCCAGGTTAACTATAGTCATTTTGGATTTTTTTATATTGGGTAATATGTCCAATTAGTATTCTGAAATAATAATATGAAGAATATGAAATCATAATAAGCTTTTACCGTAAAAGCAAAGTTATAGTAAGCACTGTAGAAGTATTACAGAATTTATAAAATTATTCCTGAGGGTTGCTAGTAATGCGATTAAAACTCAGAATAAGATACACATACTTGCCTCTAGCTCATCCTTTAGTAGTTCTTAAAACTGTAAAGGATAGTATCGTCATTTGAAAAGTTTAAGCACCATCCAGAATGACTTGACAGAAACTGAGAAAGCTATTTATTTGATGTATCACTTGTGAAAAAATCAAATACTTATCATTTCATTTTGTGAAAAATTATATTTTCTCCAGGATGGAAAAATAAGCTATGCATTTTTTGTGGGCCATTAACATATACAGAACAATTTTTTCTAGAATTTGGCCTGTAGAATAATATTGCCTGTTATTTCACTTTCTCTATTCTCTTGAAAATGAATTAAGTTTTAGGAACACTTTTGAATTTTATTTATTCTTGAATCTTGGAGAATTCCAACCCTCAAATTGTAGGGTCAGGATAAGAATCTGAAAAAGGAGACATGGTAATGGCCAAAGGCATGGGAGGAATACAGCAGGAGTGTTGACACAAAAGCCAGAGAGGCTTCCAAAAGTAAGAATTCATCAGTAATGATAAATGCTGCAGCGAAGTCAGGTAGAATGTGAACGAAAAATTGTCCACTGGATTTTGCAACAAAAAAAGTTATTAGTAAATTTAGCAGGAGTGAATTCTTGGAATGTCAGGAGTTAGAAGCTAAAATGAAGTGAGTTGAAACATGAGATTATCAAGGTGTCTTAGTAGGTCATGGCAAACCAAAGAATTTCTTTCTTTTTTTTTTTAAAGAATTTCTGACATACCTGTGTTGCTAAAAATGCTCCAAGGATGACGATAGTCATGATAATGATGATGATGATGGCAATGATGATGATATTTAACATTTCCTGAGCATCTCCAGTACACCAGACCCTGCAATAAACACTTTACGTATATTGTCTCTTATAACCTTCACAGCAAACACTTTACATGTAAATGAGACATTAATATGTTAGCTCACTCTTCTTTCATCTGTTTGTTTCCCTTGATGCCTGCCTGCCTACCTTCCTTCCTTTCCTTCCTATTATGTCTAGCACACATCTATTTAACTCTTTTTAGATTCTAGGTAGTTTGCTATGTGCAAGAAATACAATAGTGACAAAAACACTACTTAGTATGCGTAGTAGATGTGAAAAATAATGACAGTCTTTATTCTTCTTTGCTTCTTGAACAAAAGTCTTTCCTTGATTACTTTCAGTTTCTCTAACGCATCATTTTCTCCATATCAAACTACCTCCATTTGCTAGGGAGAGTTTCCCTGAATGGTATTCTTACTTCTTTGCTCTCCCTCTTACATGCCAGGATCTTGCATAGTAGCCTCTACTCCCAGATGTTTAATTTTCTGTGAAGGCCATACAGTTAACACATATTTAAACTTCTCCGAGAAAGCCACTGTGTTTAACATGCGAGGGCTTGGGGTGTCCTTATTAGAACAAATCCACATGAGAGCGGTGAAGACAAAGCTTTTTGCAACCTCTCCCTCTGGATTGGTTCTTCTAACATCCTAGCCCAGGAACTTCAAAAACGTCTTTAATATTGCTATCTTTATTTTGTGAAATCTGTTATTAAATCTCCTTACTTTCTTCTATATGTTTCTCCCATATTTGTCTTTTCTGTCACAAGCAGCCCTCAGCAGACACTATAATATTGCAGATGCGTAGCTGCTATCACTCTTACTTTCAGCATACAGCCTTCCCAAACTTCCTCATCACTGTGGCCAGCAGTCCTTCTCAACGCGTCTCTTTGGGAACAGCCCCACCCTCTCCCAGAAGACCCTAGGCACCAGGCCCTCTGTGTAAATTACACCAGGTCCCATCCCTTTGTAGGCAAAAGTCCAAAATGGGCCCAGATAACATTGCTTATAAGCGGCTATTTAGCAATAGCTCTGTGAATAGTCTATACTTTATTGACTCCGTCTCTGATTTTAAATCCACCTGTCTCAATTTTAGGAACTTTGTAGAAAGTTATAGCCAAGCATCATTTTTGTGTGCTGAACGGTGGCAGAGTATGCTTGTGTTGCATTTGAAATTCTGCCATCAGCACACCAAAGACTACATTTTCAGGAACCATGCTGGTTTGTCAAGGCAGGAGACTTTTTGCTCCCTCTCCCCTACATGCTGTGCTTTTGAATAAAGCCTTCATGCAGCAGCTTTACAATTTTATGCAAATCTTCAAGGAAAATTTTGATTCTGCTTGTTTTGGAAAATAGTCATCATTGATTTAATAGGTAAATCGGTAAGGGCTTTTAATCACATTTTGGGAAAGTATTCTGCTAAAATTAAATTATGTCCATTGATTGGCTCCCAGTAAATCAATATGGAAATCAGAAGCATTTTCTTCATATTTAATGTAATGTACAACAATTTTAACATATCTAGTACAATTCTCCTAGATGTAGCAAAAAAATTTTAATATTAAATTGCCCTGGGGCCTCCCGGGTGGCGCAGTGGAGGCGCGTCCGCCTGCCGATGCAGGGGAACCGGGTTCGCGCCCCGGTCTGGGAGGATCCCGCATGCCGCGGAGCGGCTGGGCCCGTGAGCCATGGCCGCTGGGCCTGCGCGTCCGGAGCCTGTGCTC
>NC_041218.1:87529302-87537588 GCF_002837175.3 Physeter macrocephalus
CGTTGCGGAGCATAGGCTCCGGACGCGCAGGCCCAGCGGCCATGGCTCACGGGCCCAGCCGCTCCGCGGCATGTGGGATCTTCGCGGACCGGGGCACGAACCCGGTTTCCCTGCTTCGGCAGGCGGACGCGAAACCACTGCGCCACCAGGGAAGCCCAGGTCAGCTATTTCTTAAAGTGAAGTCTTTGAGTTAGAGAGGTATGAGAGTCTTTGCATGTGGCATGATCAGATCTTGGGGATGATTCCAAAGAGAGAAAAGAAATGACATCCCGTTAGTATGGTCTTAGGGTAGCTTTTCATTTAGGCAGTACATTAACGTAGCAAGAGTTCCTCAATTCTTCTTGACTAAAGAAATGAGAAGTGAAGTGGAGATTATTTCAGATAAGCCCAAGGCCAGTGACCTTATGTCATTTGTGAGACCCTACTGTCTGGAGTTTACGAAGGTGTTTGCACAGGATAAATAAGAAAAATAACGTTTTGTGATGCTTTTTCCCATATGGTCCTTGTCTCTAATGGTTCTAATTCTAGGCTATTTCACAAATATTGATCAGTTTCTTTAGTTTGTGCAAGTCTAAATTTAGTTTTATGTAGAAAGTAATGGATGATGTGCCTCGTTTTCAGAGGTTATTCATATTTGTATAAGATAATAAAGGGATTATATATCATGAACTGTATCTAAATTTGTCCCCTGAAAATCCGTAGTTCCCCAGAGAATTGAGAGTTAGTGTTCATTTGTTTACCTGTTCATTGTTTGTTTAACCTTGATTTATTCAAAACAGGAAGTTTGTTTAGTCAAGGAGTATTGAATAATCATTCTCTTGTAGCTTTTGACCATTATTCTGCCTACCTATGTGTGATTTTGCTATTGTTATCTTCTGACTTGGCTTCATTGTGTCACCACTGCCTGATTCCTATCTCAGTCAGATTTATTAGCTGCAAGCCGCAGTGTTGTCTCCATCAAGTCTGTCACAGAGAGCAAGAGCCAAGCTATTAGAGGCATCCTTCACTTTTAACCTCCCAATTGTGGTCTGGCAATCGATAGCTATATACTTTCCTGGACACTTGTTTTTCCTGTTAAAAAGCAAAGTCAATAATATTAAATAACTCAACTTAGAGAAAGTTATTATTTAAGACGGCTATTAGAAAAATAATTATTTTAATTCTAATGTCAGTATAGTATAATTGACATGATTTTTCAGTGGTTTAAAGGAGATGGTGTGTGTGTGAGATAATTTTGTAAAATGCAGATCCTTATATAAAAGCAAGAATGACAAAAGAACAGCCATCAGACTTTATATGCATATATAATGTACATGCATATGTATAATTTATACATTGATATACACACATATAATAATGTGAACAAATTCAATTTTCACAGTCTCTACCACTCCCTAATCTACTACATCCAAGCTATTTTACACATTTTTATTACCTGCCTGGACCAGTAGCCATTGGAGTCTGTGTCCTCTGAGAAAGGGAGGTGATGGAGAAGAGATCTAGTGTTTGCCTACTATGTGTCAGGTTCTGTAGTAGGAACCTTCCATGTATTATCTTACTTAAATCTCATAAAACTCTGTGCTGCAGTGATTATAATTACCATTTTACAGATAAGATAATAGTCTCTGAGAATTTAATAACTGGCCCAAAGTCACACTAAGTAGAAGTCACCAACCAAGATTTTTGTTGTTTCGTCTGCTTTGTATTCTTAGTTTAATTGTTTGAATAGGTAATTTACCATTGATATATAGCCCAAAATGGATAAGCAGTGAAACTTTTCACCCCCTCCTTCTGTCCCTTTGCTGCCCAGTTTCCTTTCCCAGAAATAACAAAATTTATTTGTGTCTCATATATTCTTCTATAGATATGTTTTATTCATAAACAAGTAAAAGAATATCCTATGTCAATTTATATAGTTTTCTCAGTTTTGATTTTCTTTTTAAGTAAAACATAGTGTTTTCAATGTATACACACATCATATCATCACATTGTACACCTTAAATATATACAATTTTTGTTTGTTGGTTATACTTCAATAAAGCTGGAAAAAATAGAGTTATATAAATAAATAAATAAATAAATAAATGATAGTGTTTTAAATAAAAGTGTTCATTCTAAGATTTTAGCATACTTTATTTGCTCATTTAGGTTGTTTCCAAGTTCTGTTATTAAAATTTTTACTACAGTTGATAATCCAGTATATAAGTAATTTCACACATACACAGAAAGAGTTCAATTTGCAAATACAAAATTCAGTTTAGTATATGATGCAGGCAGTATTTCATACTAGAAGTGAAAGGATAGATTTTTCAATAGATAATATTGAGACAAGTGGATTGGCATTTGAAAAAAACTGAATTCTCATGTTTTATCTAGTATACCTCTCTGACAGTAATAATATCCTATAAATATATTGTTGGAGCTCTTTAGAAATATGTTCATTTCAGTTCTAACTTCCATTTCTCAGATCCCATCAATTTAATTTCCAGTGCTACAAATAATATTTTGTTTTAATTAAACTCTCTATTGCTTGGCAAGGTGTCTGAAGCATATCAATTAGCCAATTAGTTCTGATCAGTGAAGTGTCTCTTTGGCTCTGTTTCCACCAGGGCACAGCCATGCTCGCAAAGGACCATCTCTTCGGATTAGAGGCTGAGGCATCTCTCTGTGTCCTAAGGCCAATTCCTTAAGGGTTATTGTTAGAATTAAGTGAGTTAATAATGCAAAACTGAACGGCTGTCAATTAGCATGGAGAAAACACTTCAAACACGTAATAGAGAAACCGTGTATCAGTGGTTACATGTGCAGACCTAGGGGCCTGGGTTTGTATCTCATCACTGTCACCTGTTAGCCGTGTAACCTGTGGCAGATTTCTTAACTTGTTTGTGCCTCAATTTCTTTACCTGTAATATGGGAATATAATACAGCCTACCTCCGAGGATGCCACTGGCTTACTCTGTGCCTTTGAGTGAATTCGGAAAAAGATAGACATCTGTTAATTTTGCAAACCAAAGGTGTCTTTATGTGAAGAAATAGGAGCCCCTTCATTCCCAGACCAGAGCAAGGGCAAGATGCACTAACCAACGGCAAGATTTTAGCCCCTGTCCTCACTGTCTGCCATGTGCCTTTGGCAATTCGATAGCACAACCCTTCACCACGATCATGTCAGTGTAGTATTTTTCAGTGAGTTAATACCTATATATTCAATGAGTATATTCAATGAGTTAATACCTATAAACACTTAGAACTGTGCTTAGCGCATAGTATGTCCTCAGTAAGTACTAACTGTTCTCCCATCTACCTAGTCCTTCTCAGTTTATTTCCCAGCCAGGTTTTCCCACTAACCGCCAACTTCAGCACCATCTTGTTTCAAAGCCCAAAAGGCGGGTAGGGAGCTTTTCCTAATTCCTCCTTTTTATAGTCACCACCTGTTTTAATTCTTTGTAAGCCTGTTAATACCTGATGTAATCCAAACAATTAACTTATAGGGGCATACACACCACACACACACACACACACACACACACACACACACACACACACACACACACTTTTTTCTCCTTTGGGGCAAGTTTGAACTGACTCAGACACCGAATTTAAAACATCTACTGAATTCCCAGTTTGTACTCATACCTGGGCCTGAGTGACGTCCTTCCAACGCAATGTGGAATGAGACAGAATTGGAGTTCTTTCTAGAGGAATAAAATCAGTTATTACAGTTCAGCGTGGAGCACGGGGCGGGGGCTGATCAGACAGCGAGTGGGGAACGATTTCTAAGGGAAGAACTGGAAAAGGAAAGTTCAGGCAGGACAAAAGGATAGAGGCCTTAGCCAAGTCCATTTCCCTGGGCAGAGGCTTTGAGTAGTAGGGAGAAAGTTAAGAGAGATCGAAGCCAGGTTGGGGTGGGTCATGAGAAAGGTCAGGATAAATATTTAGAAGTTGATCCTGTACATAAGAGAGAGCTATTTGCATAGCTTGTGCTAAAGTTCATCTATCTAAAACTGTATTTAGGATATAATTTTGTGGCTGAGTCGCATAGACTAAGTAGGAGCAAAGAAATGATGGCAGTAGGCCACTCGAGATAAGGAACCTGAAGTGAGAGATATTATGAAGGAGGAAATGGTGTGGTTTGAAGATTTGACTGGATGATAATGGGGCTGGCTGACATTTTAACTGTGAAAGTTAAGCAGAGAAATTATAACCAAGGGATGACATACATTTTTCTTTCATGTTATGCCTTGCATTTAGGGCTCTTTTCATAAGGAGTTATTTGATTTCTCTTTCAGAATAGAAACTATATTTCTCAGGCCCTCGTGGTCTGGAAGAAACCTCAGATTTTCTAGGTTCGGGCAAAACAACTTAGAGGAATTTTTTGCGTGTGATAATTTACATCTTTTCATGATTATCTCCTTATCCATGCCATATGGGACACCTCTAAATGTTTGAAACAGCAACTTCTCCAGAGAACAGCCTAAGGATTTTTCATAATGAAATGCATCTGTTAACAGCTTGATAAACCATACTGTGCAAGGTGAATCTCATACATTATAGTTCAGGAACGTGGCACAAGTCCCCCATCTATATAGAAAGTCTATACATGCCTATTGCTATCTTGTAAGACAAGTATCTACAAATTAAGGTTCATATGCTAGTAAATCTGTCCCAGCTTATGAAGACTTTCAATGACCTACCTACAAACACCTGCTCGTGTCACTACAAATTGGGTTAGTATGTATGCATTTTGAAGCCGAGATTTACTGAATCTCATTAGATTAATACTGAGGGCACTGAAAACATATTTCTTTACTTGAAAAATTTCTTGTATTTATCCCCAGGTTAACTATAGTCATTTTGGATTTTTTTATATTGGGTAATATGTCCAATTAGTATTCTGAAATAATAATATGAAGAATATGAAATCATAATAAGCTTTTACCGTAAAAGCAAAGTTATAGTAAGCACTGTAGAAGTATTACAGAATTTATAAAATTATTCCTGAGGGTTGCTAGTAATGCGATTAAAGCTCAGAATAAGATACACATACTTGCCTCTAGCTCATCCTTTAGTAGTTCTTAAAACTGTAAAGGATAGTATCGTCATTTGAAAAGTTTAAGCACCATCCAGAATGACTTGACAGAAACTGAGAAAGCTATTTATTTGATGTATCACTTGTGAAAAAATCAAATACTTATCATTTCATTTTGTGAAAAATTATATTTTCTCCAGGATGGAAAAATAAGCTATGCATTTTTTGTGGGCCATTAACATATACAGAACAATTTTTTCTAGAATTTGGCCTGTAGAATAATATTGCCTGTTATTTCACTTTCTCTATTCTCTTGAAAATGAATTAAGTTTTAGGAACACTTTTGAATTTTATTTATTCTTGAATCTTGGAGAATTCCAACCCTCAAATTGTAGGGTCAGGATAAGAATCTGAAAAAGGAGACATGGTAATGGCCAAAGGCATGGGAGGAATACAGCAGGAGTGTTGACACAAAAGCCAGAGAGGCTTCCAAAAGTAAGAATTCATCAGTAATGATAAATGCTGCAGCGAAGTCAGGTAGAATGTGAACGAAAAATTGTCCACTGGATTTTGCAACAAAAAAAGTTATTAGTAAATTTAGCAGGAGTGAATTCTTGGAATGTCAGGAGTTAGAAGCTAAAATGAAGTGAGTTGAAACATGAGATTATCAAGGTGTCTTAGTAGGTCATGGCAAACCAAAGAATTTCTTTCTTTTTTTTTTTAAAGAATTTCTGACATACCTGTGTTGCTAAAAATGCTCCAAGGATGACGATAGTCATGATAATGATGATGATGATGGCAATGATGATGATATTTAACATTTCCTGAGCATCTCCAGTACACCAGACCCTGCAATAAACACTTTACGTATATTGTCTCTTATAACCTTCACAGCAAACACTTTACATGTAAATGAGACATTAATATGTTAGCTCACTCTTCTTTCATCTGTTTGTTTCCCTTGATGCCTGCCTGCCTACCTTCCTTCCTTTCCTTCCTATTATGTCTAGCACACATCTATTTAACTCTTTTTAGATTCTAGGTAGTTTGCTATGTGCAAGAAATACAATAGTGACAAAAACACTACTTAGTATGCGTAGTAGATGTGAAAAATAATGACAGTCTTTATTCTTCTTTGCTTCTTGAACAAAAGTCTTTCCTTGATTACTTTCAGTTTCTCTAACGCATCATTTTCTCCATATCAAACTACCTCCATTTGCTAGGGAGAGTTTCCCTGAATGGTATTCTTACTTCTTTGCTCTCCCTCTTACATGCCAGGATCTTGCATAGTAGCCTCTACTCCCAGATGTTTAATTTTCTGTGAAGGCCATACAGTTAACACATATTTAAACTTCTCCGAGAAAGCCACTGTGTTTAACATGCGAGGGCTTGGGGTGTCCTTATTAGAACAAATCCACATGAGAGCGGTGAAGACAAAGCTTTTTGCAACCTCTCCCTCTGGATTGGTTCTTCTAACATCCTAGCCCAGGAACTTCAAAAACGTCTTTAATATTGCTATCTTTATTTTGTGAAATCTGTTCTTAAATCTCCTTACTTTCTTCTATATGTTTCTCACATATTTGTCTTTTCTGTCACAAGCAGCCCTCAGCAGACACTATAATATTGCAGATGCGTAGCTGCTATCACTCTTACTTTCAGCATACAGCCTTCCCAAACTTCCTCATCACTGTGGCCAGCAGTCCTTCTCAACGCGTCTCTTTGGGAACAGCCCCACCCTCTCCCAGAAGACCCTAGGCACCAGGCCCTCTGTGTAAATTACACCAGGTCCCATCCCTTTGTAGGCAAAAGTCCAAAATGGGCCCAGATAACATTGCTTATAAGCGGCTATTTAGCAATAGCTCTGTGAATAGTCTATACTTTATTGACTCCGTCTCTGATTTTAAATCCACCTGTCTCAATTTTAGGAACTTTGTAGAAAGTTATAGCCAAGCATCATTTTTGTGTGCTGAACGGTGGCAGAGTATGCTTGTGTTGCATTTGAAATTCTGCCATCAGCACACCAAAGACTACATTTTCAGGAACCATGCTGGTTTGTCAAGGCAGGAGACTTTTTGCTCCCTCTCCCCTACATGCTGTGCTTTTGAATAAAGCCTTCATGCAGCAGCTTTACAATTTTATGCAAATCTTCAAGGAAAATTTTGATTCTGCTTGTTTTGGAAAATAGTCATCATTGATTTAATAGGTAAATCGGTAAGGGCTTTTAATCACATTTTGGGAAAGTATTCTGCTAAAATTAAATTATGTCCATTGATTGGCTCCCAGTAAATCAATATGGAAATCAGAAGCATTTTCTTCATATTTAATGTAATGTACAACAATTTTAACATATCTAGTACAATTCTCCTAGACGTAGCAAAAAAATTTTAATATTAAAATGCCCTGGGGCTTCCCTGGTGGCGCAGTGGTTGAGAGCCCGCCTGCCGATGCAGGGGACACGGGTTCGTGCGCCACAATTACTGAGCCTGTGCTCTAGGGCCTGCGAACCACAACTACTGAGCCCACGTGCCACAAATACTGAAGCCCACGCGCCTAGAGCCCATGCTCCACAACGAGAAGCCACCGCAATGAGAACCCCGTGCACCACAACGAAGAGTAGTCCCCACTCGCCACAACTAGAGAAAACCTGTGCGCAGCAACGAAGACCCAATGCAGCCAAAATAAAATAAATAATTTTTTGTGTGTGTGTGTGGTATGAGGGCCTCCCTCTGCTGCGGCATCTCCCGTTGCGGAGCACAGGCTCCGGACGCGCAGGCCCAGCGGCCATGGCTCACGGGCCCAGCCGCTCCGCGGCATGCGGGATCCTCCCAGACCGGGGCGCGAACCCGGTTCCCCTGCATCGGCAGGCGGACTCAACCACTGCACCACCAGGGAAGCCCTGATGTTATATTTTAAAGTCTCACTCCCAGGGTTCCCTGAGATCAAGAGAACTTGAAGTTTATCTCAAAATAATGATATATTTTCCATTGTTTCTCTTTTTATGCCTTAATCCTGCTGTTTGACTTCAGTGCTCTTCTGCCACTTTCACTCTTGTGAGCAAAATAATTTGATTATTCTGTGTAGCTTGTGGCAGAAGGATTTTTTCTTTAAAAATTTGAGTCATATGTGCTTGGGAAACAAGTCCGGACCACATCTGACATTATAATAATTTAATTTTACATTG
The DNA here is from genome assembly GCF_002837175.3 of Physeter macrocephalus. Lineage (NCBI taxonomy): Eukaryota > Metazoa > Chordata > Mammalia > Artiodactyla > Physeteridae > Physeter > Physeter macrocephalus. Next base: position 87,537,510 of record NC_041218.1, read on the forward strand.
TAATCAGTTTTTCTGTTTCCTTTTTTTTTTTTTTTTTTTTTTGCGGTACGCAGGCCTCTCCCTGTTGTGGCCTCTCCCG
>NC_041218.1:87537720-87570460 GCF_002837175.3 Physeter macrocephalus
GTGGAACTTCCCAGACCGGGGCACGAACCCGTGTTCCCTGCATCGGCAGGCGGACTCCCAACCACTGCGCCACCAGGGAAGGGAAGCCCCTCTGTTTCCTTTTTATATCATTTTCTTCAGTGAGATTTTGAAAAGCTCTAAATCCAAAATTAGGAAAAATCCTTGTTTTAGGCTGTACCAGCAACATAAAATTATTGTACTCTAAACTGGTTAATTCAGAAATTAAAGTTACACAAGCACAACATATGAAAATGCAGAAAAGCTGAATAAGTCTGACTCTTCCAGCCAAGAGGAATATATTACCCAACACACACATACATGAAAAGTGTCTTGGAATTTAAATGTTTTTTGTCTTTTTAACGCATCAACCAAAAATGAATGCAGGAGCCTGCAAATAAGAAAAGAGTTTATTTGGGGTCTTAAGAATTGAGACACAGATTCAGGTAACCCTGAAAGAGTATTCCAGGGAAGCAAAAGAATCATGGGCGTATAAAGACAGAAAGCCATGAGGTTGTTGAAAGTTGCCTGGTGAGAATTGTGATTAACTGATGCAAGTCAGAAAATAATTGTCCTTAAAGAATCATGAGTTGTTTTAGGGTAGGGGTCCCATAAGTAGGTAGACTGTCATGAGTTGTTTTAGGCTAAGGGCCTACTAAATATCATGAGTTTCTGGCAGATGTTCTAGATGCCTTCATTAGGATAATAAGTGGTCAAGGTTCAGATTCCATCCAGAATGACACAGGCATAAATCACACTTCCTCAGTGGCCTCCTGGCTCCATTTTAGAGAACTCTCTTAGCCATAACAGCCTCATTTTGATTTTCCTTTCACACATCTCCTCACTCACTTATACTACACATCCAAATGTAAGCCAAAGAGGGAAACAAATCCTCTCTTAGAATGGCTTTTATTACAAAGCTATTTGAAGAGTTTAAAATGTTTCTTTATTGACCTAGCACAGAGTAAAAGTTCAAATATGTATTGAATGTAGTAGTGATAAATAGCATGAGGGACAGACATGTAGTATGAAAGATGAGTGGAAAGATAGTAAAAGAGAAAAATTGAATGGGGGGGATGGCAAGAGGAGAGGTAAATAGAAAGGCTGTTAAGAAAGATGGAGACAAGAAAACAAGAACGATAAAGAAATAGAAAGGTAGGTAGGTGTGCACGTGTGTGTGTGTTTTCTCTCTGTGCTATGTGTTGGTAATTTAAATGGCAGTATTTTGGACACCAGTATATCATTGACAACGTAATCCCTTTAAGTTAGAATTTTCAAAATAACTAACCATCGCTTTGCAATGACAGAGTTTGTGAACCAATACTTTGTTTCCATCTGGATGTAATAAACATGCATTTAAGTACAGAATTCTTTTCTTGATTGCTAAGACTGAGGAAGAAGGTATGATGCTAAAAGGCAGCTTCACAATGAATACGTGCGACTCCCATGAGTTACTTCGTTCCGCTGACTCACACACTCATATTCTTTCTGCAGGATGCCAGTAAACCTTCTCACTAGCCAACTAAATCTCAGACAACTATAGGATTTGCGTCTGGGAGTTTCTGAATAATTTATTTGAAAGAATAAGTATAATCACATGATGCCATATTAAAATGATTGGTAGAGTGAATGCCAGCTGTGTATAGGGGCTGGATATCAAGTGGTTATTTTGTTTTGTTTCTCTAAAAACATTAGAGAATTTAGGCAAAATGAGATGCCCTGGGGAGCAACCCAGTGGATGTTCATCCCTGAAAAGTAATTTGGTGTTTGCAAAGTCTGCAGCAGTCATTATTTCTGCATTTACCAAGATGACTGTGGCTATTCTAAATACTGATTTGGTTTAAATGTACTTCTATGTTTATCCTGTCAGTTTAAGGAAATGTAAAACATTCACCTTTTCAGAATCTAAAGGTCATTCCCAAATGCCATAGAGAATTTGAAAGCACTGAACTGTCTTAAAATCTTTGCTTATTCTTTAAAGTAGTAACTTTAAAATAATTGTATACAGCATAGCTGGAAAACATTTGAGTAAGAACAATGCATACATGAAAATAAAGTATTCAATTAAGTTTTATGAAAGTCATTGCACACTTAATTAAAGTAATCTTTATCTCTGCTGCTCTCAGTGCTCAATAGGAAAATAGAGGAATATTAAATTCGTGGAATATGTCTCATATCAGTATATTTTCCAATATGCGTAAGTTTTAAGTAATTGAAAAGACCTTTGCTCTTAAGAGACTTTAGATACTCAGCCTCTGCATTTATAATTAATTTAAAGATTTCATTTTTAGAACCTTCATAGATGTGACTAAAAAGGAAAATGAGCCACAACCATGTTAATGCTACCCTTTGCTCAGAACTATCTGCTCACCAAAGTGTACGCAAGGTACAGCTAGGTAATCATGTGCAGATAAGGTTTCTGCCGCTAATTGGTTTTCTCCACTCTGCAGGTTATTATGTAACTCCTAATGAAATTTTTTTATTGATGAAGTTCAAAAACTGCCTTGTCATATCTCAAGGATTTTAATTGTCAATCTGGTATGCATTTTTAAGACATGGCAGATTGGTGAAAAAGGAAAAGTAGTTTCCATTTTTACTTATAGAATATAAAAATACTAAATTATAATTTCATTATTTAAGAAAGGCAAACATATTTTGTATGCTCTTTTATCAAACTGAATATATATTACCAATCAAGAACTTCTAAGTTAAACACAGAGCTATAGCTTCAATTGCTCTTACATTTGAAGTTTTAGATTTTTTTCCTACTGGACACAAGCCAGAAAAAAGAATGAATCACTGATCAGCAGTTTCTTTTCCACTTCTCAAAAACAAAAAACTGATAAACATAACACTGACAAAACAAATACACAGATTGGTGCTCGAGAGATATAAATATATATATTCTGAACAAAAGATTTACCTTTTATCTTTAGTATTATTAAATTATTACTCATATAACAAAGTATAAGATAGAAAATGAAAAAGGATATATATGTGCATATATATATATGCACACACATAAATGTATTTGTATATATAGGTACACATATATATACACAAAAACATATATAAAAACACATACATATAAACACATTCTTCAGAATAAGAAGGGCATTCATAAAGCAGCATTTCCTAAGCAAAATAGATGCCATGAGAGCCAACCAAGTGCCATTACTGTCAGTAACTGACTAGTTTGTTAACACCTAAAGAAGAGTAGGGGTAGTAGATTGAAAGAAGCTCTTCCAGAAATCCCTGGACACAGCGAACTAAGAGAAAAGAGACGGTGCCCGTTGCAGTTCACAGGGGTTCTGTGAGCTGCTCTAAAGGCAATAATCTAATGATTCTAGAAATCTAAGCTCCAAGAAAACTTTTGCATTGATTTACAGATTATTACTAAATTTATGTCTCTTGCAAATGTGTTCATGCTTACATTAGTTGATATCTGCTGCAGGTAAAGGTAAATTGTCTCCTTTATTCAGAATACTGCAGAAGGCTTATTCAGCAAGCAATATGGCCATCGGAATGTTTTAAGCATTTGTCTGCATCATACCTTCTGCCAGGCTGCCTTTCCCTTCTCGTCTGTGAACTTCTTGTTTTTAAAACCCAGTTTGAATATATTATCTTCCTGGAAAATTTCTCTGGCTTATTTCCATCCCTGCCTTCATGGAGTTGATCATACCCTCCTCTCTGAGAACTCTATAGTCTGTATATCTTTTTATTGGTGCTGCCACTGCACTGTACTATATCCTTTACACAAGTCGTTTGGCCGTAGCGTATGTTTAATAAATTTGTTGAATTTTGATTATTCAGCCAAATCCCTGAAAATAGGGAGTGAGTCTTACAAATCTCCCTTTTAGCAATGCCTGGCACCGTGCTTGATGTAGAATATGTGCTCAATAATTTTTTTTTAAATAAATGAATGAATGATGACTCTGACAGGCCCTGAGAAATACCATTTTCCTCCAGTTTATTGAAAGCGGAAGGATGCTTAACAGAATCAGGATTTTCACTTTAAAAGGATGTATAAAGGAGATGGACAGTCGAATGTTGGTTACCAGGGGCTATGGAAAGGGGGAAATGGGGAGCTGTTGGTCAAGAGGTACAAAGTGTCAGTTATGCAAGATGAATAAGTTCGGAAGATCTAATGTACAACAGTATGACTCTAGTTAAGGATATTATATTGTATACTGGAAACTTGCTAAGAGGGCAGATCTTAAGTGTTATCATCTCCCCCCCCCCAAAAAAAAAGAAAGGAAAGAAAATGATAACTTTGTGAGGTGAGGAATATGTTAATTAATTTGATTGTGGTATAGTATTTCACTACTGTATACATATATTATTTTTAATTCTCTATTATACCTCAGTAAAGCTGGGGGGGAAATGATGTTTAAAGAAGATAGAAAGTGGAATATGTCCCAAGATTAATATAGTGGCACAAATTTATAAAAAGCCTCAAAGGTCATCATAAGCTGGGCTGACAAAAGATGTCATATCACTAATAACAATAACAAAAATCCCTCTTTATATCATGTATAGGAAGATACTCATCACCATTACAATCTTAAAGGGTAAAATAGAGAGCAAAACTCTATGACTCCTGGTTTGTTGCATGTTTTTCTTTAAGGGAAACTGTCTTCACAGGGGAAAGACTAGGAAAAAAGTGTATCATATAGAAAAAATTAAAACTCAAGTTGTCTAAATGAGTCTGTTAGTCTCAAGTTTACAAAGATGGCCCTGAGAACTGTCAAAAAATATCGAGTGGTCCTATTTGAAGTAGTGCAAATTCCCAGACCCAGATGCTGGAAGTAATTAAAATGGAGAAATTATGAGTATCTTACTGTTTCCTAAAGGAACAAATGAGTAGGTTTTGTGAATGACAGATAGGTAGACTTGTCAAACTTTGAAACAAAAAACAAACAAGAACAAATTACTAAATAGCTTATTTTAAAGCACTTAGCAAAGAATGTGGTGATCCTTAGGAGCGAGAATGACATCACTAAAAATAATAGATACCAAACTAACAATTATTTTGTGGTTAGGCTACTAGATCATGGCAGAGAGTACTATTAGCAGCCACCATTTAATAAGTTAACGGCTATGTGCCAGATGCTGTGCTCAGCATGATATGTTTTGATTTTCATTAAGATATTAGCGTGATATCTCAGGATATCTTTATGCATGAGATAGAGAAATAAGAATTAAAAGATAGGCAGATTTAAAGCTGATTGAAAAAGTATACATAAAGAGACTTGATAGTCTGTAGTGAAATGGTGTTTTGCTATCCACGTTGTCATATTGCATTAATATTAGAAACAATGTAGGGAGTTCCTTGGTGGCCTAGCTGGTTAGGATCCTGGGCTTTCACTGCCATGGCCTGGGTTCAGTCCCTGGTTGGGGAACTGAGGTATCCTGCAAGCCATACAGCAGGGTCAAAAAAAAAAAGAAACAAGTTATATTGATTGCAGTTGTAGGTGGCTCGGAGCTGGGAATTATAACTACTAATAATTATAGAATGACGGAATCAAGATTTCCGAACTACTCAGTGTGAAACTAGTAAGAAACCAGTATCTTAAGAGAGAAATATAAATTTCTAAATTCAGAGCTTTTTAAAAAGTTATTTTTTAAATTAATAGACTTTGTTTTTAGAGCAGCTTTACGTTTATAGAAAAACTGAGCAAAAAAAGGCAGAGTTTCATATATCTGCCTCGCTCACACTTACAGTTTCCCCTTTTATTAACTTCTTGCATTAGTGTGGTACATTTGTTACAATTGAGGAACTGACATTGATACATTATTATTAACTAAAATTCTTAGTTTACATTCGGGTTCACTCTGTGTTGTACAGTTTTGTGGGTTTTGACAAATGTGTAATGCCATGTATTCGCCATTACAGTATCATACAGAATAGTTTCATTGCCCTAAGAATGTCCTTTCTCCATGTATTCATCCCTTCTCCCTAACAACCACTGGCCTTTTCACTCTCTATAGTTTTGCCTTTTCCAGAATGTCGAATAGTTGGAGTCATATGATACGTAGCCTTTTCAGACTTGCTTCTTTCACTTCTCAGTATGTATTTTAAAGTTCCTCTATGTCTTTTCATGGCTTGATAACTAATTTATTTTTATCTCTGAATAATGTTCCATTTTATGGATATACCACAGTTTATCCATTAACCCACTGAAGAATATCTTATTTACTTTCAATGTTTTGCAATTATGAATAAAGCTGCTGTAAGCATTCATGTGCAGGCTTTTCTGTGAACATTAGCTTTCAACTCATTTGGATAAATACCTAGGAGTATGATGGCTGGATTGAATGGTGAGATGTTTAGCTTTGTATGATATTGCCAAACTGTCTTCCAAAGTGGCTGTACCATTTTGCATTTCCACTGGCAACCAATGAGAGTTTCTTTTCCTCTCCATCCTCACCAGCATTTCCTGTTGTCAGTATTCTGGCTTTTGGCCATTCTGAGAGGTGTGTAGTAGCACTGAAATCAGATTTTAAAACGAGTTTCACATGTAGAGAAAGGGGGAGACCTGATTACGAAATGGTTCAAATGGGAAAAAAAATGTTCTTGGTAGAGTCTGTGGATCATAACATTAATATATATCAAGAGCTTGATAAAAATGCCCCCCAAAAATCAAAACAAAACAAAAAATACCTTGCATGTTGTTGAGGTATGTTAACTATGCCAGTGCCCTGCTCATGTGACTAGTCACACCATGCTTTTTTGGTCAGGCCCCATGTGGAGAACAGTCCTCGGGTCACTTTGGAGCACATGGTACACTGACAGCTTGGATTTGTTCATCCAAGATGTCGAGGTTGTGGATATGATGTCAGGCAAAGAATGGTAAAAGAGAAGAGCAGGACAAGGAGAAATATCAAAACTCTATCAAAATAGTACTATACACCTATCAGAATGGCCAAAAACCAGAATACTGACAACTATCAAAATACCTGAACAAACGTCATATTAAAGGGATTGCATTTTTTTTGTTTCCACATTGCTAAAGAAATCCTCCCTGTTCTCAAATATAAAATGGGGATAATTTTACTAATCCCCAGAGATTTTTGGTAGAGTATATGAGATAATGTCTCATATTGCCTGTCTCATGACATGTGTTCATCATTGGATTGGATACCCAATGACGATCCAGAGGTGAAGAGGGAGGTCTTGTCTGGGAAGCACGTAAGTGACACTTGAAGTGACGTGACATTTGGGTGAGGTGAGTTGACTCACCCACCAGAGACACATGTAGAGCAAAATAGAAGAGGCCCAAGATGGTGTCTGAAAAGACCAGGAGGAAAAGGAACTAGCCAAGGACATTATTGCAAGAAAAAAATGAACAGAATCAGAGCTTTTGTGATTCTTGGCTCAGGTACCTGAAGCCAGGAGCCTGGGGAAACAGCAATTCCTTTATACAGATTTGTTTCAACCATTTTCTCTCCTTTTATCCCTGAAGGAAGAACCCTGTGAAAGAGTCACCATTAGTGAGATTATATGGCATTAATGAAGTCTTTCAGTTTCTCCATCTGTGTATTTGCCTTGCACCTGTCACCACAGTACCTGGATGCTTATCTCTGTACTTGTAGGGAAAGGTTCACATGAATTCCATTTTGCAGAGGAGGTCTGGCAGATTTAGGTCTGGATGTGTCAGTAAGGAGAGCTGTGACATTGTAAGACTACCCAAAAAGTAAAAGTAAAACCTCAGAGAATACAAAGAGTAAAGAGGCTATTAGTGTTCCGTGTAAGGTGAACGTGATAACATTAACATATGACAAGTAAAAAACAATAATTTTCAAAAATTATTTCTTTAGTTTTCATACTAAAAACAAACGTGATTTTTTTGCAGGAGAAACTCCATTAGTTACTGACATGGAATGGGTTGAAATGACCTTATATTCTAAAATTTTTTTAATATTCTAATAAACAGTAATATAACCTTCTGCATTTGAATGTTCACATTGAATTATATATTTGGGGGTTAATTTGGTCATTTTAGTATGGATTTTAAAGTTATTTATGAATTACTAGGCATTCTTTATGTGTTCCTCTGGTACCTGATACCTTGGCACGTGTGTTCCACAAAGTTTTTCTCCATATTTCTTAAAGGGGTGTTTGCTTTACATTTTCTGCATACAGTTAAAGTTTCCTATAAAAATGAGACCGTCCTTATTAAAATTAATCAAACAGCAGCTTATTTGGTTGTTTATCCAGGAAAAACAACAAAACAAAACAACTGTCTTTTTATGTTTTGAAGTTTTCTGAGTTTCATATTTTCAACTATTTATTTTGGGGACCTTTCAAAACGACTACCACAGTGGTAGTATACTGTTTTAGTCCCAGAATGAAACAAAAAAATCATAAGCCTAATTTTAATACTATTAATGATATTCTGTCTTCATAGTGTGCTCTACAGTTTTCAAGGCTCTTTAATGAGTATTACTCTTACCATCCAAATCACAGTTATTATCATCAAAATCAAAGAGACAGTACCACTTCCTGGTTGTAGATATGGGCATTGGAAGCAGATAGAACTGGTTCTGCAATTTAATTTATGATCTTGAAGAAATTACTTAACTTTCTGAGTCTCAGTTTCTTCATTTGAAATAATACCTCATAGGGTTGCTGTGAGGAGTAGACGAGATAGTACATATTCCACACTCAGCACAGTGCCTGGCACAGATAGGTACTAAACAGTGCTAGTTGTCATTATCATCATGATCAACATCAACACGTTACAAGGTACGGTTACATCCGTAACTTTAAAGATTCAACCAGATCTAGAATCTTGGAAATAAAGCAAAACTCTTTTAAGTCAAGATCCTGAGATAGATGTGACTTTCCATTAATTACGCAAAACCTTTGTAAATGCCTTATATTTCCCAAGCACATATCCTAAGGGAACATTCCTTAGTCTTATAACAATGCTCCCCAGCAAAAGGGCAAACAATGTGGGGAAATTCTGCAGCACATCACCCTCTTGATAATTCACAATGTGCATTAGTGTATCAAAAGCCCTGATCCAGGAAAGAAACTTTACCATCAGCATTGCCAAAAGTGCCCCACTCATATAATAGGGCTTACGCTATGCCAGACTGTCTTGAGCTTTTTACATAGAAATTCATTTGATTTTCACAAGCCTCTGAGGTAGATACTATTATCATCACCATTTGGCAGATTAGGAAACTGAGGTACAGTTTCCTGTAATAGGTAGGTTATAACATGTGCGAGATCCCTCAACTACTTAAGGGGCAAAGTCAGGAAATGTAAAGCAATTATACTCCAATAAAGATGTTTTTAAAATTAATTAATTAATTAAATTCAAATAAAAATAATCTCACCCCACATATTGTGTCTATCATCCTCCCAGGACACTGTGAGATAAACTAGTTCCATGTTCAACACCCACCAAAAGAAACTGTAAACTCCTTTGGAGGCCAGCACTGCATTAATACACTCAATAAGTGTTTGTTAAGTAGATTATAAAACAATTTCCTTTTTATTTTTCCTCTGCATTCTGAACATTAAAAGGAACCCTCTCCTTCTAGTGCAGTACTAGAAATGTATGTTCTTTAGGCCAGTAAGCTCCTCAAGAAACTTCTGAAGTCACACACATTCAGATATAAAGAACAGGAAGGCCACAAAAATAGGTGCTTATTCTGCACAGAATCAATGTTTAACACTTCCAAGTCACCAGTGGGAACGAAACTAATGGAGAGAAGTCCAACAAAGCAATTAGTTCACTGCAGGTGACCGGTGCATGAAGAAACACTTCTAGAAATGACCTTCATGTCAACATTTCACCACTACTGCTCACCACTGAAATAATTACTTTCTGTCTTTTTCTTATTTGTCATCCTCTATCATTATGTGAAAATCATATTACTATTGATATTACATTTATCATGGTTCGAGGATCAGAGCATGAAGCTGCAGGCCCTGATTCATCTCACTGTTACCTGAACCTATCACTGTGCCAGAGCAGGTGTTGAATGAATTAGTGAATGAATGAATGACCACCCTTGGTAGAAAACACAGTCAATGGAAAGTTGGGGTGACCTTAGTACCAGTCCCAGCTGCATCACTGATCACTTTGCTGCCTTGCAGAAATTACTCTCCTTCCAACTCGGAGACTCTGTTTGCCATCTGCGCCAAAAAAAGTGACAAAAAGTGACAAAAAAAAGCAAGTGGAGAAAATGCGAAATGTTCCTGTAACCCTCAAGTTAATAAAGACCTGTTTTAATCACACAGACACAATCTTCCTAAGAATGTTTCTTTTTAAACTCATAGAGGCCTCAGCATCCTATCTGAAAAACACTTTCATCACAATGAAGCATGTGCTTTTTGCATGCTGTATCCAGCTTAGTCATCTCATTAATGAATGCAGAATTATAGAACATTTATTTGAGTTGATTAAATTATCCCGAAATGGGGGCAATTTCAAGATACGAATGACTTTCCATCTTTTATATTTCTAACTAGACATTCCCTTTCCCCCTTATTCTGCCCTGAAGGTATGTAAAGGTTATAAATAATTTTAAAGAATACTTCCTAAAATGTCTTGCATTTTAACGAATTCCCAAGAATGAAGTCCCAACAGGATTTTACTATAGTTTAAATCATGTGAATGTTATGCATCAGTATTTTGTATTGTTCATGAAAATGTCATCCTCATACTAGTGTAATTTGATAACATAAGAGGATGAAATGATAAGATATAATGAAGATATTATGAAGAAAGACATGGGAGAGTTGAAATTAAGGGTCAATCTCACATTTTTCAAAAGAAAATTTTCTACTGATTTCTATAAAGAATGTATTCCTGAATGAATCAGATGTGTTCATAATTATTCAAAAATGGTATGAAGATTCATTTGTATGGCAGCTGCCATAGGCATAATCCTCTAATTCACTGTTATCCAAAATGCGCAATGTACCATGAGAGAAGATTTTAAGTGTGAGGCACCTGCAGCTTTAGATTAAATGAAATTCCAAGTAAGAAAGTTACTTTCAGTTTACTTCTTATTACCTGGTTCTACCAAACCTCAAGTCTGAAAATCTCTTAGAACCCCTTCCTTTGAATGCAGTATTAGGGATACATATTCTTTAAGCTAGTAAGCGCCTCAAGAAATTTCTGTAGTCACACATATTTGGATATGACAAACAGGAAAGGACAAAAATAGGTGTTTATTATGCACAAAATCAATACTTAACACTGAACTCTCCCAAACCACCAGTGAAAACTTAAACTAACAGAGAGAGGTCCTGCTTAGAACTTTCTGAAGATGATGGAATCTAGTCAAAATCTAATAAAACTGTTTTATCTAAATTCTATTTATATTTATTGGGGTTTTTTTCCGTTTATGTTGAGGCGTGCTGTTTTTCCTTTAACGTAGTGACACAACATTTCCTGTTTATATTTTGTAAGCTTAATTGTGCATCAGTTTAAGGAAAAATATTAAGTAAACAGTAGTGTTGATGGCACACAGATGTGCCGCAGATTCTGACGGTGGTATATTCATGACTAAAGTTTGGGAAATATTGTTGTGCCAAGTTCAGACATACAGTCTCTCTTCTAATACACTGCCTGTGTCACCATAGCTGTTTGTCAGGACCATTAAACGTAGAAGCAACTTGCCAGTGATGGGAAGGAGTGCCCGAGTAGCAGAATGAAATCGCAGGATTAGGAACAGTGTTGAAAGAGAACATTTATGTCTACTACCTTCCAGTAATCACGAGATTGAGTGACTGCCTGTAAGCCAGATCAGATGCCCTTTGACCTTTATATTTACCTATTGAACCATTCACATGGCTATGTGGCATGGTAAAAGATTTTACTCTATAAGAAACTGTGTGTGATTCCTTTGTGAGTCACTGACTCTTTGATAAAGCTTGTCTTCAGTTATCTTGTCCTAACTTCTCACATGTTTAATCATAGCATTGTACATGTTCAGCAGTTTGCTAGCAGAGGTGGGTATGGGTGTGTGTTTGTGTTTTAGTGTGTACATGTAAACGTATACATAAATATATATACGTGCATATACTCATATTTAAAGTATTACTTAAAATATAAAGCGTGGAGCTAACATGACATACTCTCATGTTTTCGAGGATCCTCTTTTATCCTAGAACAGAGAATTTTTTGAAATGGCGCTTTGTTTTTGAAAATAAGTCAAAATGTCATGTGACCTATTTGAATGTGGTCCTACACAATGGGAGTGTTAGCAGTGGAATTTGGAAGTGTTTATTAAGTTCAGACTTGATACATTTTTGCTCAGAGTGTCTCATTTTCCAGATGCCTATTAGTAAATCAGCTTCCTTAGCTGTATTCCTTCAGATAACATGTATCAGCCTTATTAGCACCAAATACTGTTTTATTTTTGAATGTACAGAGAGTTTCTCTCTGGGTAGTGCCACAGTCTTTCCAGAATCATTCTGATGACAAATACATTGTAACTGATAAACTGTCATCCACATAGGATAATCAAAATGAGTGATTCTTCTGAGAGACTGCTAACTGCTTCTCATAGACGGGCCAAGGTTGATTGATTTGACCTGAAGTTAGGTATAATAGTCACAATTTAGATGCGTTTTGTAACTCTTCTGTTGATAAGTATATAGTCACAGTCTGGTTGTTTCACGCTTATGAGCATAATTGGGACACCTAAAATAAGACGAAATCGCTGAAGCTTCATTTCAAGAGCGAAACCCTGAGAAAACTATTAACAACTTACCATTTCTAGTTCATATGTGAGTATATAATGAGCCTTGTTAAAATGACATGTTATAAAGAGTGCTGCTTTTCTGGTTGCCCACTTTGAGCATCAGAATTTGACTGCAGAGGACCTGCAGGACCCATCTGGTATAGGTTTTTATCAGTAACAAAATCTGGAACGGTTCTTTAATTGGTGTTTTATGAAGACAGCAAAAAGATTAGCTGATGATGTATCCATGTCCAGTTTCTTTTTTGAGGAACTGGAGAAATTCTTAGATCAGACTCCTCTGTTCAGTTCAGAATGCTCATTTTTTTATGTGTTCATCCAGGATCTGTTGATTCTCTTTGAGAGGCTCACATCTTATTTATCCCAGTTGAAATTGGTCACTTCTCTCATAGAAAATTTTAAAACTTAAAAAATTAAGTGTCAAGAGCGTCTGTTTAAATATGCCAGAATACAAATATTTTTACTCCACTCTCCCGCCTTGTGTCCCACTAAAACTCGCTGTAAATAAATATAGACAAAAGAGAAAAGCATTATCATCAGAAAGAAGGCAAATCTATAGTATCTTTTTCAGTTTCAAAAATTCAGAAACACATGATTTTTCCAAAAAAAAATTTAAATACATACTAGAGTTCAAAGAAAAAGTTAAAAGACTAGGACAAAAGAAACATGAAATAGAAACTGGCAGGGTTTGATAAAGAGAGAGATGAGGAAAAAAAGTATTAAAAGTATAAAGGCCTTGGTGGTTCAATGGTAGAATTCTTGCCTCCCAGCTTAAAGGTACAAAAGCTATATTAAAGGCAACAAAAATTACATAAACAAGATTTTAAAAAATCAAGAAACAGGGAAGATAGGCTTGAGGAAAGAAATATATGAAAGAAATATAAAAAAGGGTATATAGAAGATGATACATGTGAGAGAGACAAGGTAACCTCACTTATGCATAACTGATGTTTCGAAAGAAGAAAATACATTAATAAATAAAAGAGAAGAAAATTTTCCCAAAATTATCAAGTTTGAATTTATAAGTGAAAACACTGTATCTCAGAAAATCTGATATAAAATAACCAACATCAGAGTAAATTCTGGTAAATTACTGTAATATTCTGAAGCATACTCTCATATGTTGCATCGAAGGTTTAAAAAAAAGCAATTTATTATTTATGTACAAGGAATAAATGCCCGGTAAACCTTATACTTTTCGGTAGCAACACTCAGTATCAGAGTATAGATAATATGTACCAGATTCTGAGGTAAAGTAAGTTTGAATCAAAAATTTTAGTCAACTAAATTATTTTTGCAAGTATGTGTGAAGAATTTATGTCAAACAATGGACATTCTCAGGCAAGCAAGTATATAGCTCACGGGTCCCTTCTTTAAATTTTCGACTGGATTTCGTAATTCAGCCAACCAAAAGATAAACCAATATAAAGATTTCAGAATAGAAAATCCCTGGTTATCATCATTGATTAATTTCAACTTTGTGAGAATTACGGTAACAAAAAAACAGCATATAAACGTAATAACTGTTGATAGTTTAAAAATTTTTAAATCAAACAAAAATTCTGGGTGGAGGAAGGCAGGTGGTCAGGAGATGTGTGCTTTCAAGGCACTTGAGAGGTTCAGTATGGCTAACACATTGGATGGATGTGACTCAGGTGGAAGCTAGAGATGTAACCAAAGGTCAGATCCCTCTGGGCTCTTAAAACACGTTACGGAATTCAGACATTTTCCTAAGAGCAGTGGGAAGCTAACATAGGGCTTCAAACTGGGCTTCTATATTTCCTGAGAAAACAGGAGACAAAGTCTCCTGCTGAGAGTGATGAGGGAAATGATGGGGTCAGAGGTAAGAGAAAGGAGGTTTGGAATACTTGTATGAAGAATAACAGAAAGCTTCCTAGAGAAACTGAAGAGCTTCTCCTGTGCTGGCACCACTGTGCATATTGGCTGCTAATGACTCTGGTCCTCCACTTCTTGGGGCTGAGAACTGCTTCACCTAGGAGGTGAAGCCTTCTCTCCCTGAACTCCACCCTCACCTCGTGGATGGGAGGCAGCGGCCCGCAGTTAATGAGTGACTGGCCTAGGAATTCAGTCGGCAAAAGGCCTGTCCCAGAGCTTCCACGAGACAGGCAAAAGCTACTTTCCTGTTAAGACCACATCTTTACTTAGCTTTCCCCCCTCGTCCTATTCTGCTTTTCTCACTCTCATTTTCCTGAGAGCACTCTGTCAATAAATCCTGGTGAAAGTCTTCCTGTCATGGGTACTTTGAGGAAACCCATTTAAAGACAGAGGTTTCTGGGCAGTTTTGAGAGCCAAGTTCAAGTTAGGTGCTGCAGATTTATAAGTGCCCTTAGTCTGTGCAGCTGTGATTTTTCGCCAGTATTGATCAATAACCCAGAGGTACCTTTGTAGACTAGACATTTAGATTGATCCATAGCTGTGAATTTTGTCATCTAGGTGTGATAGAATGACTATGGGATAAAACAATGTTCATGAGGAGGAGTTTAAGGGATTGGCCATGAAAGCTAGGCTGGAGAGGGAAGACAGTGCAGACAGGATGCAAATGAGGGATAAAGGGAAGGTAAAAGAGAAAAAGGACTAGGGTGACTAATAACATTTTTTAAAGTAAAAATATGTACATACACAGTATTATATATATTATACATATATACACACTAATATATATGTGTAGGTATAAATTGATGAAGAGCCAGAAGAATAGAATAGGAGAAAGACTGAAGTTAAAAATTTAAGAGATAGGCACTTTATGTAAAGTAAATTGCATGAGGATTATATTATGGAACAATTTTTTTATTCCTCACTTAGCCAGGCTTTATTTGAAGCAGCACTAGCTCCCCAATACAGTAATGCTAATCAGTTTTTTTAATGAATCTAAATCCTTAGGCCAATGAAACATTTATCCTTAATGAGAAATATACTTAAGTAAGAAGTGTCACTTCCTCTTTCTCTGCCCAGCCACGGCAATAGGAGAAGATTCCTGGGTATGAGTTTGGATGTCTTTCTCCTCTAGAGCAGGGATTCTGAAAACGTGGCCCGAGACCCATCAATGAATCATGAGGGTCCTATAAATGGACCGAAAAGGGATCTAATTTTTTTTTTAATCATCTGAGTGGCTTACTCTTTCATAAACTTTAGTTTTTACTTATGATTTAAGGTTCTGTGCAGGGAGCCAACTAAATGAGTTGTTGATGATTACTAAATTTGTAAATGAACATTTGTGCATTACCCCAGTTTACTGATGATTTTAATTCAGTGTTCTGACTGCAGCTCAACCCTGGAACAGAAAGTTGAAATGTGAAGTTGCCCAGGCAAATAGGAGCTAGAATAGTAACTGGGCCACTTTTTTACACCCCACCAAAATGTCAAAACATTTGAGAGGCTGCACTGTATTAGAGCTCAAGTAAATAGCATCTTCAGTGCTGTCTCCAAGAGCATTCCATTCCCTTTCTAAATTAAAAAAAAAAAAAAATCCCTGAAGAATCTTCTATTCCCATTAATACTCCTCTACATGCGTCACTTCCTAAGGAAAGAATGAGAGGAACAGCAGTGACCTCTCCGTGAGGTCAAACTGAAAGGCAGGAGTCTAACTTTGAGACATTTTTTATGTCTCTATACCAAAGTCAACTCAAATTAATTCAGTTTGAATGCATGGTCCTGGTATACAGATTAGTCAAAGACAGATAGAAAGAAAATTATTGGATGTTTTAGAAATCGCTATGTCGTTATTATGACAGATGACTAAACATTAGAAAATATCAAGGTATTTTCATCTAGAATAGAGGGAAAAATACTAAAATGGCTTTAATAAAATAGGATTAGTTATATGTTATAAGAGAAGAAAAATCAAAGAATAATAGTGGAATGAGTTCAGTAGATTTCATTCACCCAGAAAATATGTGAAGAGGGCATATTATGTTCCAGGCACTGTTCTAGGGACCAGGGGTGCAGGAGTGAACTAAAAAGATTAGGCTCTGCTCTTGTGCTCACAGGTGAGAAGAAAGAAGACCAGGTGTGGCTAGCCTGAAAGCAAGATTTTGAGCTTCAAATACTGCTTGCTACTACTGTCCCAGGTCCAAAACAGGGGCCCAGCCCTTCAGCACTGTCCCCCAACCTATATTGTCAAATGTAAATCATATCACTACCTTCCGATCTTTATTCTTCTGTCCTAATAAGCCCACAGGGATTTCAGGATATTCAGAAATGCTCTTCCCAAACAAATTTTACAGCGCTCAAGTGATTAATCTATAAAATATATTTTCATTAATATAGCTCTGCTTAGTAGTTCTCTAAAGCTGAATAAAGAGCATTTGTCATGAAGAAGGGAGATACAGGGCCACACACTCACTGTGCAGTAGCTGGAAATAGGATATAAACCATGCATTGTTCTTCATTGTCAAGTTAGCTGACAGGCCATATGGTATCTATTTGGCACATTTAAAATATATTTTGAAACAAAAGAAGCAAAATAAATTGTATCTCAACTTACTTGCTTTTTCCTGAATGAAGAAACTGCCCTTTCTAATCTTCTGTTGTAGATGGGAAAAAACAAGTTTGCATCAATAACTTCTGTATGTTCAAAAACTGTATGTTCAAATCAAACGGTTTTAATGCTCAATTATGTTAAATAACCTCCATTTGGATTTTCTTCCAAAATAAATCTAAGTAAATATTGATAAACAGCTCAAAGCATATCAATAATTTGTTGTCTGAGCTTGCTATTTAAGGGATTAAAGTCACAGCTGAGAGAGCAAATAAATATTATAAGTGACTCTGCATCATATTTGCCAAACTTCCTAAATTATTAGCAAATTGACTGGGTAAATGCAGTGGCAAAGCACAGTCTGTTTCACATGCAAATCTGAAATCCACTTACTAGACATAAGAGGGTGTAGATGGGATTTCAGATATATAATTACAGGAGAATTATTGATTCACTGTTTTCATTTCCAGGCAAGGTCATTCTAAGGATCACCTTGTAGGTTTACCCAAAATGAAACAAGAGAAGAGTAGATCAGGTTGTTGATTAATTCTATCCTTGTGTGCAGATTTGGAGGTCAGTTTAGCCAGTTTGTACCAACATGATGATTGGTGTATGCCACATAGAACCTATCCTCAAATAAATTGCAGTCAAATAGGAAGTGTATAAAATGTACACAAAACTCTACCACACAGAAGAGTGAAGATGCCTATAGCAGTATGAGAACTGTGAGGGGAGAGAATGTGTTTAGATGGGGAAGGTAAACTGGAGTCCTGCTTCCTTGACTGGAGTTGGGCCTTGAATTCATTAGGAATTTAACAAAAACCAGAGGAGAAGCAAAGACTTTTGAAGAAGAGTTTGTGTAACCAAGGATCACAGTCACATTTGCCTTCCAAAAAAGGAGGATCCCTTTCTTTTTGCTGAGGATCTTATCGAGCAGAGGTATGTAAAGGGGACCTTAAAATGGCTGTGAAGTAGAGGCTGAAGAGAACTGAAGTACTCTGCTTAGGAGGTGGCAGGTGTGAGGCTTGCTACTGAGAGGACGAGAGGGAGGCAAGGAAAGGGAAATGATGGAAGAGGAGGATGAAGCTAAAACTGAGGGACTTTGTGTTACAGGACTCTCTAACATGAATGTTGCTTCATTTCTACAGTGTAAGTCCTTCCATCTACCCAGACTTCTGTATTTCATTTGTTCCAGCAAACATCTTGTGCGGGTGGGTTTTTGTTTTGTTTTTTTTTTTCTTTTTGGTTGTGGTATCTTGGTTTGGTTTTGTTTTGCTGTTGGGATTCTTTTTTTTTTCCTTGAAATTTTTAAGGAAGAGGACTGAATTCTGTGACTGGTTAACTAATATAGAAGAGAGACCACATTAGCAGGAAGGTTAAGTAGAGCTGTAAACTAATCATAGACTCTCCTCTAGTTACAAACAGGTAACCAAAAACCCTAGCTGTGCATGAACAATTGCTATTACCATCTGTTAATGTCTGACAGAGCTGTATTTGTATCTACGGCAATTGAAAATATTTAAAAATTGAAGTGATTCTGATAATGTTACCCCCTTCTCTACTCCCACTAACCTCGCACATTCCTGTAAATCTCAGGGAAAGCTTTCGACTCCATATTTTGTGGCATAATAGTTCAGATCCCTTTAAGTCTCTGTCTTTAAGTGTGCAGAGACTGCAGCTAATGTCCAGGTTATATATGCAATCCAATTTGGTTGGAGCGAAGTGTGTGTGAAACAGAAGTAGAAAACTTAAAAGAGAGCTTGGGACCAAACTGTGCAGGGTCTTGAATGTTTAAGTCAGGAACTATGTTTAGTTCAACCATGAAGCTCCCAAAAGGCCAAGGCTGCTGGGGGGGGTGGTGAGGTGGGAGTTGAACGGGCTAATGAGGAAGAGCTGATATGTCCAATCTAAGTATCTTCCTTGAATTCCACATCTATTATATATATTCTGCCCGCTATGGACATTTCCACTTGGGTTTCTCACAGATACCTTAAATTTGACTGTCAAATCCATCATCCCCCCCAAATGTACTTCTGCCATGTGTTTCCTGTTTTGTTTGGTGACACCGTCTTCCCGGCCAAGACTCTAGGAGTGTCCTCTATCTCCATTTCCCTCATGCCATACAACAAATTGGTCACTGTGATGTGTTCATTTTCGTTTCATGGCATCTCTTCAATTCATCCTTTCTTTTCCAACCCACCACCTCTCATTTAGTCCTGACCAGCATGGTTTCTCCTCTGAATTACTGCAGTAGAACATGCTGGGAGAGTCAGACTGCCTGAGTTCAAATCCTACACACCTCCCCAGTCATGTGATGTCTGCTTGCTTCACTTTTCTCCTTTGTAAAATGGGGGAGATGAGAGCACCTACCATGAGCGAATGAATGAATGAATGAATGAATGAATTGATTAATTGATTAATCATAGAAGGGAATGAGTAAGAAAGAAATTCTACAATGTGTCTTAACTTTATCTGAATATGAATCCAGGCCATCAGACTACAGGGCAGCACTATCCAATGGGAATATAATGGGAGCAATATATGTAATTTTAAATGTTCTAGTAAAAAAGGGTAAAAATAAACAGGTTAAGTTAATTTAGTAATAATATTTACTTAACTCAGTATATCCAAAATATTCTCCTTTTTTTTTTTGATGGTTTAATGAAGTGTTTTATTTCTGCATTTCAATGTTCTTTTTTTTTTAACATCTTTATTGGAGTATAACTGTTTTACAATAGTGTGTTAGTTTCTCCTTTACAACAAAGTGAATCAGTTATACATATACATATGTTCCCATATCTCTTCCCTCTTGCGTCTCCCTCCCTCCCACCCTCCCTATCCCACCCCTCTCGGTGGTCACAAAGCACAGAGGTGATCTCCCTGTGCTATGCGGCAGCTTCCCACTAGCTATCTAATTTACGTTTGGTAGTGTATATATGTCCCTGCCACTCTCTCACTTCGTCCCAGCTTACCCTTCCCCCTCCCCATGTCCTCAAGTCCATGCTCTAGTAGGTCTGTGTTTAACTTGTGGCATTAGCCACAGTTCAAGTTCTGAGTAGCCACATGTGACTGATTACTCCCATTATTGGGTAAAGCCACTCTAGAGATTATTTCATCAGAGAGTAGTAATGTCAAAAACAATAAGAGGAAACCTTTAGAAGGTGCTGTGGAGGAAAGATGATGTGTTTATCCTGGTCATAGTGGGTTTCAGGGAATGCAAACAATTCAATTGGAAATATCTTAATGGTCAGTGGGAAACACAGCCCTGAAGTAGACAGAATTTGGAATTACATTTCAGAGGCAAAAAAAAACCCCCCAAAACCTGAAAAGTTAGCCATAAGGTTTGCTTTAATTTTAGTTCACTTCAACAAGTGTTTACTGAGCACCTAATACTTGACTGGTGATGTGTGATGTGCTGAGGGAACCCTCTATGACATCACTCTTGCTCTGACCCTCCTCAGAGGTTCCAGTCCTCTCTGCCTCTCCAGATCCTGCCCCACTTCTTCTGTCAAGGCTTTTGCAACCATTCTGTCCCCCTTCATATCCTGCCACACGTAAATTTATTACTACATAATTAGGCACTTAATTCTCATTACTCTATGCACTGACTCTATCTTTCTAGCTTGACTCTCAGCTCCTTGAAGGCAGAGAGCCTTCCTGCTTCCACCGTCCTCAGAATCAAGGACTGTGAGTGTTCAGTGAAAGATTCTTGACACAGTGACTGACTCAGGCAACATTAAAGCTTCGGCACTTAAAACAATCAGGGCACATCCAGGGAATGAAAAATTCCGGAACATTGTTTCTAGCCCAGTGCTAATGGTCATACTGCTTCCGATTGCGCATAGCAGTTAGGAATGGCAGGCTCTGGAACCACTTTTGACATTGGTTGGGTAGCCAGGAATGTACAGTTTCTGCCTGCAGCTCTTCTTCAGGTTCACCAGGAGCAGAGGGTTCAAGGTGGTTCTCTTATAAATCTTAAACTTCTCAATGCACTTTTCAGTTAATTCATCTTCAAAGGAAGATGTTTTCATCACTGAGTTGTGAACAGGAAGAGATTAATTTTAAAAGCAAGCAAAAGAGAAGAGCCTAAACAGTCCGCTAATGATGCCATTTTCCCATTTCCTGCTTTTGATGTACTGTGTGCCTGTGAATGATGGGGCAAACTCCAGCTCTGGAAATTCATGTTTCATGGAGATAATCCATTTCTATGCCTTGCAAAGCAGAGCTACAGGTGCAGCGAGAGAGTAAACAGTACCAGCTGCTTGTTGGCTGTGGTTCCTTAACAAGAAATTAAAGACCAAATCTAGGTTGGGCGGTAGTACAGAATCCGAGAGAGGACAGCCGTAGATTTTCATGACTTTGGCTGCAAATCTAGCTTCTCCGCCATAGAACAGCATGCTGTCAAAGGGAATGCAGCATTTAAAGGCTAGATGTCGAGGCTAGTTTAAGCCCATATTCTGGTGAAAATATTTAGTGACAATGTCCTGGCAGGCATTGTTACTTAACCAAGAAACTCATACTGTATGCACACAGTAAAGCTTTTTTGGCTGATTTGAGGTATGATGTAGAGTGTGTGAAAGTATAAACGAGTCACCAAAAAAAAAAAAGTAAATTTGTATTATAGATTCTTTAAAAAAGACCTATTTCCAGGGAGCTAAATGGATTTTTTTTTTTGGAACTTATAACATGAACTCGCGTTTTTATGGTGAGTTTATGCTTTCAGAAAAGGACCACTATGCAGGGTTTATCAGAATAAAGAGGAATACAGTACATGTGTCAGAGAGTCTCAAAAGGTGTTATGTAGTTATCTGTTTACTTTATTCTCACCAATTACCTTGTGCCTTATAGCATTATATGTTTAGTGCCACCAAGGATCAAGAGAACTAAGTGTCATTACATATGACATAAACAGCCACCAGTAACAAAACTTGCCTTTTATTGCTCCTGAATCACTTTTGACATTTTATTACTTCATTTGACATTCCAAAACTTTTCATGAATTATGGGAAAGAGTTTTCGTTAGATGAAATTAGGTGGAATTTTCATTAGGTCAGTGATAGTGGAAGCTGAAATAACCATCTCTAAGGCTTAACATTTGGTGAGTTTTTTCCTACCTATGTATCAAATTATAAACCTTCACAACTGCCCTATTTTTTATCTTCCCAGTAAATGCTGTGGACCATGATATGTCACTTGGCAGTGCAAAATGCTAAGAGAACACTCAGTGGGCATGTCATGCCATTATCTCTTTTAAATGTAGTATTTAGTGCTCTAGTCACCGCTTGTAACACAGTTTAGCCCGATGCAGTTGACTCCAGTGCCACTGCCCTTGTGCTGGCATTGTCACATCATATACCCATTACTCTCATATCCACAGTCAAGACATGGGTGCAGAGCCTGGGTGAAAAGGTGAATGAAATACCAGTGCACATTCCCTGCATGGGAGTAGAAGCCAAACTTTATTTTCAAACTGGGTCTTTTCAGGTAAACAGCCTTTGCCCTGCTCTGTACCATCACTTCCTGTTTTGACTCTCTTATGCCTGGGGAGAAGAAACTGTAGCAAAATGCAAGCTCTTTTTGCATGATTTCTTCTCCAAATTCCAGAATGCTCTTACGGGTCGATTTGTAGGAAGGAGAAAGGAAGTAGAAAGAAATACCTTGTGTATTGAAAGGAGTGTGCTGTGTATTCATAGCCCTGGATAAGCTATCATCTGTCTTGCCTCTGAGTGAGGCGTTGCAGAAACAGACAACCAAGAAGCTGCTGAAAGGCAGCCGTGTTGCTTTGTGGGTTGCTCCACACACCAGAGCAGCTGAATGTTCTCACTGGCACAGAACAATGACACTCCTGTCGCCATAAAGAGCAGGTTACGTGCTTTTCAGTATGATGGGGAGCTTTTCTGTGTTCTCCAGGATCCTGCTGAAACACCTGTCCTGAGTAATCCTGTAGCTTCACTCCGTGCCTTTGGTATCTTTGCATGTCCGCGCATAGCAGGTTACTGAATGCTGTCCCCATCCCCCTGCTATGAACCGGTCTAAATGCATAGGTCTCGTGCGTGTCTCACATATTTGGGTTTGGTTGTTGAAGGGCACCTGGATGGCTCTGAGGAGTGGCCAGCTCAGTGTTGTGGCTGGGAGCTATGAGGTGTGATCTGTCAGGGGAACATAGCAGGCTTATGCAGAAGCATTGCATGTAGACGGGGTCTGTGAGCAGGGACGTATGATATACAGAGCAACTGTGCTGCCAGATGGGCTCAACCAGGAAAAATCAAAGAGTGAAAGCTAATGATGGCAACATTTAAAAAGGGATAGGCAGAAAACTTTTTTGGATTTTGTTGTTTTCATTATTTGTTTTGAGTTATTTTGAGTTCGCATGTAGGGAGCCTCAGACTCTTCAAACTTCATAAACCTCTCAGCCAGCTTGGCTAGTGATGATTCCAAGTATTACAGAATTGCATGTTGAAGACCTAGGTCGGTCACAAGGACTCTCTCCTCATTAAAATTTCCCATCTTCAGGGTTTTCTGTGTCTGCTTTGGCAGCCTCAGCCAGGAATGATACAAGTAGCTTTCACCTCATTGGTTTTCACTCCATTGCTCCTGGCTTTCTCAGGAATTGTTTAATTGGGTTACTATTGTCTCACTGGCAGGAACCTACAAAAGGGACTCGTTTCTAAAGCAAGATCTTCCTCTCCAAACCTGATAAGCTTATTAAGAAAATGGAGCCCCTTGACCAGTCTGACCCTTTGTTTAAACATAAACATGACTCTGGGCCTGTTTCTTCACCTGTATACTTTTTTAAAAATACGAAACCTCTTGGATTAAAAAGACTGATGAGCTTGCCCCAGGATCTTTTCCTGAAAAATCTCCAGGCATCTGCTTACGCGAAGGACCTTGTCCAGAATGGCATCTCTGCTTCTCGTTTCACCTGGTCCTCTACTTTGAGAATGTGCAAAACTCTTGAGAAAAGTGTTTACATCTGTTCGTAGGACTTACCAAGTTGGATGTGGTTTTAGACAAGAGAGAATGCCACCTTAATAGCAGAGAGATCCAGGAGAAAGTCCCCTTTCTGATAGAAATTTGTTTATTTTGCCTTTAGCAAGAAGCTGTTTGTTTTCTGGGCCCCAGATTTTCAATCTGCTGACTGAGGCAAACGCACTTAAAGTATCTGAGGATGTGTGCGAGTACTGGGTGCTTTATGGCTGAAACAGAAACGTTTCTTGGGGTTCTCTGTGGCCTCGGGCACAGCTTTACAACTAGGCGGCATTTGCAGCTTCAGTGCCTGCAGGCCTGTGGGGTCCGGCTGCTTCTGCTTTCACTTCTTAGCTCGTGAGCCCACTTGTGTGGGTTTTGTTTTCTTGGCTTAGAGAGTTTTAAAAGTAGTACAGAATGTACCAGGACAGGCTCAGCTGGAGGTGACTGAAAGGAAATCTTGGGGAAACTGGCAGAAGGCTGTCCACCGGTGAGAAACAGGGACAACTGAAATTCCTTTGGTCTTCTGTGAAGGCAAGCAGTGTCCTTCTGAGCAGTTAAAAGTGGGGTTGACAACTTGAATTTCAGACCAATAGCTTTGCTACTCATATTTCAAGGTGTGGGGGAATAACTCTTCTCAAAGTGTATGTATTAAATGAAGAGCATAATAATACTAGCTTGCATTTATTGAGCATTTATTATAAACCAGAAATTGTGCTAAGCCCTCCTAACACATTATCTCATTTTAATTCTCACAGCAATCCCTAGGTGCTAAGTGCTTTAATTACCCCATTTATAGATCAGGAAACAAGCATGGAAAGGTTAAATAAATTATCCACAATGACACGGTGTAGCAAAGTGGCAGAGCTGGAATGAAAACCCAAGACAGGCTCCAGAATCCAAGCTCTAATAACACTTTTGAGGCATTTAATGCTTGAGTTTAGGTCTTAGGCAGGTCCAAGCTGGGGGATAGGAAGCGGAGGACCACTAGGGAATTAGTGAAAACAGTCATGGCCAGCCAGCAAGTCCGTGGTAGGGGAGAGAGTGGGTTTTCAACCCGTCAGCCTTACGCTTTCATTTTGCTTTAATGATCAGTCTTCTTGTCTTTCCCTACGTTTGTTTCTTCCTCCTCCTGCAAGAGTTGATATATCTTTCCTTTCGTTCATTTCCCGAATTTTTCTACATCTCTTTAAGTTTTTACCCCTTTATATCCCATTGTCTTTCTTGATACTGTTCTAGAATAAGCCAATCATTGCCTTACTCTGAAACCCACTCTCTCCTTCTGTGTAAAGGAGAAGGGATCATATATGAGATGGTGTGGGCTAAAGTCATCCGTTTTCATCCTCTTTGATTCCCTTCCCACAAGAACGTAGAAAAACTTTCTACCTCTCATGAAAGAGAGGGAGGCGGTGAAGTGAAGAGTTGTGACCGAACCAAACTCGGGTCCGCTCACCCGTGCACAGTAAAGCCAATATACTGACACCGACTTGTTATTGGCAAAAGGAAAAACTAGTTTTACCTGACATTTTTTGCACGGCCTAATTACTGGAATATTTTTCCTACTAATGTTCAGACTATCTAGCTGGATTCAGCCAAATTTTCTAAGTGTTAGTTAAGGATAATTTAATGCATTAGTATTAATTTTAATAAGTTCATTTAATATTTAAACCTGCTGTTTTATATGAAATGCAAATAAGTTGCCCGCTTTTTAAAAATCAATTTTATTTCACTTGTTTTCCTTTAAATAAAGAATATAAATGCTAAAGATTTGGGATAATTCTGATTTTCTGATTCTTTTTTTTTTTTTTTTTTAAGAATTCAAAAAACTTTTAGCAGATTTCAACCACAAGCAACATAGAATCACTGTGAGTAGGGGAAGTGGAGGGTTGATTTGACGCTCAAGAGCTTCATAAAAAGTAGCAGAGACTGTCAGAGACAGGGGAGCCACATACACGGACTTGTGCTCTCACACAGCTTGACAAAGGGCACAGACTCTCCTGGTCTAGATAATTGTTTCTTCCTTCAGCGGTGTCTCCTTCTGTGTGGAGCTCAGCTCTCCTCCCAAACTCTAGGTTTTCCAGGTGCGAAATCCCTTGGATCTCCTCACTACTCTGGGAAATGGGCAACAAATGATCTTTTGGGGTGGCCAATTCTGCTCCCCTACAAAATAAAATGCAAGCTGTGAGAATCATGGGATCTGTACTTGCCATAGCTTCTGAGATGTCCTTTGTCATCTATCACCTGCCATTCTTTCACTTCCAAAATTTTTGCTTCTTGCTTTGACCAGTTGCGTAAATAACTTGGAAGAAAACCTTTTGATTAAACACCTACATGTAAAACTGTTAATCTGATTTGCAAAGCCAATAAAATACCTGATAAATAGTCAGAACTGCTTTCATTTAGCCTTTGAAAGCGAACAGTCAGTTTACATATTGTAATCAGATTGAATTCTAAAAGTGAGCTACCACCCACTGCTTTCCTTCCTCTCTCTAATTAGCAGTTATTAGCATCTAGAGAAAGTCAAAAGAAAACAGGCAAACTGTGATCTGCCTTCACACCTTCAGTCAGCTTTTTTTTTTTTTTTTTTTTTGCGGTTCGAGGGCCTCTCACTGTTGTGGCCTCTCCCGTTGTGGAGCACAGGCTCCGAACGCGCAGGCTCAGCGGCCATGGCTCACGGGCCTAGCACGGGCCTAGCCGCTCCGCGGCATGTGGGATCTTCCCGGATCGGGTCACGAACCCGTGTCCCCTGCGTCGTCAAGCGGACTCTCAACCACTGTGCCACCAGGGAAGCCCTTCAGTCAGCTTTTGAAAGTCCTCTTATTTGCAAGTGTCTCGAATAATCACGAACCACTCATGCACACATTCCCCTAAATGAAGTTAGTAATCATAGAGGCTAATCAAAAGTTCATTGAATCAGCAGGGAGTGTAATAAAGGTATTCATAAACCGAATAGATGTTTTCTTTTGCTTTTTAAAAAAATGCATACCGGGCTTCCCTGGTGGCGCAGTGGTTGAGAATCCGCCTGCCGATGCAGGGGATACGGGTTCGTGCCCCGGTCCGGGAAGATCCCGCATGCCGCGGAGCGGCCAGGCCCCTGAGCCATGGCCGCTGAGCCTGCGTGTCCGGATCCTGTGCTCCGTAACGGGAGAGGCCACAACAGTGAGAGGCCCGCATACCGCAAAAAAAAAAAAAAAAAAAAATTGCATACCTCACTGATTCCAAAGAGGAAATTCTCATAGAGAAGCTGTGACTCTATATACCAGAGCAAACCTAGGCAAAATTGTGAGTTGGGCACTTTGAACTTGGTGGAGCCTTCTCTCTGGGATTTCTGCCTTTCTCTTTCCCTAGTAACTCCTCCTGATGAACTTGGGAGAACTTAGTTATTATCATTGAAAAATTGATCCAAGAAAGAAATGGAAAATTTTATTCAAGCCAAACTGAGCATTATAACCTGGGAATAGCATCTCCAAAAGCTCCCACCCATTAAAAGTCAAGGCACAGTTATATAAGTTTTTTGAGCCAGAGGGCTGTACATTAAATGATGTATTATTAACAGTTTCCACAATCCATATCTAAGAGTCTCTGGCCCCTTACAAGATCAAGAAAGAATGTTACCTTTTAAGGTATTGTCTCGATGTTAGGAGATTGTTGCTCTTCATGGTTAATCAGGTATTTCTGCTGGTGCAGGAGGTTTGCTTGATGCATATTGCAAATAGACAGTGCACACTATGAGGGAGAGAGAAGGCTAAAGGGCAGAGAAAGATTTTATGTTTAAATTTTTCTTGTCTTGCCACAAAGTGGCAAGTATTTTGCTTCATACTAGTAATCTTGGTTGAAAAGTTATCCCTTCTGAGGTGTCAATTATGAACACATGGCCATTTATCATGTAGGGGAGAATTTGCCACCCCAAAATATTTCTCTTTGGCATATTCATTATTTTAAGCTGGATATTTTCTGTGAAACAGCAGACATGGGAAAAATTCTGAAAACTAAGTAGGAGTTACCCTTTTGTAAGAAACATTTACAGGAACTCTGCATTTGTAAGGATTTCTCCCTCTCTGTACCTGGACAAGGAAGATGACCACATTTAGAAACTCTTTTCAATGGAGAAAACAATGACTTGAATCTGCATCACAATCACCCTTGTTTACTGTGCTTTTCCTGGTGACTTCCCAACTGACTCTCTCCACCCTCAACATCCTCTTTTGTCTTTAGCTGAGGCATTTAAGGTGAGGGCTTCAGCCATTTTGGAGAGTTCCTCAGTTTTCCTGGGTCTCTCCCATGTATATATGTTATTAGACTTCTGTTTGATTTTCTCCTGTTAACCTGTCTCATGTCAATTTAATTCTTAGACCAACCAGCAGATCCTAGAAGGGTAGAGAAATATTTCTTCCTCCCCGCCGAGCATACCACATGTCTTTGCGTTTTACTACAGAGTTATAAGACCTAAAACATTTCAAGACTTGAAGGACTGGTGGTCTGCTGGGGAGAATCTCAGGAAATAGATCAATTGTACCACTTTGGGGGACACATCTCTGCCTGTCCTTAGGCTTCCCTCTTCAAAAGTGTTTCAGAAAGTTGGAAAGTTTCCTTTTTCTCCATTGCCAGCCTTATTTGTGAATTTCTCCCCTATATCTGTGTAAGGGATAGTGAATTTTGTTACTTCATCATAATATGAAAGAAGGTGAGGAACTTCTGAGTTTCATCATCAGAAGAAATAGTTAAAATCTAAAAGCCAAATATATTCAGAAATGGAGGGGTGTTTTTCTCTAATTGTTATACGCTTCTGGGAATACTATTTAACTTTTTAAATTAGTACTGCACTAATTATCAAGGTAATTTTATTATTTACATATTTAGCCCATTTCAAAATGAAATCTACCGTCTGTTGAACATTTTAGCTGAGGGGTCTGGGTCTATATGCACAATTATGTGCGTGCTTTTACTATGTATTTCTTCTCTGTCATCAGTCCTACCCCCTTCCTGCCCCCTCAAAAAAAAAATGCTTTTCCTGGATAATAATATAGCTTGAGTATTATAATTTTACACAAAGTATGGCTCAAAGACCAGAATCACCTGGGAACTTGTTCAAAATGCATAATCTCAGGACTCACTTCAGGTTCTCTGAATCAGAATCTGTATTTCAACAAGATCACTAGAGGATGTGCACACACACTAAAGTTTGGGAACTGCTGCTCTAGATCATGCCTTAAGAGAGGCAGTGTAACCTAGTGGTTAGGAAGATTCTGGATCCAAAATGCCTGATTCAGATCTCAACTCCATTTGCTACTAGCCATGTGATCTTGAGCAAGTTACTTAAACTTGTGATCCCTCAATTTCTTAAAACTCCCTTATTTCTACAATAATGGGAATACTTACATAATACTTATATCTTTGGATTCTCATGTGGATAGAATGAGTAAGTATGTGTAAAACACAGAAGCATTGGCACATAACAAATACTATATAAGTTTTAGTCACTTTTTAAATATGACTATATTTTCCTGTTATGGTACTGTTACTAATATAATAATAATTATTATCATTATTATTAACAAAAGGAAGAGTGCTGTCTTTTTTTGCCTTTTTGATAGAATGTCTTGAATAAATGACATCTAAATTACTAAGAAAATAGCACTAGTTTGAGAACAAAAGATACATATTTATCCTTTTTTGGTTTTTATTGTGTGGTGTTAATGAAGCCAAGGCTGTAGGCTTAATCCCTTGTCTATCCATCAGCTTCTCCCGGGGGAAAAAAAAAATCCACTTTTCCACTGGAGTTTCCAGTAGAGAGACTACCTCCCCCCACTGAAACCCCCACCACTAAGCCCTCCCAGCCTCTTAACCCCAGATTGCTGTCTCACAAATGCTTGGCATTGCCTAAAAGTGCAGATGAGAAAAACAAAAGAAAAAAAATTGTCAGGTACATACAGCACCAAACCAGCACCAAAAAAACCATGAGGAGGGTGTGGGAATGGAGGAATGTTCTGATGATGTTTGGGTCAGTTATAAAAACATATTGTGATTATTTGTGAACAGTTTTGCAGCTGCCTGTGTTTTTTTTTTTTTTTTTTTTTTTTTTTTTTTTGTTTGGCGGGCCTCCCTCTCTTGCGGCCCCTCCCGCTGCGGAGCACAGGCTCCGGACGCGCAGGCAGGCCCAGCGGCCACGGCTCACGGGCCCAGCCGCTCCGCGGCACGTGGGATCCTCCCAGACCGGGGCGCGAACCCGGCTCCCCTGCATCGGCAGGCGGACGCGCAACCACTGCGCCACCAGGGAAGCCCCTGCCTGTGTTTTTGAAGTACCTTTTCCCAATTTGTATTTCAGAACAGAACGACCTACTACCTCGGCACTCATTATAGAAAACAAATTATAAATCAGATTTGACTATGAGTTTAAAACATAATAAAGTTCATGACTTTTATCTGGAATGTATTTTTTACATATTTAATATTTACACCTGTGCTCTAAAGTGCTACAATGCTTTTGTACTTTACCCACTTTTTCTAAGAGATTTAACTTTTTGTTAGCAGTACAAGCATTATATCTGCCATTATACTGTATGGGGAATGTGTGTATATGTGTATATTACCCCATCCGGATCTCGGATGGCCTCGGCCTGCAATAGCTTGAGGCAGGGTTTTGGTTCATCTGCCATTATACTGTATGGGGAATGTGTGTATATGTGTATATTACCCCATCCGGATATAGCTTGAGGCAGGGTTTTGGTTCCTGGCCAGAGACTGAGGTCGGGTCGCGGCAGTGAGAGCACTGAATCCTAGCCACTAGACCACTAGGTACCAGTGGCCAGTGACAAGGCCCTGGCCCATCAGCTGTGTAGAAATGAATTTCCACATAGAGACAGAAAGTAATGAAGCAAGTAAAGTGTCTATTAGGAGGAAAAAGTGTATGTGTGGATAGACACACAGGCGGGCTCAGAGAGAGAGAGTTGCGCCCTCATGGTAGTTTAAATCCTTATATGGGGCATTTCATCCGGGTTTCCTCTGGCCAATTATTTTGATTTGCCTAGTTCTGAGTCCGTATTTGGTGTATCTCAGGACCCTCCCATGTGTGCCTGCGCATCTCTAAGCTAAGATGGAGTCCAGCAAAGAGGCCTATGGGTATCCTTGATATCACCTCCCTTTTGACCTCCAAGGAGCTTTCTAGTTGGGAAGGTCTCCTTGACTTCAAGTAAGAGAAATAAGTGGTCTCTTACCTGGGCAGGGCCCAGCCTCCTCTCTTGAGTGTCCTGCTACTTTCGTCTTGGAGTACTGGTCCACAGGGAACAAACTCCAGCTGCTTACCCTGGGGGACCCATCTATCTCCTGCCTCAATCCCAGAGATACAGAGGTACCGAGGCTGGATGGGGCTACTATATCTCTGAAGCTTGAATCACTTAGCACTTGGTGACGGGCTGGAGGAGCCTGGCAGTCTGAGGCAGTGACCTCAATGTCGCTGAGTCTTTGTCCAGCAAATGGGCCTAAGGAGAGACAGTCTCTCCACTCTGAGTTAGAGCTACAAAGCCCTCTAGCACTACACAACCTCTGGAATCACCATTTAGCTCTTATCTAGTAGCAGGAGATCTCTGTTAGGCCTTCCTGAGTCTCAGCCTGCATGTGAGCAGATCAGTCCTCAGGAAAGCAGCCACAGTTAGTGAGCAGATTCTCCTCCTCCCGTCACCCCAGCTCTACCATGTGTAAATTCTGTGACTTCAACCCAAACATTTTCTTTGTGCGTTCATTGTATAACTTTTAATTTGGACGGAAATTTTTCTAACATGCCATCCTAATTTAAAACAAACAAAAAATGTGTTCAACTTCGTTTAATAAATAATAGCAATAGATGAAAAAGTAATTTAAAAAAATCTTTCTTGAGCCTGTTTACATATTCAGCTCTTAGAATTGACAGAAAGGAAGCCTAATGAGAAAGGGTTAATGATTCTTTGGGAGAAAAGGAAATAGAAGAACCATATGATTGAGTAGCAGTAGCTGAAATAGTACTCTTAGAAGCAGACTCTGTTTTGTGCAGGACTATATTTTTTTAATAATAAATTTGAGCTAAGTAATTACCTGGCCCCATCAAGGATGCAGAATTTAGTATAAAATTGACATTGGTTTTCATCTTATTTCTACCCTTCAAAGCTGTATGAATTTGGAAAAATCCATTTCTCTTCATTTTAGTTCTCATATACGTAACTAAAAAAAATGCACATCAGACACGAGTGCATTGTTTTCATGTCTTTATACATTACATTCACCTTCTAGAAATAAGATATTGAAAATTATCCTAAGAAGTGAGAAAATAATGAAGTCAAGTGATAAGTGAAAAAATAAATTATGCTGAGATTCATGTCACAAAAAGCACTTGCACATAACAAGGTTAATATTATATTCTGCCTTTTTGGGGGGAAATACATATATTATCTAAAACATCAACTATATTGCCAGCGTTTTTTAAATTGTGGTAAGAACACGTAACGTGAGAGCTACCCTTTCATAATTTTTTTTTAACATCTTTATTGGAGTATAATTGCTTTACAATGTTGCGTTAGT
>NC_041218.1:87570564-87570990 GCF_002837175.3 Physeter macrocephalus
GTCTCCCTCCCACCCTCCCTGTCCCACCCCTCTAGGTGGACACAAAGCACCGAGCTGATCTCCCTGTGCTATGCGGCTGCTTCCCACTAGCTATCTGTTTTACATTTGGTAGTGTATATATGTCCATGCCACTCTCTCACTTCGTCCCAGCTTACCCTTCCCCCTCCCTGTGGCCTCACGTCCATTTTCTATGTCTGCATCTTTACTCCTGTCTTGCCCCTAAGTTCTTCAAAACCAATTTTTTTTTTACATTCCATATACATGTGTTAGCATACAGTATTTGTTTTTCTTTTTCTGACTTACTTCACTCTGTATGACAGACTCTAGGTCCATCCACCTCACTACAAATAACTCAATTTCATTTATTTTTATGGCTGAGTAATATTCCATTGTATATATGTGCCACATCTTCTTTATCCATTCATC
>NC_041218.1:87571163-87571843 GCF_002837175.3 Physeter macrocephalus
TCTTCTGCCCAGTTTTGGATTGGGTTCTTTGTTTTTTTGATATTGAGCTGCATGAGCTGCTTCTATATTTTGGAGATTAATCCTTTGTCAGTTGCTTCATTTGCAAATGTTTCCTCCCATTCTGAGGATTCTCTTCTTGTCTTGCTCATGGTTTCCTTTGCTGTGCAAAAGCTTTTTAAGTTTCATTAGGTCCCATTTGTTTATTTTTGTTTTTATTTCCATTTCTCTGGGAGGTGGTTCAAAAAGAATCTTGCTGTGATTTATGTCATGGAGTGTTCTGCCTATGTTTTCCTCTAAGAGTTTTATAGTGTCTGGCCTTACATTTAGTCTTTAATACATTTTGAGTTTATTTTTGTTTATGGTGTTAGGGAGTGTTCAAATTTCATTCTTTTACATGAAGCTGTCCAGTTTTCCCAGCACCACTTATTGAAGAGGCTGTCTTTTCTCCATTGTATATTCCTGACTCGCTTATCAAAAATAAGGTGACCATATATGCGTGGGTTTACCTCTGGGCTTTCTATCCTGTTCCATTGATCTATATTTCTGTTTTTGTGCCAGTACCATAGTGTCTTGATTACTGTAGCTTTGTAGTATAGTCTGAAGTCCAGGAGCCTGATTCCTCCAGCTCCGTTTTTCTTTCTCAAGATTGCTTTGGCTATTCGGGGTCTTTTTTGTTTCCA
>NC_041218.1:87572141-87573917 GCF_002837175.3 Physeter macrocephalus
GCTACTCCAGCTTTCATTTGATTTCCATTTGCATGGAATATCTTTTTCCATCCCCTCACTTTCAGTCTGTATGTGTCCCTAGGTCTGAAGTGGGTCTCTTGTGGACAGCATATATACTGGACTTGTTTTTGTATCCATTCAGCCAGTCCACGTCTTTTGGTTGGAGCATTTAATCCATTTACATTTTAGGTAATTATTGATATGTATGTTCCTGTTACCATTTTCTTAATTGTTTTGGGTTTATTATTGTAGGTCTTTTTCTTCTCTTGTGTTTCCTGCTTAGAGAAGTTCCTTTAGCATTTGTTGTAACGCTAGTTTGGTGGTGCTGAATTCTCTTAGCTTTTGCTTGTCTGTAAAGGTTTAAATTCTCCATTGAGTATGAATGAGATCCTCGCTGGGTAGAGTAATCTTGGTTGTAGGTTTTTCCCTTTCATCACTTTAAATATGTCTTGCCACTCCCTTCGGGCTTGCAGAGTTTCTGCTGAAAGATCAGCTGTTAACCTTATGGGGATTCCCTTGTATGTTATTTGTTGTTTTTCCCTTGCTGCTTTTAATATTTTTTCTTTGTATTTAATTTTTGATAGCTTGATTAATATGTGTCTTTGTGTATTTCTCCTTGGATTTATCCTGCATGGGACTCCCTGTGCATCCTGGACTTGACTGACTATTTCCTTTCACATATTAGGGACGTTTTCAACTATAATCTCTTCAAATATTTTTTCAGGCCCTTTCTTTTTCTCTTCTTCTTCTGGGACCCCTATAATTCGAATGTTGGTGCTTTTAATGTTGTCCCAGAGGTCTGTGAGACTGTCCTCAATTCTTTTCTTTCTTTTTTCTTTATTCTGCTCTGTGATAGTTATTTCCACCATTTTATCTTCCAGGTCACTTATCCGTTCTACTGCCTCAGTTATTTTGCTATTGATTCTTTTGAGAGAATTTTTGATTTCATTTATTTTGTTGTTCATCATTATTTGTTTGCTCTTTATGTCTTCTAGGTCCCTGTTAAACGTTTCTTGTATTCCTCCATTCTATTTCCAAGATTTTGGATCATCTTTACTGTCATTACTCTGAATTCTTTTTCAGGTAGACTGCCTATTTTCTCTTCATTTGTTTGGTCTGGTGAGTTTTTACCTTTCTCCTTCATCTGCTGTGTATTTCTCTGTCTTCTCATTTAGCTGTTGTGTTCCTGTCTTGCTAGTTGTTTGGCATAGGGTGTCCAGCACTGTAGCTTGCTGGTGGAGCTGGGTCTTAGCGTTGAGAAAGAGATCTCTGGGAGAGCTCTCACCAATTGATATTACGTGGGGCCAGGAGGTCTCTGGTGGACCAGTGTCCTGAACTCGACTCCCACCTCAGAGGCTCAGGCCTGACACCTGGACAGAGCACCAAGACCCTGTCAGCCACACGGCTCAGAAGAAATGGGAGAGGAAAAGGGAGGAAAGAAAAAATAAATAAATAAAGTTATTAAAATTTTTATTTAATTAAAAAATTTAAAAAATATAATTAAAATAAAATAAAAAAGTAATTTTTTAAAAAAAAGAGCAACCAAACCAATAAACAAATGCACCAATAGCAAGTGGTAAAAACTATACTAAAGGGGCTTCCATGGTGGCGCAGTGGTTGAGAGTCCGCCTGCCGATGCAGGGAACACGGGTTCGTGCCCCAGTCTGGGAAGATCCCACATGCCGTGGAGCGGCTGGGCCCGTGAGCCATGGCCGCTGAGCCTGTGCGTCTGGAGCCTGTGCTCCGCAACGGGAGAGGCCACAACAGTGAGAGGCC
>NC_041218.1:87573927-87595025 GCF_002837175.3 Physeter macrocephalus
ACCCAGACAGACAGAACCCTAGGACAAATGGTAAAAGCAAACCTATACAGACAAAATCACACAAAGAAGCATACACATACATACTCACAAAAAGCAGAAAAGGAAAAAAAAAAAATATATATATATATATACATATATATATATATATATAAAGGACGAGAACAACCAAATCAATAAACAAATCTACCAGTGATAGTAAGTTCTAAAGACTAAACTAAGATACACATAAAACCAAAAGCAGGGGCTTCCCTGGTGGCGCAGTGGTTGCGCGTCCGCCTGCCGATGCAGGGGAACCAGGTTCGCGCCCCGGTCCGGGAGGATCCCACATGCCGTGGAGCGGCTGGGCCCGTGAGCCATGGCCGCTGAGCCTGCGCATCCGGAGCCTGTGCTCCGCAATGGGAGAGGCCACAACAGAGGGAGGCCCGCATACCACAAAAAAAAAAAAAAAAAAAAAAAAAAAACAAAAGCAAATTAGGCGCAGAAAGCCAACCCCGAGTCTATAGTTGCTCCCAAAGTCCACCTCGTCAATTTGGGGTGATTCGCTGTCTATTCAGGTATTCCACAGTTGCAGGGTACATCAAGTTGATTGTGGAGATTTAATCCGCTGCTCCTGAGGCTGCTGGGAGAGATTTCCCTTTTTCTTCTTTGTTCGAAGAACTCCTGGGGTTCAGCTTTAGATTTGGCCCCGCCTCTGCGTGTAGGTCGCCTCAGGGCGTCTGCCTTTCGCTCAGACAGGACGGGGTTAAAGGAGCAGCTGATTCGGGGGCTCTGGCTCACTCAGGCCAGGGGGAGAGAGGGGTACGGATGTGGGGCGAGCCTGCGGCGGCAAAGGCCAACATGACGTTGCACCAGCCTGAGGTGTGCCGTGCGTCCTCCCGGGGAAGTTGTCCCTGGATCACAGGACCCTGGCGGTGGCAGGCTGCACAGGCTCCCGGGAGGGGAGGTGTGGAGAGTGACCTGTGCCTGCACACAGGCTTCTCGGTGGCAGCAGCAGCTGCCTTAGCATTTCATGCCCGTCCCAGGTGTTCACGCTGATAGCCGTGGCTCGTGCCTGTCTCTGGAGCTCCTTTAAGTAGCGCTCTTAATCCCCTCTCCTCGCACACCCCTGAGGCGCGCCGTGCGTTCTCCCGGGGAAGTTGTCCCTGGATCACGGGACCCTGGCAGTGGCGGGCTGCACAGGCTCCCGGGAGGGGAGGTGTGGGGAGTGACCTGTGCCTGCACACAGGCTTCTCGGTGGCGGCAGCAGCTGCCTTAGCATTTCATGCCCGTCCCAGGTGTTCACGCTGATAGCCGTGGCTCGTGCCTGTCTCTGGAGCTCCTTTAAGTAGCGCTCTTAATCCCCTCTCCTCGCACACCCCAAAACAATGGTCTCTTTCCTCTTAGGCAGGTTCAGACGTTTTCCCGGACTCCCTCCCAGCTAGCTGTGGTGCACTAACCCCTTCAGGCTGTGTTCACGCAGCCAACCCTAGTCCTCTCCCTGGGATCCAACCGAAGCTGCAGCCTCAGTTCCCAGCCCCCGCCCGCACCAGCGGGTGAGCAGACAAGCCTCTCAGGCTGGTAAGTCTGCTTGGCACTGATCCTCTGTGGGAATCTCTCCGCTTTGCCCTCTGCACCCCTGTTGCTGTGCTCTCCTCCACGGCTCTGAAGCTTCCCCCCTCCGTGGGAGGTCTGAGGTCTTCTGCCAGCGTTCAGTAGGTGTTCTGTAGGAGTTGTTACACATGTAGATGTATTTTTGATGTATTTGTGGGGAGGAAGGTGATCTCCACGTCTTACCTCTCCGCCATCTTGAAGGTCCTCTTCCTCTCGTAATTTTTTAAGTGTACAATACCGTATTAATAACTATAGGCTCCAGAGTTTTATAATATCATCTACTTTACAGAGTCCTTGTGATAAATGAGAATACACATACATAGCAACTGTCACAATGAGATGGTACTCTTTGTGGATTAATTTCTGTTCCACGTTGTGTGCAAGGCCCTGTACTCTGCAGCTGCTGCTCTGATTTTTTTAAGGCTTTGTCACTGATGAGATCCTGTTCTGTTAGTGTTTAAAGCTGCAGTGTCTACTAGAATCTGCTTGAGAGCCAAGTTCTAAGTACACTCTTGAAGTATACATTGAAATTGACCTAACATATTTCTTCCTATTCAAGTATCCTTTTGAAATTTCCCAGTTTTGGCCTCTTGGCTTATTTTTCCCTTCTGTCTGCAACTTAAGAAAGTATATCCATTCAAAATATCTACTCTAAATTTCCACGCATGTCCATTTATGAAAATAAGACTGTTTCTCACAACCCCTATAAGATACATCAAGAAAACGCGTCTTATGAACCCTGTGTTCTCTATCATTGCTAGTTTTTAGTATGTGACAGAAAGATTTCCCCAACTCCATGCTAACTCAAATGTGTTGCTGTAAAGCTATTATAAGTAAATCTTTTTAAAGGTCCTCAGGAAAAAAAAAAAGTAAATTACGTCTCTATTGGCCACACAGTTGCCATTTAAAACCTCAAAACACCAAGGAAGCCACATTGGTATGATTTCCTCTTACCAAAGCTATGCAGCTTTTACCTCCACTAGTTAGATACACAAAGATATTCAGTGGAATTGACTCTTTTAAATTATTCTCCCCATCTTTTATGCCTGGAAAGCTAGTCTTGCTGATCTATATCTTGTTTCCAGGGTTTTCTCAAGAGTCCTTCTTCTAGATGGGAATCACATCAGCAATCTCCCAGTCCTCCGGCAAGGTGATTGTTTGCAATAACAATTTACAAGTTTGGCCAATGGCTCCACAATTTCACCCTTGAGTTCCTTCAAAACTCTTGGGTGAACGCTATCTGGTCCTAGTGATTTATCTACGTCTAATTTGTCAACTGGACTCAGAACACCTTATGGTACTCCTCACCTTTTGATCTATTACCTCTGACATATATAATTCCAACTCTCCTCCTTCCTTTTGCTCTCTTTTCTGATCTTTCTTATTGCTCAAAAAGTCATCATTAAAATAAGGTTCGAAGTCATGACTTTGCTTAGTACTGCGTAAAGTCATATTTCATTTTTGTTAAGTTACATGGCCGTGTTCTGGACAGCACTTCTAAAATTTTGGTATAAGTGAGAATTAGAACTGAGGCATCAGACTGAAGGGATAGAAGGAAATCAATGTCCCAAAACTATGTTTATATTATAACTAATCATTCCCAGAGAATAGGACAGGACCAATGAAATAGGACTTTCAATGAATATACCCTTTTCCAGAAAAGGCAGAATTTTTCATTTCAACCTTTGTAGGTTTTTGTCATCCAGTGTAGTTTAAGGTTTCATTCTGAATGGAGTGTTCTTACAAGGGTCTGGGTACATTCTTAAACTTTATTTGGTTTTTATTTCTCAAGAGAAGAGTTGTCTGTTCTAATGGCCCTCTCATTTTTTTTAAATTTACATATTTTTTATCTGAAGCGCTCTCCAGAATTTTTAGTTCATGGAGTAATTCTTGACTTCTTGTTCCTCACTTCCTGCCAAGAACCATTGGTGTGTACTGTTTGGTAATTGCCACTGTTGAGCCCTCTGAAGGACTGTTATTCAAGCGTTAGATTTAGTGATCCTAGTTACTGTTGTTCTGGTAGCAATAAAAAGGCAAATGATGAGCAGGCTTTCAACAAACAGTCCTTTATTGGGGCCACAACTACTCTGGACTAACTCCACCCTGAATCGTTGTGACAAACTACTATAGAAACTCAAAAAGGTTTGAATAATAACAGGAACTCTAAAGTAACAAAACAGCTAGTGTGCCCCAGTGTCCTCTGGCATCACCATCCAATGAGGACAAATTAGGTCACCTTAACATTAGTGCCTGTTTATACAAGGCTCTCTCCGATCAGTAGGACCTCAGCCACCTTTCTGAAACCTTCCACAGGTGTTTCTGAGATACTATAAATGATGTGGGCTGTCAGCGTTAGTACCTATGCCAGCTCAGCCCACTTCTTCCTATGCAACTTGAGCATCTCATTGTCAGTGTTCTCTACTTATGAAGCTGCTTGGGGCATCTTCAACAGAGCCTCTGCTAACTGACGTGCATAAGGCACTGTCTTTCACTGTTCCCAAAGCTGCAGTCTCCCAGATGTTAAAGTGTACTTGGATTCTCTGTAAAATTTGAGAAAATGGTTAGATCTCCTGAACCCTCTTGCCTAAAAAGGCAGCATTATTCAGTCCCAGACTCGATACCAGAGAATGATATCTTTCCTAAAATCAGCTCTTTCAGTTTCTCTTCTTAACCCATCTCTCTTTAATAGCTTTAAACTCATTCAAAGGTTTGGGTGGATGTAGATGCCAAGATGTTACCCCATTGCAATCTTCATTGTCTTCCTTAGCCTCTGTCTCCCACACCCCCCCCACACACAAGCCTGTATGCATATTAACTAATGAACATAGATCAACAGATTCCAGAAGAGTTACCCACCAATTCTAAAAACAGCCTAGTCTTTATTTTAGGCTCAGCAGGACATCCTTCTTTATTAGCATTTATCCAAGGTTCCCCTTGCCAAGCACATTTTTCCTCTTTGTGGTTAATAAAAAGAGTCTATCCATGTTAGTATTCTTATGAATGCTAGAAATGATCTGGCATCCCTTTAAGAATTAGAGGGTGGGCCCTAGTCGCTTGAACTTTGACTTTCAAAATGCAGATACATATCCAAAAGCATTGCATGTGCACTAATTCACCTTCTGGAAATTTCAGGCTAATCAATATTTACTGAAATTACACAACTGTTTGTAATGAACTTCCTAACTTCTAAGCAGCTTTCTATCTTTCCTGAGGTGGGGAAGGGTATTCCTTTATGGCCTCCTACTTATTGCCATATTTAAACCTTACTTGCTGTTTTATCAGCAAGGATAAAAATGTTATTATTACAATAGCTACTAGTGGTCCTACTCTCCCTATTACTTACTACTTTCGTTTCCTCTCATTTATCATATGCCGGGCTTTATGCTAAGTATAATCCATTACAGCATCTCATTAAACCCTCACAACAACATTTTAAAGTAGATTATATTTGCGCTTTCCAGATGAGAATACTGAAACTCACTGTACCATCAAACTTAACTAAACAGGGAGATTGGTTTATAAAGCACCATCTAGTTTTATACCATCCAATAGGGTAGCCTCTAGCAACTGTGGTTATGTATATTTAAATTAATTAAAGTGAAATTAAAGTTCATTTTCTCAGTCACATTGGCAGTATTTCACATTCTCAGTAGCCACAGGTGTTAGCAGCTACCATATTGCCAGTACAGACTATAGAACATTTCCATCATCATGGAAAGTTCTACTGGACACCACTGATAGTCCCCTCTCGTTGCCATAGTTGCTCTCTTTTCAGCTGAAAGCATCAGTGTTCTGAGTTTTCCTGTCACATTGATCTTCTGTGCCTTCTAGTGCCCTTCCACCCTGTTGACTGATCCCAACGGATGTTAACACAGCTTCATCTATTTGTGAATATAGCCTCTGATAAGTTCCCTAATGCACTTGGTTATTGCTTAGCAAGAAAGTATGCAATTTCAACCATTCTTTCAATTATTTATATGTGCTTCACTAGTGTCCAGTTTATGCTCTGCTCTTCTATTGCATTTCTCTCTGCATTGCAATAAATTTTGTTTCAGGGTGAATCATAGTGTAATCTTTTGGAAGATATTTTTTAACAGAAATTAAGCTCATCATGTGTTGGACCAACCATTGCCCTAACTCAGCTGGAGAGGCAGCAATATGGGGAGCCATCACCAGGTCCTCAAACACACAAAAGTGACAACTGCTGCCTGATGACAGTGATGAAAACTTGCCCTCAGTGGTGGAATACATCTCAATTTCAGAGGTACTTTAAATGTAAAAAGAAAAATGCATGTTAGAATTGATGAATGGTCAAAGCTTTGAATCTGAACTCTACCACTGAAGTCTTTGTGACTGTAGACAATCCAACCTCTTCAAGCCTGTCTCCTAATCAATAAAATAAGCACAGTAATGTCTGCCCCACAGGATTGTGGTGTTATCCAAATTAAAGAATACATGTAAATGACTCAGCACTTAATAAGCACCTATTATGTACCAGGTGTTGTGCTGTGGGTTCGAAACACTAGGATGAGCAAGACTTTGTCTTTTTCTCAAATAACTCACAGTCTGGGATGGGAAACAAACATGAAAATAAATAATATATTATAGAATAAGTATTGACTAAGTAAAAGGCTGGAGGTATGGCACTAAGGAAAGAATGGTTGATAAACTTTAGGAGATGGACATAAAGGCAGATGAGGGAAGCTTATCAGAGAGGTCTGCGAATGTGAATTCCTTTACTCCTTCAGCCATGAGTGAACGTCTCAGAGCAGAGGCAATGAATGATTTAGTTAGGAAGTTTGTTTATCTTTATGGATCGTCAGGAGCAAGAATGGGTCATTTCAGGAGTCTTTACTTAGTTTGCTTCCAAGTGAAATAACAGCCTTTCAGTATATTCGTTTCAGGAAATGGAATGATGGATAGCAAAATCACTACGCCCTGCCTCCCAAGCAGCTATTTTTAGTTCCTTCCCTGAAATAATAGAAAATAGATTTATGCTTCCTGATGTTATCACTTCCTTTCATTAGGATTTTCTATAGGAAAAACAAAGATTTTTTTATAGGTTTTCAGTGACTACCATTCAGTGCTTTATATCTATTACCCCATTTAATCCTCACAAGTTTAAAGTTATTTTAAGAGACCAAAGAGTATTTAGAATATGCCACTCTAAACCATGCCTAATATAATTTAAGAAACCTGCAGGGAATAAAACATTCTTCTTGACCATAACAAGCCGTAAAGTAAAATTATTTGGCATAAATAATTTATATAGTGTTAGAAGCATTTAATTAAAAGTGTCAATACTTATTTTTAAACTGTGTGTATTATTACATAAATGATGCATATTTAATATGTAGCTCTAATGCAGATTTCTTTTTTGTACCAGATCCCCTCTGCATTCTTGGGCTCAGCTGTGGTTTACTATATCAAAGCCCCACTCACCTATCCTGTCACATTCCAACATTATGCCTTTGCCTGTGGGAATCTTTTCATCTTTCCTTTAGAACCACTAGCTAATCTTCATTGTTCCAACATATTCACTTCAGACCATGTTCTACCTTGTCAACAACTCCCTTGATGTTATTGCTTCAGACGTTTATTCGCTCTCACACGTGGCCCATTCCTGCATCTAGCTGCTGACATCAAGGCTAAATCTTACCCGTTGCAGCCCTCCATCTTCCCTATCTGCCCCCAGGGCTGGGGGTTCCCCCACCCACTCCCATTAGTAACCTTGCCTCCCAGAAATCCCTACCCACCTTGAAACCTTAATACTTCATCAATATACAAAGGATTGGACAATGTCCCAGCCCCAAAAGATGAAACATTGAAATATTAAAGCTAATAACATTTAAACTTCACTTTATCATTGTGAGAGTAATTGTGGCTCATGTTCAAGGTTTTATAGAACTCCTGGTTAAATGTTTACAGACCTTTAGAACCATTACCACCACCACTGCCTGATCTCCTTGCTCCTTTCTGTGGGGCTGAGGATGTCTTCTTTACGGTGCATGGTGCTGCTTTGGGACTCCTTGAGACATTTGCCCGAAATGCTTCATTCTATTTTATACCTTAGAGTCAGAAAATAGGAGCAGAGGAAATATATTCCATGCTAAATTACATAATATTTTCCTTTCATAAAACTAGCCTTAGTATTTTGAACTTGGGGTATTATGTTTTAGCATGTATCTAGGGCATGCAAAAAGAATTGTTCTTAATAAGTCTCTACTTAATATACTCTGTATTCAGAGCTAGCATATAATGTCTTCATTTCACTTTTGAATATTTATAAACCTTTTGAGATACAATCAATCTACCTATTTTCGAAGACTGCACCCTATTCCTGTGCCTTCTCACTGACCTCAGTGTTTCATCCAGCAGTACAGCTTAGCACCTTTAGATGGAATGAAGGACAATGAGAATTGATACAGTTCTATAGGTCTTGAGATTCCCTGCTTTGTACAAAATAAGTTAACAGCATTCCTATTTGTCATTAGCTGAAAAATAGAGGAAGATGAGGCACAGGTTTTAAATGAAGCCTTAAAATAATTCCTGGATGTGTATAAATAAAGGCATTAAACAATTTTTAAAAGATTGGTAGGTAGGTTCATGATTTCCCATTTTTATGAAATCTGTTATCATATAGCTTTACCCCTGTCTCACTTGGGTTTAAATCAGGGCATATATTCTTCAGATGATATAATCCATGAAACCTCACTATTTAAATG
Organism: Physeter macrocephalus; assembly: GCF_002837175.3. Classification (NCBI taxonomy): domain Eukaryota; kingdom Metazoa; phylum Chordata; class Mammalia; order Artiodactyla; family Physeteridae; genus Physeter; species Physeter macrocephalus. The sequence continues at coordinate 87,582,243 of NC_041218.1, forward strand.
TCTAAAATAATTACCAGTTAGAATTTCTGAAGAGATATCTTACCAACTCCTACTGTTTACCCATTCTGTGTATTTTACACTTGAGTACTATTAAAAGCATACTTAAACAACATTAGTTTTAAACGGATGTCAAACCTCTTTAACCTGTTTTCTAAAGCCAGATGCAAGTCACTGACTTGCAAAACCTGGGAGTGCAGGGCTGAGTCTGCCCAAATTCCATAAATAGCAACTAAATATATTTCTACCTCTTCCATGCTAAAGGAAGAAGTGTGCACGCACGTGAGTGAGTGTGTATGTGTGTGTGTGTGTGTGTGTGTGTGTAGTACGTGCACCCACGTGCATATGTACGTATTGAGTGGATGCATGCATGTGTGTGTTTTCAGAAAGAAAAACAACCTTCTGTTTTACGGCTATTATTCCTTCCTTTAGACTTTTAGAATTAGAAGTTAATGAACTTTTTCTGTTCATAAAAGTTATACATATTTTGTATGAAAATTGAAAAGTACAAAGAATAAAAGTAAACTCAACCACAATATTACCATTCAGAAAAAACTATTCTTAAATTTTAGTGTTTTTCCTTCCAGTCTTTGTGTGTATACTTTTTGGTGATTGTGTTAAACACCAAATTAGACAATTTTTCTGGATATGCTGTTTGCTATTCTGATTTTTTGCATGTAATAATATATATTTACATATTATATCATATTCTTTTCCCCCATGCCACTAAATATTTTGCATAATGTGAATGATATTTTATCATATTCAATTTAACCATTCCATTATTTACAGGCATTTATGTGGTTTCCAACTTATTAAAATAAAGCTTCACTCTTGGGCATCAATCTTTCCACACATTGATTGCCTTCTAGGAATGGAATACTGAAGGAAAAGGTGCCCAAGTTTGTACCAATGGGAAATGCCTCACTATTATTTGTGTAGCTTCTTACTAAAAGTCTATGATGCACGACTCAGCAATCCCACTACTGGGCATATACCCTGAGAAAACCATAATTCAAAGAGTCATGTACCACAGTGTTCATTGCAGCTCTATTTACAATAGCCAGGACATGGAAGCAACCTAAGTGTCCTTCAACAGATGAGTGGATAAAGAAGATGTGGCACATATATACAATGGACTATTACTCAGCCATAAAAAGAAACGAAATTGAGTTATTTGTAGTGAGGTGGATGGACCTAGAGTCTGTCATACAGAGTGAAGTAAGTCAGAAAGAGAAAAACAAATACCGTATGCTAACACATGTATATGGAATCTAAAAAAAAAAAAAAGTTTATGAAGAACCTAGGGGCAGGACAGGAATAAAGACGCAGACATAGAGAATGGACTTGAGGATGTGGGGAGGGGGGAAGGGTAAGCTGGGACGAAGTGAGAGAGTGACATGGACTTATATACACACTACCAAATGTAAAATAGATATCTAGTGGGAAGCAGCCGCGTAGCACAGGGAGATCACCTCTGTGCTTTGTGACCATGAGAGGGGTGGGATAGGGAGGGTGGGAGGGAGGGAGACGCAAGAGGGAAGAGATATCTAACACAGCATTGTAAAGCAATTATACTCCAATAAAGATGTTAAATAAATAAATAAATAAATAAATAAATAAATAAAAGCATGTACAAATTTAGTGTAAATAAATTTTCTTTTTACATTAAAAAAAAAGTCTGTGATGGCTGGAATATGTTCCCATTGACTTTAAAAAGTGCTGTATAAATTTACTATTTATAACCGCCAGATAATCTTTGTGTCAAAGCACAGCACAGAGTCTGAGTAAAAGTTAAAATAAGTCCTCAGCCTCCTGCGATCTTGCTTTCTCCACATTCCACTGAAACTTTTACAAGGTTATATTTGGCCCTCTGGAATGGCAGCATCCAAAGCGTCCTACTCTTCCTTGCTCTGTGTAACATGTGACAGTATTGATCTTGTGACCAACACCTTACTTGCAAGCTCCCACCCTTTCTCTCCTGGTGTTCCTCCTACCTCTGAACTGTTTCATCTTCTTGTGCTGGTTCAACCTCCCTTGCCTTCTCTTTTTTTTTTTTTTTTTTTTTTTTTTGCGGTACATGGGCCTCTCACTGCTGTGTCCTCTCCCGTTGCGGAGCATGGGCTCCGGACATGCAGGCTCAGCGGCCATGGCTCACGGGCCCAGCTGCTCCGTGGCATGTGGGATCTTCCCGGACCGGGGCACGAACCCGTGTCCCCTGCATCGGCAGGCGGGCTCTCAACCACTGCGCCACCAGGGAAGCCTCCTTGCCTTCTCTTTGAAAGCTACACATGCTCCCCTGAGCTCTCCCAGCCACCCTCATTGTCTCAGCTGCTCCTTCTACGACTCTCAAATGTATGTTTCCAGAGAAAAATTATTTTTGAACTTCAGAATCACACTTCCAATTGCTTATTAGGCATTTCCACTAATGGCATCTCAGCGTCAGTATGTGCACAGCTGAATTGATCCTCTTCTTCCGTTCTTCTTCACCCAAACTTCGAATGTTCCTCTAATGTTGTGAGGATTGGATAACCATTTTTCATAAGGTTCTAAATGGAAGTCTGCATATTTGTAAACTGTAAATGAACCTGCATAACTTCAGGCACCATTTTCTTCCACGAATGGATTGAATCTTTTGTCAAATTCAGTTGACTGAAATTATGTATCAAGCCAGTATCATTTGTTTGGACATATAAATTGGTCCTTACACAGATCAAAGACCTAAAATGTTTAAGTTCTAAAACTAAAAAGAGAGGACCCTTAAAAAACTATCTAGTCCGATTTTTCTCATTTCACCTATAGGAAAACTGACTTTATCAAAATTATACAGCTACCTGTTGGCAATCTAGCACCAAAAGAGACCCAGATAACAGTGCCTTTTCCTGTAAGTCCTGCCTCCCTCTGTGTGCAGATTAAAATTATTGACGTATTAAAATGTTCTTATTATTTGAGAAGGTTTTCAGTCTCTAAAGGAAGAAAGAATGTGGCGATGGTGGTTAGCAACCTTTTAAAAACATTTATATGCTCATATTTTAGGCTTTAAAAATTGAAAATTTGTGAACAATCAAGAGAAACATTGGGCTTAAGTTCATATTTGTGGTATTTCTGCAAATGGGTGGTCTTGTAAAACGATTTAGGTTTAAAAAGCTTGAAAAAAGTGTTTTCTCTCTCAGATAAAAAACTGTTATCAATATTTTGGAAGTGTTTTTTTTTTTTTACCATGTAGACCTTTGATGATTTCCAGTTGCCTATAAGATAAAGTCTTAGCTCTTAATCACATACAAAACACCTACCATCTACCCCTAATCTAATGTTGTAGTTTGATCTTCTGTCACTCCCCCTCTTTCCTCACAACGGGAACCCGCTCCAGTCACATTAAGCTCTTTGCCATTTTACAAAATAACATTTCACACCCCGCTAATGCTTGTCATGCTAGTTCCTTTATTTTTAAAATTTTTAATTCATATTGGAGTATAGTTGATTAACAATGTTGTGTTAGTTTCAGGTGTACAGCAGAGTGATTCAGTTATACGTATACATGTGTCTATTCTTTTTCAAATTCTTTTCCCATTATGGTTATTACAGAATATTGAGCAGAGTTCTGTGTGCTATGCAGTCCTTGTTGGTTATCTATTTTAAATATAGCAGTGTGTACATGTCAATCCCAAACTCCCAATCTTTCCCTCCCTCGCCCACCCTTCCCCCCCCCCCGGTAACCATAAGTTTGTTCTCTAAGTCCGTGAGTCTGTTTCTGTTTTGTAAATAAGTTTCTTTGTATCACTTTCTTTAGATTACGCATATAAGCAATATCATATGATACGAGTCTTTCTCTGTCTGACTTACTTCACTTAATATGATCGTCTCCAGGTCCATCCATGTTGCTGCAAATGGCATTATTTCATTCTTTTTTTTTTTTTTTTTTGGTTTTGGTGGTACACAGGCCTCTCTCTGTTGTGGCCTCTCCTGTTGTGGAGCACAGGCTCCGGATGCACAGGCTTGGTGGCCATGGCTCACAGGCCCAGCCGCTGCGCGGCATGTGGGATCTTCCCGGATTGGGACACGAACCCATGTCCCCTGCATCGGCAGGCAGACTCCCAACCACTGCGCCACCAGGGAAGCCCTATTTCATTCTTTTTAATGGCTGAGTAATATTCCACTGTATATATGTACCATGTCTTCTTTATCCAGTCATCTGTTGCTGGACACTTAGGTTGCTTCCATGTCTTGGCTATTGTAAACAATGCTGCAATGAACATTGGGGTGCATGTATCCTTTTGAACCATGTTTTTCTATGGATATATGCCCAGGAGTGGGATTGCTGGATGGTAGCTCTACTTTTAGTTTCTTAAAGAACCTCCATACTGTTCTCCACAGTGGCTGCACCAATTTACATTCCCACCAACAGTGTAGGAGGGTTCCCTTTTATCCACACCATCTCCAGCATTTATTATTTATAGATTTTTTGATGATGGCCATTCTGACTGGTGTGAGGTGATACCTCACTGTAGTTTCAATTTGCATTTCTCTAATAATTACTGATGTTGAGCATCTTTTCATGTGCCTCTTGGCCATCCATATTTCTTCTGTGGAGAAATGTCTCTTCAGATCTTCCACCCATTTTTTTATTGGGTTGTTTGTTTTCTTGATATTGAGCCTCATGTGCAGTTTGTATGCTTTGGAGATTAATTCCCTGTCGGTTGAATCGTTTGCAAATATTTTCTCCCATTCTGTGGGTTGTCTTTTCATTTTGTTTATAGTTTCCTTTGCTGTGCAAAAGCTTTTGAGTTTAAGTAGGTCCCATTTGTTTATTTTTGTTTTTATTTCTATTACTCTAGGAGACAGATCAAAAAAGATATTGCTGTGATTTATGTCAGAGTGTTCTGCCTATATTTTCCTCTAAGAGTTTTATAGTATCCGGCCTTACATTTAGGTCCTTAATTCATTTTGAGTTTATTTTTGTCTATGGTATTAAAGAATGTTCTCATTTCATTTTTTTTTACATATAGCTGTCCAGTTTCCCCAGCACCATTTACTGAAGAGACTGTCTTTTCCCCATTGTATAGTCTTGCCTCCTTTGTTGTAGATTAATTGACCATAGGTGTGTGGGTTTATTTCTGGGCTTTCTATCCTGCTCCATTGATCTATATTTCTGTTTTTTTTAACCAGTACCATACTGTTTTCATGACTGTAGCTTTGTAGTATAGTCTGAAGTCAGGAAGCCTGATTCCTCCAGCTCCATTTTTCTTTCTAAGATTGCTTTGGCTATTGGGGGTCTTTTGTGTCGCCATATAATTTTTTTTTGTTTTTTTTCTGTATGCGGGCCTCTCACTGTTGTGGCCTCTCCCGTTGCAGAGCACAGGCTCCGGACGCGCTGGCTCAGTGGCCATGGCTCACGGGCCCAGCCGCTCTGCGGCATGTGGGATCCTCCTGGACCGGGGCACGAACCCGTGTCCCCTGCATTGGCAGGCAGACTCTAAACCACTGCGCCACCAGGGAAGCCCCCATATAAATTTAAGATTTTTTTTTTTTGTTCTAGTTATGTGAAAAATGCCATTGGTAATTTGATAGGGATTTCACTGAATCTGTAGATTGCCTTGGGTAGTATAATCATTTTGACAATATTGATTCTTCCAATACAAGAACATGGTATATCTTTCCATCTGATTGTCACATCTTCTATTTCTTTTATCAGCATCTTATAGTTGTTGGAGTACAGGACTTTTGCCTCCTTGGGTAGGTTTATTCCTAGATGCTTTATTCTTTTTGACGTGATGGCGCATGGGATTGTTTCTTTAATTTCTCTTTCTGATCTTTCATTGTTAGTGTATAGAAATGCAACATCTCACACCACACTAATGCTTGTCATTCTAGTTCCTTTATTTTACATTCCCTGTCTTCCCATTCTCATCCCTCCTCCCTGGCATCCAAACTCCAGCTCATTCTCTTTAGCATAGTTCAAATGTCACCCATTACCTCCTCTATGAAGACTCCAGAGTTCCTCAGACAAAAGGAATCCTACCCTCCTGTGATCGCCAAGCACCCTGACTGTTCCTGTCAACTTTATTAGAGACAATTGCTTGCCCATCTCTCTGCTGTTCCCACCTCTTGACCATAGGCTGTGAACTTCTGGTCAAAGGTTCAAATGTTCAAAGGTTGCAGCTCCAGCACCTAGGGCCAAAGCTAACCCATGATCTTATTAAAGGATCTATTGCTCAGGGAATTCTGAAATGGCTCTTTTCACTGAATATACAAAGTTTATTTTATCAATGAATAAAAGAGGAGGCTTCTTAGATCTCACTTAGTTTAGTTCTAATAATTTTGTAGATTTGAAAGCAATAAATGCATTGTTCTCTCTCAATGCCTTTAAGTCACCTTGACAATGACCCATCCCCACTTAAGGTTTGATTACAATAGAGAAAATAGCTTCAAATTCCTAAAGCCTTAGGACCAAGACATATATTATAATTTAAAAAATATAATATTATAATTTGCAGCACAATATAATAATTACAAATATCAGATATATTATATTCCCCCTGCATACGGAGTTTTATTATCTCTATGTTTTTGATCAAATACTGCCTAGTCATCATCCTACCTGGTCTTCTCTCCCACAGAATCTGCCATAATTCTTCATTCACTTTTATTTTCCTCATGCAGTGATTCTGTTACAGTCCTATTCTTCTTTCCCTGAGCTTTGTAGCCTGTTCACTTTACAGAAGGAGCATTCATTATCCATCATGTACTTATTCTGGATTCATTTATTTATTCATTCAACAAATACATATTGAGCATCAACTAAGTCCCAGGAAAGTAGCAGGAATCAAATGGAAAAGTGTCCATAGTTACTGAATGAAACTAATTTTTTAAGCAAATATATTTAGAATCCACACTCTGGGAAAAAAAAGAAAAAAGGACAATGCTAATGCTGCCATGGGAACAAAGATGAAAAAACACAATCCCTGCCTTCTAGGGTCTTTTATTCTAAGAGGAAGAAACATGTTGACAAATGAAAGCAGCGCCATGGAGAACCAAGTTGTTCATTCTGGTGACTTTGCATTGCAGATTTAAATTTTTATTTTTCTATCAATTTTACTACTGGTTCTAAGTATAAATTATTGATAACAGGGTCTGTTTTTAATCTCACTTATTCTACTTCCAACTACTTTCTTACATTTCAGTTTCTATTGCACTTATACCTACATTACACATTTTAATTCATTTTGCTTTTAAATTGTGGAAGCAGCAGGGTGTGAGGCACAAAGTAAAAGCACCACTGGCTTTCCTTCCTGTTGTCTTTACTCGCTGTCGACCCTGGACTCAGTCCATCAGCTTCCCCTCTGCGTATAATATATGTTCCATTAACTGAGGATTCTCCTTCAAGGATCCCAGTGCAACAGAGATTACAAATTTGTAAAACTTACAAGAAAATTTAGTTCTTTCAATAGTAATGGACCGAGCTTCCCTGGTGGCGCAGTGGTTGAGAGTCCGCCTGCCGATGCAGGGAACATGGGTTCGTGCCCCGGTCTGGGAAGATCCCACATGCCACGGAGCGGCTGGGCCCGTGAGCCATGGCCGCTGAGCCTGCGCGTCCGGAGCCTGTGCTCCGCAACGGGAGAGGCCACGGCAGTGAGAGGCCCGCGTACCGCAAAAAAAAAACAAAAACAAAACAAAACAAATAGTAATGGGCCACAGACTGGGGTCAGAGCAAGACAGGGGAGCATATGCAAAGAATTCTTCAAGAAGTAGGTACCTAAATCTGTATCTCAGACCACATCTAAACACATACTACTCTTTTATTGTAGCTTTCTATCATACATTTTCTCAGTTAACAGATATTCAAAATAAAATTAAAATAAAATAAAATTTGTAAACATGGACGTTAAGACGTTAAGAAAGTGTTTGATCCTAAAAAAGATTCTTGTTCACGAAAAAGTTGAGAACCACTCTGTGTATACAGGTCTTTGTTCAAAAAGCAAATGGATTAGACTTGATGGTTTTGTTTTCTTCACTGACCCTACTACTTATTTCTTCAAAGTTAATTAAAATTTGAGTAATCTTTTTTTTTGGAAGTTCTTGAAATATAGTGGAAAAGCACTGGCTTTGGAATCTGATGGTCTTGTATTTAAATTACTGCTGTGTGAGTTTAGGCAAGTTCCCTAACTTCTGCAGGCCTTAGTTTCCTCATCTATAAAACCAGAGTAATTTTTCCTTCATTCATTCAGGTATTTGTTCATTCATTCAGCAGAAATTTATTGAGCATGCTTTGCACTAGAAATAATGCTCAATGCTAGGGTTATAAAATAAAGAATGAAAAAACAACACAGGATCCCAGCCCTCATGGTTGGGATATAGACAGATATAGACAGACAAATTGTAATACCTCATGATAAGTACTATAATTGAGAAGTACTATAAAAACACATATTTTTAGATTTATTTTTCTGGCATCAGCTTCACACATTAAAAGTCTATGAAGGGGGCTTCCCTGGTGGCGCAGTGGTTGAGAGTCCGCCTGCCGATGCAGGGCACACAGGTTCGTGCCCCGGTCCGGGAAGATCCCACATGCCGCGGAGCTGCTAGGCCCGTGAGCCATGGCCTCTGAGCCTGCGCGTCCGGAGCCTGTGCTCCACAACGGGAGAGGCCACAATAGTGAGAGGCCCACAGACCACAAAAAAAAAAAAAAAAAAATGTCTATGAAGAAACCAAACTACTGAAATTCTCGTCTTGCAATACCACATATTACACTATCATTGCAAACTTTGTAACACTATAGGAGATAGGTCTATAGAACATAATATTAGTTTAAAATTCCAGGGCTTCCCTGGTGGTGCAGTGGTTAAGAACCCGCCTGCCAATACAGGGGACACGGGTTCAAGCACTGGTCCAGGAAGATGCCACATGCCACAGAGCAGCTAAACCCGTGCACCACAACTACTGAGCCTGCACTCTAGAGCCCACGAACCACAACTACTGAAGCCCGCATGCCTAGAGCCCATGCTCCACAACAAGAGAAGCCACCAAGAAGCCCGTGCACCACAGCTAAGAGCAGCCCCCACTCGCCGCAACTAGAGAAAGCCCGCACACAGCAACAAAGACTCAACTCAGCCAAAAATAAATAAATAAATAAATTTATAAAATTCCAGACACACAATTGGAAGAAAGAATAGGGCTTACACACATACACAGAGATAACAGTGTTGAGCACTGCTAGACTTCTCAAGGAATACACAGTAGTGATACAGACAGGTATGTGAACAACTAACTTTAATATAATAGAATCTTTGTAAGATAAAACATGCTATGGACGTAGAAGCAATGATTCTGTCGAATGTGGGAGGATTGGAATCAGGATAAAGGTATAGAAGAGGGGAACTTTCGCAGTCGAGGTGATGAACAGGACTCAACAAGACAAGGCAGGAAGCACAATGAAAACAGCTATATTTTTAACTCTATTATCTATGAAGGAGAGAAGATGAGAGTGAAGGAAGGAATGTGTTGTAACTAATTACTCATACTTACACCCCACTATGTGTTATACTTAGTCCCATGCTATAGGTATTATTGGCTCCATCTTTACAGATGAGGAAATAATACAACTTAAATTCTATGAAATTTAAAATAAACTACTGTAACATCTGCTTTTTCTTTAATTTCTTCTGTAATAAATTTCACCCACTAAAAGCAGTACAAATGCATGAACAGTATCTTCCTCAAGTTAAAAGTGAAGCAAGAAATGTAAAAGAATAAAAATGAGATTAACAAAACTTCTGAATATAAAAGAAAGCATATAAGCACTTACATAGAAAGACTATCTAAAAAGATAAATGGGCAAAAGACACAATAGTTAATTCAAAAAAAAGAGAAATTTAAATGTCTAATAAACATATGAAAAAATGTTTACCTGAGCTATTTTCAAAGAAATGCAAATTAAAATACGGGCCAATTTCATCTTGAGTTTGCAAGGAATTGAAAGACTGCAAGCCTCAATACCTATGTCAAGTTCAAGGTTGCTGATGCATATTGATGATTCCCAACTGCTTGAGGATCAATCTGTCCTTCCATTTGATTTTCCCCGTACTACAGATCCATCCTAAAATATACTGGGTTTTTTGTTGTTGCTTTTTAGTCTCTAGGGAACTTTGTTACTATTCCTTGAGGAGACTATAAGCACCCTAGGTTTTCACAAAACCAAGGCTCCTGAGAGTTAGAATAAAGTGTTATTTTTTAAATGAATGGAAATAAGAAAACATTCTAGATGGCAGATGACTGGGGAATTGCCATGTAAGAACTTATAGTTATAAAATAAATATACAGAAAAATATAAGTCTACTTTTCGGAGTCTCATGCTCTGGTTTACATTTCACTATGACAGTAATAAAGGTAAGACCTTCAGAAAGAAATGACTGACATCATGTTGAACAGCAGGACGTCAAGGAGAATGATGAGCATGTTATTGGGGAGATTGAGGGAAGTAACATATATCAACTTAAATCTTGTTTTCCTAAACCAGAGAAATGCCCAGAAGACTATTTAAATATGAATTCCCAATAATTTAGCTCTACCAAGGAAAAATATTTCTCCCAATTGTGTAGAGATGATGACATCATGTGTCATTTCCAACCTAAAAATAGCATAATGGACCCAGATCTCATTAATAGGCTAAATTTACCTCTAACTAAAACTACTCACCATAATAATTAAACCACCTCCATGAACCTAATTGTCCCTAGACCGTTCTTTCTTTTATTGAGAAATTGTGTGAAATAAAAACATAAGATCTGATTATACATTTGGGTTGTTTTTATTCACTCTACTCATTTTCACAGTCCTGATAACAACTGATTAAAAAATCAGACCTGAACACTAAATTAATTTTAGTTCAATAAAAACTGACAACATATTATAATCAATTTTACGAGAGATGATTTGGGTGGGCTTAATTTAGTGAAAACGACTGAAGTAAGTAGATAATGGAGTATTTATCTTTGTTGGAAGAGAAACCTAGGTAGCGAGACTTTTAGCTGCTGCTGAGAAGTTTTAACCAGGAAGCCGCCAGCCACAATGGACCCTTATGTTTCTAATTGCCCTTATTAACAGAAGAAAAAGGAGCACAAGATTTTCTCTGGAGAAACTTAGACAACCTACTGTTTCCAGATAAGCTAGATGGTATTGGTCAATACATTTTATATCTACAAGTTAGGTTTTATCATCAGAAGAATAATGATAAATCAGAAAACTAGCAAACCAAATGCATTCAGGCATTTCTTTGTGAACAAAATGTGGATGTTACATTCTTTTCAACTTAAAAGAGGAAAACTGACAAACCGAATGTGTTCCTAGATGGTTTTTGTTTTGTTTTGTTTTGTTTTTATTAATGTCAGAGTTCTAAATCTTAAATACCTATTTATCTGATGAACAATAATCAAACCTTATTCATGTGTTTGTATTTTTATCTATTGTAAATACTATGGCATTGTTTTTGTAAATTAGTAGCTCTGTTGATGCAAGCAGTTATTCTTACCAGAATGTCAACACAGCATTCTATAGTTGAAATCCTGCTGTTATGTTCAAAAAAGTTCTCATACATTTCACATCATATATCAGGATGATTTTTCCACTTGACAGAGGAATTTTCCAACCTTGAGCATTTTTATGTATGGCATTAAGTTAAAAAGGTCTTTTTCTCCGTTTGTGTCTATGTGTGTGTGTGTGTTCATGCGTGTGTGTGTGTGTGTGTGTGTGTGTTCAGGGTGAAGAGAGAGTATTTTTTCATTTAATTATTCTTTGATATTGTTTTGTTTTTTTTCTTGGTCTCTAATCCATTTTTTTTGTTTTTGAATTTTTGAATTTTATTTTATTTATTTTTTTATACAGCAGGTTCTTATTAGTCATCAATTTTATACACATCACTGTATACATGTCAATCCCAATCCCCCAATTCATCACACCACCCCTCCACCCCCGCCTCTTCCCCTCACTTGGTGTCCATACGTCTGTTCTCTATATCTGTGTCTCAGTTTCTGCCCTACAAATCCGTTCACCTGTACCATTTTTCTAAGTTCCACATATATGCATTAATATACAATATTTGTTTTTCTCTTTCTGACTTACTTCACTTTGCATGAAAGTCTCTAGATCCATCCACGTCTCTACAAATGACCCAATTTCCTTCCTTTTGATGGCTGAGTAATATTCCATTGTATATATGTACCACACCTTCTATATCCATTCATCTGTCGATGGGCATTTAGGTTGCTTCCATGACCTGGCTATTGTAAATAGTGCTGCAGTGAACATTGGAGTACATGTGTCTTTTTGAATTATGGTTCTCTCTGGGCATATGCCCAATACCGGGATTGCTGGATCATATGGTAATTCTATTTTTAGTTGTTTAAGGAACCTCCATACTGTTCTCCATAGTGACTGTATCAATTTACATTCCTACCAACAGTGCAAGAGGGTTCACTTTTCTCCACACCCTCCCCAGCATTTGTTGTTTGAAGATTTTCTGATGATGCCCATTCTAACTGGCATGAGGTGATACCTCATTGTAGTTTTTATTTGCATTTCTCTAATAATTAGTGATGTTGAGCAGCTTTTCATGTGCTTCTTGGCCATCTGTATGTCTTCTTTGGAGAAATGTCTATTTACGTCTTCTGCCCATTTTTGGATTGGATGGTTTGTTTTCTTTACTATTGAGCTGCATGAGCTGTTTATATATTTTGGAGATTAATCCTTTGTCCATTGATTCATTTGTAAATATTTTCTCCCATTCGGAGGGCT
>NC_041218.1:87595988-87596518 GCF_002837175.3 Physeter macrocephalus
CCTTTATTATGTTGATGTAGGTTCCCTCTATGTCCACTTTCTGGAGAGTTGTTATCATAAATGGGTGTTGAATTTTGTCAAAAGCTTTTTCTGCATCTATTGAGATGATATGGTTTTTCTCCTTCAATTTGTTAATATGATATAGCAAATTGATTGATTTGCATATATTGAAGAATCCTAGCATCCCTGGGTTAAATCCCACTTGATCATGGTGTGTGATTCTTTTAATGTGTTGTTGAATTCTGTTTGCTAGTATTTTGTTGAGGATTTTTGAATCTATATTCATCAGTGATATTAGTCTGTAATTTTCTTTTTCTGTAGTATCTTTGTCTGGTTTTGGTATCAGGGTGATGGTGGCCTCATAGAATGAGTTAGGGAGTGTTCCTTCCTCTGCAAATTTTTGGAAGAGTTTGAGAAGGATGGGTGTTAGCTCTTCTCTAAACGTTTGGTAGAATTCACCTGTGAAGCCATCTGGTCCTGGACTTTTGTTTGTTGGAAGATTTTAAATCACAGTTTCAATTTCATTCCTT
>NC_041218.1:87596557-87596946 GCF_002837175.3 Physeter macrocephalus
CTTCTCCTTTTTCATTTCTAATTTTATTGATTTGAGTCCTCCCCCTGTTTTTCTTGATGAGTCTGGCTAATGTTTTATCAATTTTGTTTATCTCCTCAAAGAACCAGCTTTTCGTTTTATTGATCTTTGCTGTTGTTTTCTTTGTTTGTATTTCATTTATTTCTGCTGTGATCTTTATGATTTCTTTCCTTCTGCAAGCTTTGGGATTTGTTTGTTCTTGTTTCTCTAGTTCCTTTAGGTGTAAGGTTAGATTGTTTATTTGAGATTTTTCTTGTTTCTTGAGGTAGGCTTTTATAGCTACAAACTTCTCTCTTAGAACTGCTTTTGCTGCATCCCATAGGTTTTGGATAGTCATGTTTTCATTGTCATTTGTCTCTAGGTTTTTTTTT
>NC_041218.1:87598254-87642243 GCF_002837175.3 Physeter macrocephalus
GAGTTCCCTTGTATGTTATTTGTCATTTTTCCCTTGCTGCTTTCAATAATTTTTCTTTGTCTTTAATTTTTGCCAATTTGTTTACTATGTGTCTCAGCATGTTTCCTCTTGGGCTTATCCTGTATGGGACCCTCTGCACTTCCTGGACTTGGATGGCTATTTCCTTTCCCATGTTAGGGAAATTTTTGACTCTAATCTGTTCAAATCTCACCATTCCGTCTTCCAGATCACTTATCCGCTCTTCTGCCTCAGTTATTCTGCTATTGATTCCTTCTAGTGTATTTTTCACTTCGGTTATTGTATTATTCTTCTCTGTTTGTTTGTTCTTTAATTCTTCTAGGTCTTTGTTAAACATTTGTTGCATCTTCTCGATCTTTGCCTCCATTCTTTTTCCGAGGTCCTGGATCATCTTCACTATCATTATTCTGAATTACTTTTCTGGAAGGTTGCCTATCTCCACTTCATATAGTTGTTTTTCTGGGGGTTTATCTTGTTCCTTCATCTGGTACATAGCCCTCTGCCTTTCATCTTGTCTATCTTTCTGTGAATGTGGTTTTCCTTTCACAGGTTGCAGAATTGTAGTTCTCCTTGCTTCTGCTGTCTGCCCTCTGATGGATGAGCCTATCTAAGAGGCTTGTGCATGGTTCCTGATGGGATGGACTGGTGGTGGGTCTCTTTCATATTGTTGACTGAAGAAAAAATGCACAACGTGAGAGTTGTGAGTTAAGTTTTATTGGTGGCAAAAAGAGGACTATATAGCCCAGGAGATAGCATCTGAGATAGCTCTGAGGAACTGCTCAGAGGAACAAAGAGGTCAGGGGGTTGTACATATTTGATTTTAGTGAAGGGGGACACATGCAATGAAGCACACATTTTGGCCGAAGGTTGCTGCTAGTCACAAGGAGCAGATGTCTTTGTTAATAATTTTAGTGCTTTTCTAAATATGAGAAGATGCAAGAAATTCAGCTCATAAAATCTTCTCCTGAAAATATCTAACTATCTTAAGACCTGTTTTGCCAATTTTTCCCAGAGCACAGGGTACCTCATACCTGATCTCCACCTTGAACTTCCTTCAGGGTGTGTTGAAGGTCAGCAACTGCAGTGGCTAGTGACTTAATCCTTATAGAGGCAGATGGCAAATAACAGTATTTAATTGACAATATTATTCAATTACCTAAATTTTCATTTTCTACTCTCTGATTATGTTTGTTCTTCAGTTTATCTATCATTTACTATCTCTGTCATGAATATCCATTTCAATTAGATTTATTCTAAATCTCATATTTAAAAGAAGACTTTTACTGGCTTAAAAGTAACTGGAAAGTATTGCCTGATATCAAGAGAATAAACAAGGAAGATGAGAAAGCAGATCAGTCCACTGCCAAAGAAATATTGCACCAGACAGAGCTAACAGTTAAACAGGCAAGGAAGACTTGTTCAAGGCTATTGCAGTAGGGAAGAGAGATTGAACTCAACTCCCCAAGCAAAAAGCAGGAGGATTTTTAAATGCTGGGGTACACGAATGGAAAATACTGGAGGACTGTGGGAGTGAGCAGAATGGAGAAGTTTGGTCAAAATGATTAGGCCATCTGTGTTTGCTAATTGGCATTTAGCAAAGTTAGGCTCCTACCCTCCCACAAAGACTGGGAGATAGGGTGGTATCTTTCTTGACGTTTACATTTCAAAGAGATGGCTCCCAGGTCCTTTAGAAAGATATTCCTGGGTTGTAGAAGACATATCTTGAAGAGGCAGAGAAAGAAATTACAGTTGCAGGTTTCTAAAGTGATAGCTCTAAGAAAAGGGAGGTCAGGGGCCCACAATCAGGAAGAAACCCTTCTTAAGTTTAGGCAAGCTGAGGGGAATGTTAAGGCCATCTAGTCACCATGATATTATAAAAGTTCCAGATAGTCAAACAAGAGATGTTAAACTAATAGGTAACAAGATATTTTCTAGACAAGCAATGTTATAAGCACAGGTAATAATGAGAGTAAAGTCAAATTCAGAGGTGCAACTTTAATAAGCATCCTTCCAACCCTGACGTGAAATCAGCAGTAGTACCTCAAGTCATTTCAAGCATTCCTCTTATAATACCTGAGTCAACTGAGTTAACACTGCTGTTTCACTTTCTGACTTGTCTTTGATCGTGGATTATTTGATTCAATTTGATATTCCTTTGAAGAATCTTCTACCTGATTATAGCATGTAGATAGCCAGTTTCGATTCTTGGCTTTTTCTCACACAGCACGTATACTCACACATGCAATTCAGCTTCACAGAGGATTTACACCTCCTTTTCCCCCCTCTTTGATATATACTTAGGCCCTGTATATTTCATAGACAATGTTTAATTTTTAGTTTAGGATACCACCCAATATCATTAACAGATGTGAATGTAATAACCCTAGTCCTCTATAAATTAGAAATAGAAGAGGACAGACAATATAATATGTTGCCCTCTACTTATTTTTAAGACTTTTTAATATTTGGAAACTTATCTGTAACTAGATGGAACCCATTCCTGCTATGGAGATAGAAATGTGACCATTGTCAGTCTTTTACATAGACGTGAAGTCATGTGACAGATGAAACTGGAGTCATTATCTTGTTGATTGCTATATCTCAGCCTTGTAAGTTAGTAAATGTTCAAAAAATTTTTAGTCTTGTTCCAGAGACTGAGCCCTAACCAAAACTTCTGTGTGTTCCTGGAAGATTAGTTCTTTAGGTCAACCTTATCTCTAAGTTCTTGCCCACCCAACTGTTGCTCTCACTCACATTTCACTTTCCATGGCTATTCTTTCCAGATCAGCCCAGATATGGAACTCAACCCTTACTCCTTGGTCTTCTTAGGAATTTCTCACATAAGGCATTAGCAGGTAATGTTAACAGAATATGTTAACAGAATTTATTGATGGTTTGGGCAATATAAGATTGTGTGTCTGCCTGTGTGTGCAGAAATTTTAAATATAATATTAAATGTTTTTATTTTTACAATTGCTTTGGCGACCTTGACATCAGTGTGTTTTCATAGGCTTAATCTCCCTCTGCCTCTTCTTTTCTCTTCCTTACATTTATCTTCATTCCGTGTGCAGAGCAGTTTAGCTTTTCTTTTTTTTTTAATGGTCTCACTTTAAAATAGTAAAGCTCCTAGGACCTTACTTTTTTTTTTTTACAACCAAACAGAATCATCAAGGTATTTTCCTGAATATAAACGTTCTCATGAAAAATCTGTTGCCACCTATTAAAAGAACTATTTCCATCTCTTTCCACCATTTTATATCCTAGATTATTAAGGTCTGGAATGTCATGCTCAACATTCTTTAAATTCACATCAAATTCATTGTACCTAAAAGTTGAATTACTAACTAGGAAGCTACGTGAAAATATTTGTCATTTATTTAGTGTATCCCTTTGACCAACACTGAGCTAATCAAGAAACATAATAGTCAGAGTTCTTTCTCTTAGGGCCAAGAACAGAGATTTAACCTAACCCTCTTTCTTTTCTTTCCTGGATTCTATATGTCTTGAACCTATCAGACCTCACATAACCCTTTTCACTTATACATAGTTTCATAACATTTTATATTTCTCTCATTCATTCAATCAATAAGAGACCATTTACTTTGCATATCAAGATAACATGGAGCCCAAGTGAAGCTTAGATCAAGTAAGCAGGAAAATAAATAGTAAAATTTCATATAGTAAAAAATGCTGATAAAATAAGGTAGGGTACTGGATAAAGTGAAGGGAAGCTATTTTAGATAGTATGGTCAAGCCCTCTGAAGCATGTGATATTTGAGATTTGAATTATGAGGATCCAGCTATGAAAATATCTGAGGAAGAACATACCAGGTAAAGAAAAGGGCAGAAGTAAAAGCCCTAAAGTAGGACTTGCCTTAACACATTCAGGAATGGCAAGGGAAACAAAACAAAACAAAACCACCACTTTGGCTCAAGTATAGAGAACAGAGAGGAGAATGGTAGCACCTGAAGTCAGAGAGGTTGGCAGGAATGGAAGGCCTGGAGGTCCTGAAATGGAATTTGGATTTTTTCCTAAATCACATTGGAGACTATTTTTTTAATGGGGTATGAATTTATCTGACTTGTTCTTTTCGTAAATCGCTTTGCTGTGTGGAGATTATATTTTATATTGGTTATCTTAAAACTTAAAGAGTCATCTCAAAACTGTTGGTATACTACCTCCAAATTACCTTCTAGTCTAATTTATTCAATTTATGTTTCTTGAATACCTGCTCTTTTCCTGGCACTGGGCTAGACCTGGAGATTCAACAGTGACAAGGATATGAACAAGAACACACAGCCTCATAGAAAAAGTTTTTGTTCTGTCTTCCATAGACAGTTAATATTGTCTACATGCTCTGTATTCTTATTAGAATCAGTATGACCTTTTTTTCTGGATCTTGGTTTATATCTGTTTTTAGTGCTATACTGTATTCCTCCATCCACTTCATACAAAATAAGTGCTTAAGAATGTATTTGCATTTTCATCATATTCTTGGAATTCTTTTCAATTTTGTATGTCTCCCAAGTTCTTTTTAGTAGGAAAACTGAATTCATTATAGGAAATAGAAAAATAATAGCCCCTGTGTAAAACTTTTTCTCTTAAGTCTGGTATCTAAGTTAATTCAAGGTTGGAAATATATTAAGTAAACTAGGGAAATATCTATAATGCTAGATCACAAAACAGAATTTTGTGTTCTGTGTTGGGTCATTTCTCTCTCTTCCCTGTACCGAACTGCAAAAGTGCAGCGAGTACAGACTGCCCCTCAGACTGCCAGTCAAATGCCTGATTACTTGTGGATGTTGCCTGACCTCAGGGAGTTGGATGATGAAGATGAGGGAATTTTTTGAGCAGACCACTGGGAAAGAAGCCAAAAGCTCAAGGAAACACCAATTTTCTGTTAAGGTCGAATCTCAGTAAGCATGAAGCTGGAGCTTTCTCTGCACTTTTGACCATTTGTCTTGCTTCCCCTCTTCCCTTCTCTCTTCATTGGACTTTAAAATTTTAAAGATTTTTCTCGGTCTATTTATGTCACAATCCCCTATTCCCTCTATTTGATCTATACTTTTTTCCCTGCTTTCTCTTCTGTATTTCCCATAATGTAAGAGATACTTGCATTAAACAAGAGTCTCTAAAGGACTCTGTCTTTGAAAATCCATTTTGAAGTTGAAAGAAAGGCAAAGCAGCGTTCTGAACTTCCTTTCCTCTTGGAGCCAAGAATGTTGCTCAATAACTATTCCCCTCCTTCAAAAGAGCTATCATTCTAACCATTGAACATTTGGGGAACAATTGTATATTGTGTCTTACGGATCCAGCTTCACTATAGACTAAGTGCTGGTTAATGGAAATACCTTAGACCTTCTCTTACCTTTATAAAAATAATTGTTTATGATAATAAAATTAGCCCAAGTGTTGTTATGGATATCTTTCAGGTTTCATAAGGAATATGTGCTCTTTTCATTCCTGAAACAATATATATATATGAAGGACTTATTTTGGACAAAGCCTAGATGCTTTATAAAGGTCACTGAGAAATAAGAATACAAAACTCAGTGAGCTATATGGTCCCCACAGACCTTACTGTCTACCGGTGGAGAAGGATGGAGAAATAAACCATTATGCAACAAGTGATAAGGGTTGTAACATTTGAACCAAGGATTATAGATGTGTAGCCATGGCTACCTTGCTAAGAATGATGGTCAGGAGACACTTTTAAGAAGGGTAACAATCATTTGAGTCATAGACGACAGATGGAATTTAGACAGAAAGTGAGAAGCAGGTTCCAGGCAGAGGAAACAGCATATGCAAAATCAAAGAGCCAAGGAGTTGTGTAAAGTTTGAGCATGGAAAAAAGTCTCAGCACGAAAGGTTTATGTGGGAAAGGAGATGTACTTGGGAAGATGTGATCGTGGCAGATCATGGCAGACCCTGTGTGCCTTTCTTTTTAAAAAAAAAATAAATTTATTTATTAATTTTTGGCTGCGCTGGGTCTTCCTTGCTGCATGTGGGCGTTCTCTAGTTGCGGCGAGCGTGGGCTACTCTTCGTTGTGATGTGCGGGCTTCTCATTGCAGTGGCTTCTCTTGTTGTGGAGCACGGGCTCTAGGTGCGCGGGCTTCAGTAGTTGTGGCTCGCAGGATCTATAGCACAGGCTCAGTAGTTGTGGTGCACGGGCTTAGTTGCTCCATGGCATGTGATCTTACTGGACCAGGGCTCAAACCCGTGTCCCCTGCATTGGCAGGGGGATTCTTAACCACTGCGCCACCAGGGAAGCCCCCTATTTGCCTTTCTAATGGGTTTAGACTTTAAAAACCAAAGTGAAGGGCACCTCAGGATTTCTAGTAGGGCTGGATTGGAAGGGACAGGGAAACAATTGGCAAAACTCCAGTTAAGAAGTGATGAGATTTTGGCAATGGTCATAGTCATGGAGGGGAGGGGAATTATTTGAGAGATGATTAAGGAATGGAATACTGGACTTTTTGAATCATCAGAAGAAGGAAGGAAGAAACCCATGGTCTCTCTTAGGTTCCTTGATTGGGCAACTGGCACCTGCAATGCTGATTATTGAGACAAAACACGTTGGTGAAGGACCTCTTGGAGGAAAAACTATGAATTTTGTTTCGGCCATGTCAAGATTGAGGCAACAGGTGCTGCTTATTAAAGCTAAGAAGTGAATGAAAACAATTAACATGGTTCTCGTAAACATATATAGAGTCAAAAAAGTATAGTGGCTCATGAAAGCTTCACTCTTTCCCTCTATAGAAAGATATTTTTATTTAAAAACACCATTCATGTTTACCACCACTTCCCCAGTTTAGTTTATCTTCTGAAGAAATGTCATACTTACAGACATTATGTTCACATGTTGTACAAACACTTTATTATGAATCCGTTAGGATATATATTTGCAAACATTTTGTTTCACTCTGTGTTATCCCTTAGGCAATGTCATGCACGTATTTCTGCAAACAGAGTAGTGAAGCAAGAATGGAACGGCATTATCTTGCTTGTTACCAAATCTGTCAATTCTTCCTTGTCCGTATCTCTCAATTTTGTCCTTTTTTCACTCTAGCCATTATCATTATCCCAAAATAGGATCCTAGTCACTGCCTGACTGAGATACCTTTATCAAAGTTCTTGAGTGCAAACAGCAGAAACTGATTCTCTTGATTTAGGTAGAAAATGAATTTATTGAAAGGCTGTTTGGTAGCTTACAGAATGACAAGGAAGATGGGAAAACCAGGCTCGGAACATAAGAAAGCGAGTTTTCATAGCCAGGACCCCAGCTGGGGTCATCCCACAAGAACAGGCCAAGGAAGACACTGCTCTCTCTGGCCAAACTGCTATGGCTGCCCCCAAAACTAGCTGTGGCAGTCTCTTCCATCACTTGAATAAATTTTTTACAGGTGCTGCTTCTTTGCGCCATTAGCTCCAGATTCAAAATCCCAGGCATTTGTGTCTGACTTCCCAAACCTGGATTAAAAACAGCTCCACGCCCTAGTTTCCAGGCTTCAGGGAAGGCAAGTATGTGGGCTTTTCAACTTCTGTAGTTGGATCTAGCACCCACCTCCTACTAAGATTTGAGCTGTGGAGAGTTATCCAAAAATAGGAAACAGGGTCTGAATTAGGGCAGCCACAGGAATGCAGATGTCCTCCTGAATACAACCAACTTACCTCCTGATTCTAAACATTCATTTTTGTATTTTATTCTAAGCACTGTGCTGGGCATATGCTATGTACTAATGATGCAAATATCAAGAATGCAAGTACCTGATTAAGGCTTTCCCAAAATGTATCTATTATGTTGTTCCTCTTCTTAGACACTACAAAAGTTTCCAATTAGTTAAGACTCTTCAACCTAGGATTCAAAAGTATCCCATCAGTTTATCTACATTACATATACAGCTTTTTCTCTTATTATCTAACATAAATACTCTTCTCTAGCTAGGATAATTAACTTACAATTTATATATTTTCCTATGTTCATTCTCTGCAAAACTACTCATCATCCTACCTATCTCTCCATAGCCCATGCCTGAACTCATCTTATTTTCCCCCAGGTAGCACCACACTTCTATTCTTTGTTTCCATTGTGATTCCACTTGAGAATCAGTGAGAGTTATGAAGCTACTGCAAATTAAAGCACGTTATTTATTGTGAAATTACACAGTATTTGTATATACCAATTCACACCTGCACCTTCATTCATAAATACTCTTTATGGATCTATTTCTGTTTTTACATGTAGATGTTTTTACCTCTCCAAGTAGATTGTAAATTATTCAGAGGCAAGGATCTTATCTGCTGGCATATCCCCTCTGCCATATCTAGCATGTTAAATACAAAGTCTACACAACGTATTTGTGGAGGAACAGCTCAGCAGATGTCTGGCCAGTTTCAGCTCTCACCATACACTTCCAAGGAATTTAGGATCTGAAACTTAGTTTGTTTTGTCCTCTTCCACTAACTCCAGGTAAATTCTACTGATCATTGCACAAATGTACAAGCTTCATATCACAATGAGAACCAGGCAAGGATGACCCGGCACAAATTCAGTGCCATTACTAGAAACTACCTGAAGGGAATGCCCGGCTGATGCCAATAGTATCATCTTCACAGAGGAACACTGGCTTTGTAATAAGCTGGAAGAGTACTACAGCATATAATCCTTTCATGCTTTGCAAAGTTAAAACTGAAAAGAAATGGGGCTCATTTAAGAATCTGATTATTTTGTCATTGTCACAGAATGACATATTAATTGAATAGTAAATTTGTAGAAAGCCCTTGTGAATGCAAACAAAATGTGCCTTTTGTAAATTAAGCAAAAAACAGATGCCTAATTCTCAGACAAAGTTCCTTTCTGATGCTGTCAGAACAGTACTTTTTGAGAGAGTGAGTTTTGGCAGATGGCATCACAATTCAAATAAAATGGAATAGGCTTCCAAGTGCATCCACGTTTTCTTGTCATGTGAATGCCAGAAAAATGTTTAAAGTTGCTAATGTTTCTAAATGTCCTTGTAAATATGACCTGTGTTATTGCATAAATATCAAAGATTAAATTATGACTCTAGTGTTAGCTGAGATACTATGTGTTGATGTCTTTCTGCACAACCAAAGCCGACATTCACTGTATCTATTGCACAACAAGGAAATGCAGTAAGAAAGGATTTGAAAATATTGAACTTAGACTCCTACTGAAAAGCAATGTGAAAATTATTTCAGAGTTCTTTCTGGGGCATTCCTAAAAAAGGATGGATGCACAGATGCCAGATCTTTCCCTTCATGTGTCTCTTCACATTTTCTTACCAACATTTAGAACATTGGGAGTCCCAAGAAAGGACGTCCAGAAAGGAATCTTTTATTCAAAGGGATTCAGCACCACCACCTTCCACCGTCATAAAAAATCATTTTATTTGGGCTCTAAGCAGTTAAATAGTATCCCCCCCCCCACCTAGGGTTGTTATGAGGATCAAAAGGATGATACGGGTAAAGCACTCAGCACAGTATCCGTTACATGGTATCTTCACATTGTATAATTGTAGCTAATTTTAGTACTTCGATGGTGCTAAATAATTGAGATAAGGCAGGAAGGGTTATAACTTTGGCCATGAAAAATTTAAAAGATAACCTCCTGAGATGTTGGGATAGGAACATAAATAGCATTTATTGAAATTAAATGCCATTTTTTTCAGTATAGAGTAAACCCCCCTCAGTAAGAAAAGTTGTCAGGTAAATGTTGAGTCGTCTTTTAGGACACAGCTCCACGGGCATTTCTCTGTAAAGTAGCTACTGTCTACTTCACCCCTGCTGTAAATGGCCATTGCTTCATCTGAGAGCACCTGGGCATACTTCTACCATGACATGTCCCCAAAAATCTATGTTACCAAGAGCAATGTACCTAAAACTTTAATGCCTATTTTTTGTATTCTTTACTAAAACAGTTCTTTAATCCATACGTGCTTCTCTAACATCTCTGTTAGGGCAATGACAGGGGAGGGAGTGAACTTTATGGAATGTTGCCAATAGCAACATTTTCTTCTCCCTCTCCACCTCGACCCAGCACACCTGAAAATATCTGACGTATGGGGCAAACATTCTCAACACAAGAACACCTGACTAAAAACTGAGTTAATATTTGTTAAATAAATAAATAAACAACTGAAGTATTAGTGTCATAGGAAGCCAACATTCCTTGTGCTACCCAGATATCTGAGATTGCTCTTCAGACGAAGGTATAAGACATTTTAGCTTTCTAAGTGCCACAATGGGCACCTTATCTCATTCATTCCTTTAATAAATGCCTGTGCTGAACCCCTCATATTAGGTTTGAGGAAGAGAAGATGAGTAAGATATGCTCCCTGTTTTCAAGTTTCTCATCGAGAGAGAGAAAACAGATGGTTATAACGTAATCTTCAGAACTCAGTAGAAATCCCTTTTCTCAATGGTATAACGTATTCTTTCTCCCTGCATTGTTTTTCCTTTATCTTAGCTGCCCATGGAGTCATTTCCAGTCTGTCTTGTTACATCTGGTCTTAGTCAAACTCTCACCTCTCACTGTGGAACTTCGTGAATCACAGCGGTTTTAGAACTATCTAATTTGTATCTCTATTAGGTTCCTGAGTATAATATGCTAATTTTTAACACTGATAAAGTAGCTTTCATGTTCTTCTTCACCTTTTATCCATTTTCCAGATTAAAAAATTTCCTTTTTCTAGCACCGTAATTCTAAGACACAGATGTATCTTTTCCTTTCAAGTGTTAGCTCTGAGTGACAATAATTGATCTTTGAGCAGAAATAGATTTTGTAATCACTTATAGTTTTACTAAAAGAAAAATGTCACCAGATCAAACAAAGGAATGTTCTAATGAAAATATCATTATTACCTTAATTATAGTTGTTACTTCAGGGGCTATATTTATAGTTCTGATGTGATTTTGATTTGTGAACTAAAGAAATAATTTTAAATATGCCTGTTAACCTTATTTTTTTTCTAATAAAAAGCCACAACATAATATTTTTTAAAGAATAATTTATATGTACATTAAGTAAGAATTTTATAATCAGACATAATTGTATTTGTTTTCAGGTAGCTTTCTTTATGAACTCCAGTTGCATCCCTTTGTATTAAGCAAAATATCGTCTTTATAAATAAAGCCCCTTCTCCCATTTCTGTAGCTAGACTGCTGTCAGTCTGATTATTCTGAAGCCTTCAAGCCAACTTCACACAGGAAGAAAATAATAGAAAGGATTCCCCCTACTTAATAATTCTTCAGTCCTCATTTTTCACACCCAGTTTTATAAGCTCTTTTCCATATTTCAAGTAATTCCGAAAAAACCTTCTTCTTCCAATACTTATGAGGCAAAAAGCCTTCTGGGTTTTACCTGCCGCACACTCTAAATACGGACCCATCATTACTCCGTCAAGTCCCACTGTTGCTGCTATTACAGTTACTACCGATGATCGCGATGATGATGACAGGGTGAGAACAGCAGCAGGAGTAGTCCTAGCAGAACCTAGCGTTTATTGAGTACCAAGCAGGTCAGGCACTCTACATTCCTATTCCGTATACCATCGAGCAGGATGAAGAAACTGAGGATTATCCAAGGAAATCCAAAATTCAAATCAAGTTCATCGGACTCCATAGCCTGCAGGGTTTCTGTCCAATATACTTGCTTAAATACTTGCTTTTAATTTAATGCTAGCATAGCAAGGTTGGTATTTGCAAACTACAACTCATATGTAAGAAAAGATTTTCATTTTAATTTCATTTAACTACTCTCATTGGTGTTGGAGCCTTCATGACTGTTGAAGGAGAGTGAGAAAACTTAAACTTGCCAACTAGAGGGTTTTTCCTGTCCCTTTTAGTTTAAAACGGCTTTATTTGGGGGAAGGCGATAGCCTGTCAGTATTAAAGTTCAAATTTCCTACCAGTTTTTTTTTTCCCCCAGTGGGTCTTTCCTCTCCTCTTTGACCCAAGATGGTGCCAGGTAGTAGATGAACAGGTATCCCTATGGTGACGGTGGTGGGTCTGTGGTAGACCTGCTCTTCTCTGCTGCAGGATGCCTTACACTTGCTCAAGTTGTGGTCCTTGCCTTTGTCTAGAGCTCTAAGAACTCTGCACCCTGAATCCTCTCTCCCAGGGCTTTGTACCAGCAAGTTCTACTCCCAGCCCTGTGACGTGGAAGTCACACATTGATTCTTGACCCTTTCTCTTTATATTCCCACATGAGCAGGCCTAAATCTCCTAAAATAAGTGACTGCTTAAATAGAGGGAGGCTCACACACAAGGAAGTGTGAAAAAGAAAACTATGTTAATATGTTTAAAAAGCTATTGTCATTGCTTATACTTGCCCTCTGGACTATATGCCCTGTGTATATCAGAGTTGATTCTGAAAATGCAGACTTAAAAGAATCTCAGGCTACATATACAATGTAGCCTAAGACCTTAACCCAATTATCCTATCAATAATACTTTTGCTAGTGATACTCTGTGAACAAATCAATAGTTTCAGTGTTCTTGGCCTCGAAAGGCCATACAGGTCAGAAATTATGATTCCCTCCATGAGACCATGTGGCCTCTAGAACTCCCTGTGTACTTTGTCTGCACAGTACCACTGGTGTTGAATAGTGTGAATTTTTACATCTAGAGTCTTACAAAAGGGGCTGAGTCCTACATCATATCACACTGTCATTGCTTGTATGATTTACAAACAGTCCAGTTGTTACCATGGGTACAAATCACAGCTCCACTTGGACCTTTAACATTTCCTGAAAGCCTGGCATGTAAGTTAGACATGCCTGCAGGGCAGCCTAATTTGTGCGATTGACTGGCTCTTTACATGCCAAGCGACCCAACCTGAGGAGGACTCTGACAGCTTTATACGGGTAATATCTTCCACTGAGGTGAAGTGCTCTCCAAGAGTTTTCCCCATGTTTTAGGCATCTCGCTACCTTGCGGACACAGCAGGCATCATGTTTTCTCTTCCAGGCCTTTTTATATTTTGCAGATTTACTTACTGCAGGCAGCGTTAGGAAATCGCGCCCTCAGCTCCCATTGTTCCTTTGTTTCCTTCTACCAGGAAGCAAAGCAGTCATGCAGTACATGCTGTTCATTCCAAATCCTGCACTTTTTTTACTTTACTATATCATACCTCACTACCATATTTTATAATTTGATCAAACAGGATTTTGTGTTTTAGTAGGAAGAGATTTTGTTTCCCTATTCCTGATATCTAATCTAGGCCTTCTGTCTGAGAACACTGCAAATATGGGACAAACCTGAATAGGTAAAGATTTGTATAAATCACAGTGGCCAAATCATTGGATAAAATACTCTGCCCTCTTTTATTCTAGAAGCTTACCAGTAGAAGCCATTGCTCTTTTTGGTGTGGGTCAGGAAATTCAGGATTTGTTCTAAAATTGCACCACTTCCCTCTGGGTAAAATGCTGTATTGGAAGTGGATGCTTCCGATGCCAGCACAGCGTATGTTAATAGACACTTTGCTGCTTTCTTATACTGCCTGGTATTATGATGATTCACTATTCATTATAACCTAACTGAAGGTGTGTTTGTAAGATTTATACCATTCACACCCCTCAAATTTAAAGATGCTTATGTCCTCGCAAGTCACCATTCTCTACACTATATTGCCAAGATGGGAGGACTGGGATTCCAATATCTCTACTACAGGATCCAGCTAAAATAATTTGGACAGGAAATTATTTTGGTAAAGAACATTTAGACAATCCCCCCCCCCACATCTGGCTATATAAATATAATTTAATATCTGCATTTTGGCATTTCTGTCATTAAATCTTAATAGGCAGCAGGAGTGCCTAACGTTAATCCCAAACAGGGAACGAGAAATCTCATTGTTACAGTCACACGCTAAATAGTGAACCTCCTCTTTTCGTGTCATGGAAAAAGCATTCCCCTGCTTGCTCTTTCAATTTTCATTACCTTTGACACTCTGTGATCTATCTGTGATACGTACTGCTGAGAATTATACATTTTCTCCACCTAGAACAAGTGTACAACAGAGCACCATGGGCTTGATCAGTTTGCCTATTCTGTTAATATTTTAAAACATTCCACAACACAGAGAGAAAATATGGAAGCTATCCGTGCTTTCCTTTCTCTCCCCAAGTGATGTTGACAATTAGTATTTTTATTGATCTTTCTTTTTAAGTGTCCTTTTCAGAAATGTCTATGAACTGATTCTTTGTTCTGCCAGAAAACCACAGAGCTCAGTAGACCAGATAAAGCAGAGAATCTATGACAGCCTCATGACATCCCAATTTGACAGATGTCCAGCTTACTTACCTATAAAGCATGCAAGCCTTTTAGGATCCACGAGTTTCATGGCAAAAGCAAAATTTATGTTACCATTTAATGGCTTATAGAACTGTCATGATGCTTCTTGCACCCACTGTTGTGGGAGATGCTTCAGACGGTACCATCTTAGAGAACTGGTGCATCTTTCTCCACATTTTAGTTAGCAGCCCTAGGTTTATGCTCAGTCTAATTTGTTTAACTGGTCTAAGTGGCATTTTAATTAAACAATGCTCTGAGGCTGCATATTATATAGAAAATGAAATTAGGGTATATTCCTATGTAGAATTCAGCTCGTCTAATATAATAAGCAAAGGTAAATTTTAAATTTCATGTTTCTAAGTCCTTACCATATTGACATTCAATATTTAGCTGTCCCCAGAGATTTTATTTTATTTTAATTTTTTAGTGATTTATTCAATTGTATGTTTATTCAGTTACATATTTAACAATTTGTTTGCTCATCATTTTCTTTCTTTTTTTTTTTTTAACATCTTTATTGGAGTATAATTGCTTTACAATGGTGTGTTAGTTCCCCAGAGACTTTAAACAGTAGGATTTTCTTCTATATATCCAATTCATTAAATTTTAAAAGACTGCTCTGCTAGAAAAATGACATCCATTGTGTGACTTGATCCCAAAATACCCAGTAGACAAATGTGTTGCTGACTTATTACATTAGGATTATTTAAATCAATTGTAATGAATTATATCCATGAAATGTAACAGCCTGTGATTCCAAGCTTTTCAAAAATCACCTGAGGGTTTACGTAGAGTAAAATATACATGTACTTCTCCTAGTAGCATGTGTCATACATTATAATTAATTAATAATTAGTGAAATTATTTGTTTAAAGTCTGGCTTTGCCTGAAAACATCAGCTCCATGGATGTTGAGACATATCCCTATACCTTCACAGCCTAGTTTCTTGCCTCCCTCAAAGTAGATGAGCAATAAATTTTCTCGAATTAAGAAAAGGCTCATAAAATATGTTACATTATGAGAGATGTATTAAGTAATACCATCAGTGATGAATTGCAAATTTCTCTTATACTAATATATCCAGATCTCATCAAGAACACTTTCAACCACAAAACCATAGAATATCCTATTGAAAGCCAATCATTTCGGGAGCATAAGAAAACAGCAGTCACAACAACCATCAGGACCATGACAGGATATGGCTATTTTTCTCAGTTGTTTTTCCTAAATCTTTAAAATCTTCATTGATAAGGCAAAGTGGGGAATTAAAGCAAATTTTTGATTTTTTATTTCTAATAACCTATCCAGGTCTTCATCTTGACTCCCTGGAAAGTGGTGGCTAAACAGTTTTTAAAGTTTCCATTATTTATCAATACTTACTTTGAGTCATTTATTAAAATATAGACATGGTCCATTATGGAAGGGCATGTTATGAGCTACTTAGCTCCAAGTCCTTGCGTCCATCTGAGCCCCCCAATTGGGAGCTGCCACACTGATTAAACTGTAGAAGAGACTGACCTCTCTGTGGGGGGAAATACGACAATCTAAGGAGTAAGAAGGCTTTCAGCCTCCAGCCTCCTACTCTGGATCCGACTTCTTCTGCAAGCCATATCCTCTTACAAGCCCATAGGCCAAGACTGGGACAGCTAAATAATGAATGTCATTATGGTAAGGACTTAGAAACATGAGATACTACTTAGAGATACTACTGTATCTCTAAACAGGACCTTGCATCCTGAAGCCAAAATGTCATTCTTGGTCCCACACAGGCGACAAAGCTCCAACAGGCTCCTGCTCCCACCCCCGAAAAATACCCGTTTTCAGTTCCCAGGCTTTTGTAGGTTTCCTGCTGCAATGACTTTATACCTTACATTCCAAATGCCCGGTGTCTACAATAGCTCTGAGGCTTTTAGGATTATCTGGAATGGCAGATTCCCAGAATGAATGGAATCTACCTCTGCAGCTTCCATAATGCCCAGAGGTTCTTTTCACAGAAGCCTCCGATACCAGCTTTCTAAGGTCACTGTCGGCCAAAGACCAGGGGTCACTTGGAAAGACTTTGGTCAACCCTGTCCTCTCCAGAGATCTGTGCCTTCCCCTCTGAATTATTAAATTCTAGTCTGGCCTCAGGTCTAAACCACTGAAATTAATGTTTGCCCCACCCCATACTCTTGAAACTTTGTTATTGCGGCTTTTATGTTCACGAGGCTCCTAAACTCCAGACCCACTGGGTTTCCTAGTGCAGAAGGCGTAAGAACTGATATAACCCCAAGACCCAGAAATCAGTATCCTGATGCTCCCTGTCAGGAAAGCATACCAAATTGTGCGACATTATAAATACAGCTCTTTACCTTCTGGGTCTTTGTGCAATGAAATCTTAGTCTGTAATTTCTTTAATACTTGACTTTTTTTCTGAGTGGTTAGCAGTTTCATATACAATTAGGGTCATTTCCTTTATGTTTGTATTCAATTTGAGGGTTTTTTCATCTTTTTACATTTTTTTTTGAATAAAGGAACATTGACATGGATTATAAAAGGGATTTTCCCAAAAGCGTCTCATTCTCTTTCGTGTCCCTTCAACTTTATCGCCCATGCCCATGTTTTGCAGTGAAGCAGTTTCTTCAGTTGATGGTTCACCTTCCTGTATACTTTTTCTCAAAAATAAGCATAGGAGTCTTTTTATTTATCAATATATTCCACAAATCACCATATGTCAGATCATAGAGATTCTTCTCATAAGTTTTGCAGCTGTATAGTACTGCAGCATGTGCACATACAATGTTTATTTAACCTGCCACCTCTTCTTGGATATTTATGTTGTTTCCAAGGTTTGCTAGTAAAATAATAGTGCAGTGAATAACCTTGTGTATTTGATTTTTTGCAATTGTTAAAGATGAAACTTTAGAGAAATTTCTCAGAGAGAGATAGTTGAGTCCAAGGGTAAAGTATGTCTGGTTGTGTTAGTTACTGCCAGATTCCTCTCAGTAGAGGTTGTATGATATTGCCCATCCATCAGCATTGTAGGGTTGGGGGGCAGTTCTTCCACAATCTTGCCAGGAGAGTGTGATGTCAAGCTTTTGGATTTTTGCTGATGTGATAGGTGAAGAATAGTATCTCAGTGTAGTGTTAATTTGCATTTCTTTTTTGTTAAAGGAAGTTGGGCATCTTTTCATGTGTAAAGGACAACTGTATATACTTTTTGTGAACTGTCTATTCCTGACTCTTACACATTTTTCTATAAAGTTTTTAAGCTTTTTTTCCCTTCACTTTTTTATTAAGTTATACTTGGCAATGCAGTATTATATCATACAATATTATATTAGTTTCAGGTGTACAACATAGTGATTTGACATTTTTATACATTATGAAATAATCACCGTAAGTCTAATAAATCCATCACCATACAACATTATTACAATATTGTTGACTCTATTCCCTATGTGTACATTACATCACTGTGACTTATTTATTTTTTAGCTGTAAGTTTGTACCTCTTAATCCCCTTTGCCTATTTCCTTCATCTCCCTACCCTTTTCCCCTCTGGAAACCACCATTTTGCTCTCTGTATCTATGTGTCTGTTTCTGTTTGTTCCTTTGTTTTGTTTTTTAGATTTCACATATGAGTGAAATCCTGTCATTTGTCTTTCTCTGTCTGACTTATTTCACTTAGTATAATAACCTCAGGGTCCCTCCATGTTGTCACAAATGTCAAGATTTTATTCTTTTTTATGGCCGAGTAGTATTCCTGTGTGTGTGTGTGTGTGTGTGTGTGTGTGTGTGTGTGTGTGTACCACATCTTCTTTATCCATTCATCTGTTGATGCACACAGGTTGCTTCCATATCTTGACTATTATAAATAGTGCCACGATGAATATAGGGATGCATATATCTTTTCAAATTAATGTTTTCATTTTCTTTAGATAAGTACCCAGAAATGGAATTGCTGGAACCTACAGTAGTTCTATATTTAGTCTTTTGAGGAATCTCCAGACTGTTTTTCATAGTGGTTGCACCAACTTACATTCCTACCAAAAGTGCATGAAATTTCACTGCTATATGTTACAAATATTTTCTCTCGGTTTGCCATTTATCTTTTATTATTGATTATGGTGTTTTGGATTGTACAGAGATTCTTTTTTGCTTTTCTATAGTCAGATTTGTCGAGTTTGAGTCAGGTTAAGAAAGTCTTTACTCACACCCAGTTTATAAATTATCCTTAGTACTCATATTGTTTTCCATTGGGACCAATTTTCATAAATTGTAGTTTCCTAAGAAATTATCCATTTAATTTAGATTTTCAATTTTCTTAGCATAGGTTTGTACAAAGATTTGTGTTTATGACTGCTTCCCTTTTGTCATTTTGTTACTTTGTTATATGTGACATCTCTTTTTAATATTAAATTAGTGCTTATTTTGCTGGTTTTTGAAAGAAACAGCACTTCAATTAATGTTACTATTTTTCCATTTTCTACTATATGAATTTTTGCTTTTATCATTTATATTCCTTTCTTGTGTTTTGTTTTGTTCCTGGAGAGATTCCTTTATTGTTCTTTTTCTAGCTTTTTGAATTGGGAATTCACTTTCATTATTTCTATTCTTCCATATATATATGTGTGTGTGTGTTACATACGTATGTAATATATATGTTATAAAATTTCCTCTGATCACTGTTTCTTTTCTACAGATTTTGCTACTGTTTTCACTCTCATTACTTTTAGAAATTCTGCAATTTCAGTTTACATTTCCTCTTTGACACATGAGTTGTTTATTTAGAGTTTTTAATTTGAGATGAAAGTTCCACTGATTATGATTTTGGTATTAATGTCTAAATTTTACTGCATTATGGTCAGAGATTATTGTTTGTATTATTTCTGCTTTGTAGAATGTAAGACTTTTGTAGTTCAGCATATAGACAATTTTGGAGAATGTCCCATGTGTAGTTGAGAAGAATATATATTCTCTATTATTGGGGTGTAAATAGAAAAAGAGATGAGGGGAGAACCAAAAGATATGCCTAATTAATTTTGCTATGTTTAGTTCTTCTTTACCTGTAATTTTGTCAACTTGACCTATCTTAGACTGGAACAGTCTTAAGTATTTGTTATTAGTGTCTTTCTAGTTCCCTTTCAACTCCTACAGTTATCATTTTATAAAGGTAATTTGTATTATTTGACATACAGATATTGAAACTGGTGTGTCTTCATTATGAACTGTGACCTTTATTGTTATAATGTAGTGTTCCTTGTCCTGGTTAATGCTTTGACTTCAGTTCTGCAGACTGACAGCAGGACTATACTCCCTGCTTGTATAAGTTTTTCCATTTGTCTGGCATATCTTTACCCAACCCTTTCTTTTTAGCCTTTCTGAATCACTCTATTTAAATGTGTCTCTTCTTTACAACATGCAGTTGGATTTTTCTTTATGTGCTAATTCGAAAATCTGAACAAGAGAAGTAAATTGCATTCATTTCTATGTTTTAACTGTCATATGTTTTATGTTGTATTTATTGACCATATCATGTTATATTGACTGTGTTTCTCTATATAGTCTTTCTGGGTTGGGGGGAGAGTTATTTGTTTCTTCCTTTTGGTATTTAGAACAGTTTGTATTTGTGTTTGTATGTTTGCCTTTATACTGATACCTTTTATGAGGCTCTTGTTCCTTGGTTAGCTTTAAATGGTATTTGTGACTCCTATGTATTGCCTAAGCAAGAGTCAGTGAGATCATTGGTCATCCTCTCCTTTTTATCTTCTCTCTTTTTTGTTTTATTTCAACAGTGTCTAAACATATAATCATTTAATTATTATTAGAATAATATCCTTGTTCCCACCTTTCTTCTACACTTAGATCCATAATTAAATGTCTTGAATGATACTATTAGTCCTTGCTCCAGTCATCTCTTGGTTAAATTAAGTAATTAAATTTGGTTTAATTAACGTACGTAGGCACCTCAGGAAGGGTTCTTGGATGCAGTATTCCTTGAGTTCTTGCATATTTTATTTAATTTATTTTTTTATTGGGGTATAATTGCTTTACAATGTTGTGTTAGTTTTTTGCTGCACAGTGAAGTGAATAAGCTGTATGTATATCTATATCCCCTCCTTCTTGGACCTCCCTCCCACCCCCTCCCCCATCCCACCCATCTAGGTCGTCACAGCCACCGAGCTAAGCTTCCTGTGCTCAGCTAGCAGGTTCCCACTAGCTATCTATTTGACACATGGTAGTGTATTTATGTCAAACCTAATCTCCCAATTCGTACCACCCTCCCCTTCCACCACTGTGTCCACATGTCCTTTCTGTACATTTATGTCTCTATTCATGCCCTGCAAATAGGTTCCTCTGTACCATTTTTCTAGATTCCACAAATATGCGTTAATATACGATATTTGTTTTTCTCTTTCTGGCTTACTTCACTCTGTATGACAGACTTTAGGTCCATCCACATCTCTACAAATGACCCGATTTCGTTCCTTTTTATGGCTGAGTAATATTCCATTGTATATATGTACCACATCTTCTTTATCCATTCATCTATCATTGGACAGTTAGGTTGTTTCCATGTCCTGGCTATTGTAAATTGTGCTGCAGTGAACATTGGAGTACATGTGTCCTTTTGAATTATGGTTTTCTCAGTGTATATGCCCAGTAGTGGGATTGCTGGATCATATGGTGGTTCTATTTTTAGTTTTTTAAGGAACCTCCATACTGTTCTCCATAGTGGCTGTATCAATTTACTTTCCCACCAACAGTGCAAGAGGGTTCCCTTTTCTCCACACTCTCTCCAGCATTTGTTGTTTGTAGATTTTTTGATGATGGCCATTCGGACCAGCGTGAGGTGATACCTCATCGTAGTTTTGATTTGTATTTCTCTAATAATTAGTGATGTTGAGCATCTTTTCATGAGCTTCTTGGCCATCTGTATGTCTTCTTTGGTGAAATGTCTAATTAGGTCTTCCACCCATTTTTCAATTGGGTTGTTTGTTTTTTTGATATTGATCTCCATGACCTCTTTGTATATTTTAGAGACTAATCCTTTGTCTGTTGCTTCGTTTGCAAATATTTTCTCCCATTCTGAGGGTTGTCTTTTTGTCTTGTTTATGGTTTCCTTTGCTGGGCAAAAGCTTTTAAGTTTCATTAGGTCCCATTTGTTTATTTTTGTTTTTATTTTCATTACTCTAGGAGGTGGGTCACAAAAGATCTTGCTCTGGTTTATGTCAAAGAGTGATTTTTCTATGTTTTCCTCTAATAGTTTTATAGTTTCCAGTCTTAGATTGAGGTGTTTAATCCATTTTGAGTTTATTTTTGTCTGTGGTGGTAGGTAGTGTTCTAATTTCATTCTTTTACATGGAGCTGTCCAGTTTTCCCAGCACCACTTACTGACCAGGATGCCTTTTCTCCATTGTATGTTCTTGCCTCAGTTGTCATAAAATAGGTGACCATATGTGCATGCGGTTCTCTCTGGGCTTTCTATCCTGAACCATTGATCTATATTTCTGTTTTTGTGCCAATACCATACTGTCTTGTTTACTGTAGCTTTGTAGTATAGTTTGAAGTTGGGGAACCTGATTCCTCCAGGTCCATTTTTCTTTCTCAAGATTGCTCTGGCTATTCGGGGTCTTTTGTATTTCCATACAAATTGTAAAATTTTTTGTTCTAATTCTGTGAGGAATGCCATTGGTAGTTTGATAGAGATTGCATTGAATCTGTAGATTGCTTTGGGTAGTATAATCACAATATTGATTCTTCCAATCCAAGAACATGGTATATTTCTGCATCTGTTTATGTCCTCTTTGATTTCTTTCATCAGTGTTTTACTGTTTTCTGAGTACAAGTCTTTTGCCTCCTTAGGTAGGTTTATTCCTATATATTTTATTCATTTGTTGTGATGGTAAATGGGGTTGTTTCCTTAATTTCTCTCTCTGATCTTTCATTGTTAGTGTATAGGAATGCAAGAGATTTCTGTGCATTCCTGCAACATTACCAAATTCATTGATTAATTCTAGTAGTTTTCTGGTGGCATCTTTAGGATTTTCTATATATAGTATCATGTTATCTGCAAACAGTGACAGTTTTACTTCTTCATGTCCAATTTGGATTCCTTTTATTTCTTTTTCTTCTCTGATTGCCATGGCTAGGATTTCCAAAACTATGTTGAATAAGATTGATGAAAGTGGACATCCTTATCTTGTTCCTGATCTTAGTGGAAATACTTTCGGTTTTTCACCTTGGAGAATGATGTTTGCTGTGTGTTTGTCATATATGACCTTTATTATGTTAAGTTCCCTCTATGCCCATTTTCTGGAGTGTTTTTATCACAAATCGGTGCTGAATTTTGTCAAAAGCTTTTTCTGCATCTAATGAGATGATCATATGGTTTTTATCCCTTAATTTTTTAATATGGTGTATCACATTGATTGATTTGTGTATATTGCAGGATCCTTGCATTCCTGGGATAAACCCCACTTGATCATGGAGTATGATCCTTTAAATGTGCTGTTGGATTCTGTTTGCTAGTATTTTGTTGAGGATTTTTGCATCTGTATTCATCAGTGATATTGGCCTGTAGTTTTCTTTCTTTGTGACATCTTTGTCTGGTTTTGGAATCAGGGTGATGGTTGCCTCATAGAATGGGTTTGGGAGTGTTCCTTCCTCTGCTATTGTGGTGTCAGTTGTGATTTCTCCTTTTTCATTTCTAATTTTATTGATTTTTTTATTGACTTTTTTTCTTCATGAGTCTCGCTAAAGGTTTATCAATTTTGTTTATCTTTTCAAAGAACCAACTTTTAGTTTTATTGATGTTTGCTATTGTTTTCTTCACTTCTATTTCATTTATTTCTGCTCTGATCTTTATTGATCTTTATGAATTCTTTCCTTCTACTGATTTTGGGTTTTCTTTGTTCTTCTTTCTCTAGTTGCTTTAGGTGTAAGGTTAGATTGTTTATTTGAGATTTTTCTTGTTTCTTGAGGTGAGATTGGATTGTTATAGACTTCCCTCTTAGAACTGCTTTTGCTACATCCCGTATGCTTTGGGTCATTCTGTTTTCATTGTCATTTGTTTCTATGTATTTTTTTTTTATTTCTTTGATTTTTTTCAGTGATCTCTTGGTTATTTAGTAGCACACTATTTAGCCTCCGTGTATCTGTGTTTTTTACAGTTTTTTTCCTGTAATTGATTTCTAATCTCATAGTGTTGTGGTCAGAAAAGATGCTTGATATGATTTCAGTTTTCTTAAATTTTCCGAGGCTTGATTTGTGACCCAAGATACGATGTATCCTGGAGAGTGTTCCATATGCACTTGAGAAGAAAGTATATTCTGCCACGTGTGGGTGGAATATCCTATAAATATCAATTAAATCTATCTGGTGTATTGTGTCATTTAAAGCTTGTGTTTCCTTATTTATTTTCCATTTGGATGATCTGTCCATTGGTGTAAGTGGGCTGTTTAAAGCCCCTACTATACTATTATTGCATTACTGTCAATTTCCCCTTTTATTGTTGTTATCATTTGCCTTATGTATTGAGGTTCTCCTTTGTTGGGTGCATACATATTTATAATTGTTATATCTTCTTGGATTGATCCCTTGATCATTATGTAGTGTCCTTCCTTATCTCTTGTAACAGTCTTTATTTTAAAGTCTATTTTATCTGATATGAGTATTGCTACTCCATCTTTCTTTTGATTTCCATTTGCATGGAATATCTTTTTCCATCCCTTCACTTTCAGACACATTCAAACTGAAAGTGAAGGTCTGAAGTGGGTCTCTTATAGACAGCATATATATGGGTCTTGTTTTTGTATCCATTCAGCCAGTCTGTCTTTTGGTTGGAGCATTTAATCCATTTACATTCAAGCTTATTATCGACATATATGTTCCTATTACCATTTTCTGAATTGTTTGGGTTTGTTTTTGTGGGTGTTTTTTCTCCTCTTGTGTTTCCCACCTAAAGAAGTTCCTTTAGCATTTGCTGTAAAGCTGGTTTGATGGTACTGAATTAATTCTCTTAGCTTTTGCTTGTCTGTAAAGCTTTTGACTTCTCAGTCAAATCTGAATGAGATCCTTGCTGGGTAGAGTAATCTTGGTTGTAGATTTTTCCCTTTCATCACTTTAAGTATATCCTGTCACTCCCTTTTGGCCTGCAGAGTTTGTGCTGAAAAATCCACTGATAATGTTATGGGGATTCCTTTGTTTTTTTATTTTTTGCTTTTCCCCTTCTGCTTTTAATATTTTTTCTTTGAATTTAGTTTTTGTTAGTTTGATTAATATGTGTCTCAGTGTGTTTCTCCTAGGGTTTATCCTGTATGGGACTCTCTGTGCTTCCTGGACTTGGGTGACTATTTCCTTTCCCATGTTAGGGAAGTTTTCCACTGTAATCTCTTCAAATATTTTCTCAGACCCTTACTTTTTCTCTTCTTCTTCTGGGACCCCTATAATTCGAATAGTGTGTATTTACTGTTGTCCCAGAGGTCTCTGTGATTGTCTTTAATTCTTTTCATTCTTTTACCTTTATTCTGCTCCTTGGAAGTTATTTCCATCATTCCTTCTTCCAGGTCACTTATTTGTTCTTCTGCCTGAGTTATTCTGCTATTGATTCCTTCTAGTGTAGTTTTCATTTCAGTTATTGTATTGTTCATCTCTGTTTGTTTGTTCTTCAGTTCTTCTAGGTCTTTGTTAAACATTTCTTGTATTTTCTCTATCCGTGCCTCCATTCCATTTCTAAGATTCTGAATCACCTTTACTATCATTATGGTGAATTCTTTTTTAGGTAGGTTGCCTATTTCCTCTTCATTTATTTGGTCTTGTAGGTTTTTCCTTGCTCCTTCATCTGTGACATATTTTTGTGTTGTCTCTTTTTTTTTTTTTTTTTTGATGGGTGGGATTGTGTTCCTGTTTTACTCATTGTTTGGCCTGAGACTTCCAGCACTGGAGTTTGTAGGCTGTTGGGTAGAGCTGGGTCTTGGTGCCAAGATGAGGACCTCCAGTAGACCTAACTCCAATGAATATTCCCTGGTGTCTGAAGTTGTCTGTTATTCTAGTGGTTAAGATTCAGAGCTCCCACTGCAGGAGCTCAGGTCTGACCCCGAGCTCATTAACTAAGATCCCACAAGCTGTGTGGGGAAGCAAAAAAAAAAAAAGGAAAAAAAAAAAAAAAAGGAAAAAAGAGAAAATGGAGCAGAACAATAACAACAAAAAGTAAAAAATAAAGTAAGATTAGAAAACTAACAGATATGTTAGAAAAAATAAAAATATAGATGAAACAACAACCAGAAGGTAAAACAGAACCACAATAGCAAAAAAGAGGAGGGAAAAAAAAAAAGCCAGAAAAGGCCTTGGCTCTGGGGGGCGGGGCTTAGGCAGGGGCGGGGTTTGGGTTGTGGATGGGACCCATGCTTAGGACCCACAGGGCCAGAAAAGACCCTGAGGGAGCGGGGCTTTGGCTCAATGCAGTAGGAGGAGCCCAGGAGTGCCCCTGGCCTTGGAGGGTGCAGGACCAGGTCTGGGACCCCAGCAGGCTCACTGGGCCCAAGTGGATGGGGGAAACACTAGGTGCATTACCCAAACATAGGCACATTATCCCAGAGGGTCCCTCCCCATTGGCCTCTCTTCTTCTTCTCCCCACCTTTCTCCTATGCCACTAGGACCCATGTGGCCGGAGGGGGCCCCAGAAGGCAGGGGACCAGAGCCAGAAGCCCAACGGGCTTCCCAAGGCCGAGTGGGCTGGGGAACCACCTGCAGTGCTTCCCCTGATCCCCTGGTCCTGGAGGGTCCCCCCCCATCAGCCTCTCCTCTTCTCCCCTCCTCCCTCCCTCCTATGCCCCTAGGATCCCTACAGCTTGTGGGGTCCCTGGAGAACTGAAGAACAGGCCCGGGAGCCTAGCAAGCTTCACAGGGCCCAAGTGGGTTTAGGAAATGCCCTCTGCGCCTTCCCTGATCCTCCGATCCTTGAGGTCCCTTCCCTGTCTCCCTCTCCTCTTCTCCCCCTGCCTCCCTCCTATGCCCCAGGACCAACACGACCCAGAGGGGGCCCTGGAGAATGGACGACCAGGCCCAGGAGCCCAGCAGGTTTCCCAGGGCCTGAGTGGGTGGGGTAAACACCCTCCACACCTCCCCAGATCCTCCGAGCCCTCTGAGGGTCCCTCCAGGTGAGGGAACTCCTCCCCTCTCTCAGCCACCACTCAGGGGTGCCGGTCCTATCCGGCCTCCACTTCTCTTCCCCCTTCACTCCACCCCACATCCTACCAGGTTGCTCAGGGGCTCCTCCCATCTCCCTGGTCATCAAAGTCCCCCACCAGCGTCCCTCTTGCATATTTCAAATTTGTGTATGTGTGTGTGTGTATGTGTGT
Organism: Physeter macrocephalus; assembly: GCF_002837175.3. Classification (NCBI taxonomy): domain Eukaryota; kingdom Metazoa; phylum Chordata; class Mammalia; order Artiodactyla; family Physeteridae; genus Physeter; species Physeter macrocephalus. The sequence continues at coordinate 87,624,932 of NC_041218.1, forward strand.
ATGTGTGTGTGTGTTGATACTGTTGATTGGCTGGATATAAAATCCTTGGTTCACTCTTTCTTTGAGATTCCTTAAAATGCTGCTTCATTATTGTCTAGCTATGTATGTTATTCCAGAGATGTGATATCAACTTGATTTTTTTTTTTTTATTGTAAATAACTTACCTTTTAGTCAGTTTTTCCTCTATAATTTAAGTCTAATGGCTAACTGATAGCTATTGTGTTGGATTTGACTGTTCTGGGACAATGTTCCAAGTATTTGGACAGCCCTTTCAATATAGAAATATATGCAGTTATTTTATTCCTGGAAATTCTTCTGGATTATAGTTTTAAGTATTAGTTCTATTATTTTCGTCTTTATGTATTCCAATTATACATATACTGGATTATCTTTGCCTGTGTTCTATATTGGTGACTTCATTCTGATTCTTTTTACTATTTGTTTATTTCATTTTGTTCTCTTGCCTATTGCCATGTCTTTCCTCAGTGGTCCTTATTATAATTCCAACTGAATTGATTCTCTCTTGGGCACCTTGTAATTTAGTTTTAATTTCAAAGATTATTTTTTTAAATTTATTTTCTCATTTTAGTCAACTCTTCTTACTATCTATCTGTTCTTTGTCCATTTCTGAACTTTTAAATTTCTGATTCAAAATGTTGTTTTATATTTATAAATGCTTGTTTGAAAATATCTTGAGATTTCATTACAGTTTTCTCATTTGTGCTTTTGTTTATGCTTGAAGGAGGATAAATTTTTTTATTACTCATATCGCTTTGACTCTCATTTCTGATTTCTTATAATAACTTTGTATGAATATTATCCACTTTCTATTTATTTTTATTTTTTTCCTAAACTGACAATAACAGTTTTGTATAAGCAAAAATAAGAGAATTTGGTAGATTACTACATTCTTAGTCCATGAGCACCCTCTTCTGTTTATTTTGTGAAGTACTAATTTTTTAGTAGAGGATATATTTTTTTTGCAGAGGGAATAGTTGGTATGTCTTATGATTCTTTTCTTGTTTCTTCAGACACAGCAGAAGTTGTGATTCTTACCTCATGATTCTTTCCTATCATAACCAAATTTCCATGGGCCATTTCCCCTTTCAACATCATTTCCCTCTTCTTCTTAAGAAGTGCCTTCCTAAGACTCCATCTCTCATTCTGCTCACTTTCAAACTTCTTTTTTTTTCATTCCCCAGTAGCTGTGTTCTGATCAACCATGTCTGTTAGCATTTTCCAGTTCAGGACAGGACTTTATCTTTCTGAGGGTGATTTTGTCTCTTCTTCCGCCCCTGGGCTCCTTGCTCCCTCTCTTCTTTTCTGCACACTCTCCACCTGACTTTCTGATCCAAAATGGGCTCTTGAGCTGGTTCTGCTAGATTGGGGTGTTTATGTCTCTACCTACATATACCTTTTCAAGTTCATAGTGTTTTCTTTCTCCTAATTATGTTGTAGATGAGGGTTATAGATGGTTTTATTGCTCTCCTAGTGGATATTTATGGTTTTCTGGGTAAGTGGAGAGGTTAAAATTTAGATAGCAGCCTTTACATTATAGGAGCCCAGCATGTTTCAGTAAAGGATCTTAAGTGGATGATGATGATAAATAGATCAATAGATGGATTAATATAGACTTACAGAAATTAAGAGGAAACTGGAGATGTATATTTGAAGTCATAACCTATAGTTGTTTCCCAGATCTTTCATTATGGCCAGACCTTTCTCCAAAGCTCTAGGAATTTAAAAAACAAAACCAAACAACCAAAAAAAACACCTACTAGATTCATCACTTTTTCATCTTCTAGAGCAGCTTGCAAACTTAAAACCAAATATGACTCTTTCTGAATCTTTACCAGACAGCATCCTTTTTTTGTCATGCCTTTCTGCCACCACTTCATGTCACCGTCTCAAATATATTACTCTGTCATCTTTAAGTTAACATTGCAAAAGTTCACATTTATATTTGACAACTTTTTTTCCAGGTAGAAATGGGCCCCTGAATACCCAAAATATTATTGAGCACACGTTTCTTTATATATCAATATCTGTCAGAAACAGCTTATACATTTTCTACTCAAATTTGGTAAGATACATTAAGGAATAAATTTAGTTGGAATTTGTTTGTCCCATTGTATGTTTTATCAGCAACAAGCCTGTGAAATTGTGGTCAATACTTTTAAAACCCATTATAATACTGGGGTAATGAAATACTCAGGCTGAATCCACATGGTAACATTAATTAAATGCCAGTGTTTTAAAATACAGATCAGCTAGTTCTCCTTTCCACTGTAAAAAATAGGAAAACTCCTATACCCAGGCCCATGAATGAAGACGTCTTAGCCTATATGTCCATGATATCAACTGGGTTTCTGCTCTTGCATGTAGACACTCTCTGAGGAAGATGAAGAAGAGAACATACAGGAACAATTTTTATTTTCAATTTTAGGTTCTAAAGTTTGTTGTTTTGTTTGATTGTTTATTTTTGTGATTGAATGGAATAAAATTCTCTGGTAAATAGGAGCAAATTTGAGTCCTGACACACAGAAAAAGGTCTGGAAGTATACACTCTCAACTCTATCTTTAAGTAGGGAAATGGGACTGTGATTAACATATCATTCTTTTATGGATTTTGTTAAAAACAAGAATGAATTTAGAATTTACGTTTTTAATTATACTCCTTGGGAGCAAAAGTTACATGACTTTTCCAGGGAAATTTAGTTATACTTCCCAATTCATATACTGTGTATACAGCAAAAATCTAATAAAAATTGTAGGAAAAGATTTTAATATGGGTAGTAGCTATCACTATATTGCGTATTATTCTACCTAGGGAACTTTTATATGTTTCTTATGTTCTCTTGTGATGTCATCACCTCTAAAGCACAATAGCAAGAGACTCAAATTTTTTAAGAAAGCAAGTCCAAATAAAATAACATAGGATTGAAGGAAATGGTCCCCCATTCTGGTCGTGTTCCTGTCTCCAAAATCTTAGTACTTAGTATGCTTTCTAAATTGGTCCACCTTCCTGGCTTTTTAAGCTGCCCACCAGGATGGACCTTCACACAACCTTTATGAATTAACGTAACCCATGCTATGACCCATACAAGGTGCTGCCTCCCAGGAAAAGAACAAAACCGGACTCTAGATTTTGAACTCATATTACTGAATTTGTATCTCTAGGATTCAAGATGCAGTAACACTTAAACATGAACATGGCATTTACTTAGTTTTTCCAGTGAGCAGAAAGATAGGCAAATGCAGAAATCCTACATTCTCATTTTGTTTACAAATTTAACACTATCCAGATTAATTCAGTGTTATATGTATCTGATTGAATATTAATAAAGTGTGAATGGAAGTCATCTAATCAATAGTGAGAGTTGGTGAAGTAGCTTTTTTCATTTTATTTTCATTCTGAAATTATATTAGATTTCAGAAGAACTACAAAAATAGTACAAAGCGTTTCTACGTACCTTTCACCTCACTTCCCCTAATAGTAACATCTTTCATAGCAGAATTATTGATGTCAGGAGATTAACATTCATGTAGACTAGTAGCTAATCTACAAATCTTATTTGGCTTTTACCAGTTGTCTCACTAATGTCCTTTTTCTGGTCCAGGACCTAATCCAGATCCTACCCTGCATTTACTCTTCCTGTCTCCATGGTCTCCTCTACACACTGTGACGATACCTCAGTCAGTCTTTCTATTTCATGATCTTGACACTTTTGAAGAGTACTGGCCAGTTATTTTCTAGAATGTTCCTCCATTTGTGTTTGCCAAATGTGGCAAAAAATGGAGCACAGCCCCCAGCCATACCTGATTATTATGTGACTGGGCTCTTGACCTGAGGACAGCCATTACAGTGATCTGCCGGGCTAAGTAACTTGGATCTATTTTGAAGAAAACGAACTGGATTAATGAATTAGGGTGGATGCAGGGGAGGAGGCTGGGTACAGAATTGGGAATCTCAGAGATCAAAGTAGTGAGATAGTGTATCTTAGGTTCCTTATAGCTTTTCAGTATTTGGGTCCCATTTCCATAAGAAATACTATCCTTGGATTCTACAAGTTTCCCAGCTGTAGCCTGAAAAACGTTTTTTTGAGCTAATAAAGGAGTCCCAGTTTTCTGCAACAAAAATGGACCTAACAAATAAGTAAGTAAATAAATAAGAATTGGACAGAGTGAGTAAATTAAAAGAAGAGCATGGTGGCTGTGGAAGAATCCAGGCTGAACTAGATGCCTCTTTAATTTTTGATTCTATTAAAGTTTTACAAAGCTTATATGGCTGACTACAAATTAACCTAGACATTTTCACAGACTTTTGCAGAGTGGATCACTATAGGAATATCTAATCACTGAATTTTCCCCATGGTTCCATGGCCTGAAGAAAATCTCAGTTACAGCAGTTCTTAATACAGCATTAACCTTGCTGATCTCAAGTGTTTATTTTTCTCTGTTGCGTAGTATAGGTTATGCTTTCATTAGTGTGACCTTAATCATCTGCAAATTTGTCAGGTATTATTGAATACAGTATTCTAAATAACCCAGGACCCAAGAGTTCCAAGCTGCATACTTGCTTGGTTGGGCAAATAGTACAAAATTGGAAATTCTTTTTTCTCGTTTGTTAGCTTAATTTTTAAAAGAAGCAATTGGTTTCTAAGAACGAATTAAAGTCCAGATAGCTAATTTTTCACAATGAAAGATGGTTCTTAACTGTCGTAATTTTTCATCATATAGATGTATACTCTTCAGTTAATCTTAAGAATTTATTTTATGACTTGGCTTTTCATGAGTTAATAATCTTAAGAATTTATTTTATGACTTGGTTTTTCATGAGTTAATAATCTTAAGAATTTATTTTATGACTTGGCTTTTCTTTGCCACTCAGGAAGAATGTCATTAACAGGAATACACACAAACATATGTCCACGCATACATGCACATGCATACACACAAACATATATACATACACATACACATCCCTATATATGTACACACACACACACACACACATACATCATTTTAAGCATTGGTTGTAGATTTTTATACCTATTCTGTCATATTTACAAATGAACCAGTGTGTGTATTCTATTACTTGTTTCTTGTAACATTCATCCATCAATCCCCTGCAGACCTTGTAAATGAAATGAATGACAGCTCTTTGTAACAGGTTAGAGCTACAGTGTATCATTTTGTCTCAAATTGTGAGTCAAGGAACACTTAATAGTTCATATTAAAGTATAAATATTTATAATATATAATTTTGTTTAGGCATGAATTAATAGTTTTTGGAAATATGAAATAAGCAAACTATATTAATATCTTATGAAAAGCAAATTAGATTCCCCCTAAATTCTGATGAACACTTCATGATGGCAAATAGGAAAGAATGCCAATGAATTGTGCCCAGAACCTTTGGCACTGTAAATCCACAAAGATAAAGAATCAATGAACTGTATACTTCGGAGATACATTGCTTAGCATTAGTAATTTACTCAAAAAGAGAGCCAAAGATAAGGAATAAGTGGAGGAATAGATTACACTGTAAAAGATAATTTTTTAAATTTGACCATGAAATGCTTCCATTTGGCAGTGCCATTAAGAAGTAGGACTAGTATTCATAAAACTAACCATGTTAGGCTTTTACTCTGAAAATTATTAAATATTATTATTTTACATATTATTGTATTCATGAGGTGATATTAAACCTATTATATATATGAATCCATGTATTCAGCCATATTAATAATAAATATTCATAATATCAATTCTTGTGCTCTGTATATTCTTTTGCTTAAGCTACTTGTAAAAGGCGCTCAGTAGATGTTTGTCAAATGGATTTTTCTTTTTAATAGCCAAATTCTCCAATAGCTTGGGGAATTTGGTAAAAACCATCTGGATAGTTATTCTCATTAGTTTAAATTAAGTATTGTTTATGCTGTATTAAACAGAGTGCCTAAATTGATATCTGAATTGGCTAAGGTCTCTGGATCCAAAGTACAGGGTTTTTAAATCCTGAGTTGTTGTATAGAAAAAATGAGTTAGTGCATGGAAAATCCATCAGTACCTGGACCATAGTAAATACTCAGTAATATTCTTGTTATCATTTTGACAGAAAAATTTCTTGAGATGCTTTGGTGTTGTATATTTATTAATATACGACTAATCCAAAAATTATTAAACAAGGCATAGCCTAGACTTTATAGTTTAAAAAAAAATAAATAAACTTGAAAAATTTCTTCAGTATTTAGGCTAAGCTCCAATTATAGAAACCATAAAGGAAAACACTGAGAAATTTACCAATCAAAAATTAAAACAACTGTGTTGAAGAAAATGTTCAACAAAATTAAAATCTAAACAAACTCTTAAAAACATATATGCAACATATGTAACAAAGGACTAATACTCTTAATAAGTAAAAAAAAAAAAAAAACTCTTATGAATGGATTTATAAAAACAAGAAAGGTACAAAAGAAAAAACAGTTGCCCAAGGATGAACAAATAAAAAATGTTGAAACTAACTAGAAATCCAAGAAAGGCAAATTAAAACAACTATGAGATACTATTTAAAAAATAATTTTGTTGACTTTTAAAATAATGATATACAGTATTTTATCTGCATATCCAGAATTCAAAAGCTCTAAAAACTGCCTTTTATACTCATTTGGCAACAAAAGGTAACCTGACCTGGACATGCTGGCAGACCAGTGCTAACTGATGTGAAGTGGTCCTTTTTTTGTGCCTCTTAGTGAGAATCACATGGTCTGGGCTGCTTCAATACTCATGGCTTTGATTATAAAGTGCTTTTTCAGACTCTGCTTGAGGTGTTATGGAACATAATGCATTTGCCTCATGTTTTCCTTCTAAAATCAGAAAAATTATGAATTTCAAAACCTCTCTGTCCCAGAAAGTTTTGGATGAGGAATTATGGACCTGTATTTAATTTGATGGTACAGAGAAACAAAGCCAACTCATAAACTCCCAGTGAAGTTATAAATTGGTTCTCTTTTGTGAGTGGATGGCAACAACTTGGATATAAATACAGAAATACATTTATCAAAAGCCATGAAAGGGTACGTGCCCTTTAATCTGAAATTTTACCTCTAGGAATTTATCATGACTAAATTACTGGGAAAATGATGAAAGATTTAGGCTTTAGTAAGTCCAACACAGATGATATATAACTGGAAAGTCCCAAATGTTCAATAATAGAAGATTGGTGAGATTACACAGGCTCTGGCCAGACCCCACACCACTACTGTCCACATTAAAAGTGATATTGTGCAGTAACACTCATTCACATTGAAGATGCCCTTGATATTTTGTTAGGTAGAAATACCAGGCTGTAAAAATAATATACACTATATGATCCAGTGTCTTTAAAAATTATATATACTCACACACACACACACACACACACACACACTTATCTCTGGATGGCAGGATTGCAGGTGATTCTAATTTTCTTTTATAACTGTGCTTGTCTATGGTGAAAATGTGTTACTACTTATAAAAATAAAACTTTTAAGTGTCATTTAAACATATTACTTAGAGCATGTCAATATACCTTACTTAGATTTCAAGTTATATATGTATTATTAATGTGTATGAGGAAAACTAGAATATTCTTCATATTTATAGGAGTTAATAATTATAAAGGCTTAGTGTATTTGGAAACAGTATCATAACACAAAATCTGGTTTTCAAATAACATGTTTTTGGTTAAAGTAGCTTTTATTGTATTGTTGATATTTTAACATGTATTTATTAAAATTTGCTGTGGAGAATTGAAAATATGAACCATATTGTCAAGGAAAATGTGTTTAGAATTTTAGACTTTATACAAAAATATACCCAAAGAGTTTATTGGCAGTATTCGAATCCTACCCATGGAGAGAGAAAAGCAAGCTAACCATCTCGAATAGTGAGGTGTCAATTGAGAATGTATAATGTCTCTGTTTCAGTCATCAGAAACAATTGGCTATTCTCAGAAATATATTTTGAAAATAGGATCTTTATCCTGAAATGCTCCTTTTAACAATACAAATAAATGAGAAAGCTGTATGCTCTTTCAGGAAAGCGCTTTGCCCTCTGTATTACCTTGAGTGGTGATAACGTGATAACGTGCCATTCTACTGCTTGGCGTGGGATTAAACAGCTAGACCCAGCAGTATTATCTGCAGAGAAGAGAGTTCTGTGTTTTAAGTGCCAATTTTCACGTCAGTACTTCTTATAGTCCCTACAATATGCATTTGAAATTTGGTGCTGACTCTGAATGCTTTATTCCACTTTAGCAGACTATTTCTGCAATCCACGAACAATTAAATTATATTACTCTTTGTTAGAAATAGTGTTATCTGTTACTTACTGAAAGAAATAACTCTTTATTTTTCAGAGCTTCCATATGGCTGGGAAAAAATCGATGATCCCATATATGGCACTTATTATGTTGAGTAAGTCTCTAAGTTTGATATTAACTTGTTATTAATGTGTTGTGAAATTGTGTTAGTATTTCATTTATTGAGCTTGTGTGGCTAACAGTCCCTTTATTCCTTTGTCATCTTACTTTGAAGTACCCACAAAGACTCTAGCAGCACTAGCTAGCTGTCTCTTGCTCTCCAGCTGGCTAATTTGTCATTCCTTTCCTTTGACTCATGATTCTAAAACACCAGTTGGAAAAATGTGTTTCACACTGTCCTCTAAATGAGTGATAATTAAGGACATCAAAGTAAATGCCCTTCATTTTGCAATCAAAATGTTGGGAGCTGACTAGTTGTGTAAAAGAGATACTCTATTAAACCAGATTTCAGAGTCAATGAAATGAAGCAACCACACTTTCCAGTTGAGGGATGAAATAAAATTAAGATTTTTTTTTTTTCTCTCTTTTAAGGCCTCATTTTAAATCAAGAGTATTTTTTCTGTAGATTGGACTTTTATGTTATCTATTGGATGTTTCATTACCTTAATGTTTGTATCTTAGCATAATATGAGTTACCCCTCTATGCATCCTTTTATTCAGGATAAAGCCCCTATTAGGGATTCAGTTATATACACATTTTTTCTTAGGAAAATCAAATAATATTCATAATTTTCAAAAGTTAAATACGTGACTTACTTTTCCAGAGCCCCTCTTCTGATAGAGAAATTTTTATTTTTTATCTATTGTATCACGTTTTTAATGTTATTTGGGTGAATAACAAAACCAGATACCCAAGAAATGCAGAGGCTGAAAAACTAAGGAAGTTCTCACTCTCCATCAAGATCTAACTCTGTTTTCTCCAATCATTATTCTGTTTAGCAATAATAATCTAGATGGTAGAGGATTACAGACTAACGGCATTATTGCTAAATTGTTTTTGTAGTAAATTGTTCAAATTGTTACTGAGCTTTTACGAAGTGTCAAGCCCTTCTCTGCACTGGGGAGGTGCTGATGAGGACGGCCTGAGTGCTCCCTGCCCTTGAGCATCTCCTTCATGAGCGCTTGTCTTGAATAGTTTGACCCACCATCTTCATCTGGAAAAGCCCCAATTTTGGCACCACAGTCAGTCTTTTCCAGTGAAGGTGAATTCACTTCCTTTGCCAAATGCAATTTTCTAACATAGTATCTAATTCTCTAACATCTTGTAGACACTCAATAGATGCAAAAATTAAGATATGTACATGGAGGTATCACTAATTGCAAAAATAAAGGGAAATCACTTGTAAATAGTTATAAGGCTCCTAGTCCTACTACATTGCTCATCAATTAAAATACACGTATATTTTAATAATGATAATGTAGCTGCAGCTCCTGGTTAAATTTATCAACATTAAAGATTTTCAATAGGGGGCTTCCCTGGTGGCGCAGTGGTTGAGAGTCCGCCTGCCGATGCAGGGGACACGGGTTCGTGCCCCGGTCCGGGAAGATCCCACGTGCCGCGGAGCGGCTGGGCCCGTGAGCCATGGCCGCTGAGCCTGCGCGTCCGGAGCCTGTGCTCCGCAACGGGAGAGGCCACAACAGTGAGAGGCCCGCGTACCGCAAAAAAAAAAAAAAAAAAAAAAAAAAATTTTCAATAAGTGCTACCTTGTCTTAATTTGTTGAATTAGACTGTCCCTTGCCTAAACCTATTACATCTGAAATCCAAGATATTTCCATGCAAGGAAAGAGAATGGAGGTATGTGACATACCAGATCTCATCTTTAATACACTTCCTTGTAGAATTCATTGAACAAGAACCTTCTCCTAAGTTTAGATATTGGCAAACTCCATAAAGAGCCAGATAACAAATATTTTAGGGTGCCAAATGGCCTCTGTCACAACTGTTCAACTCTGCTGTTGTAGCTTGAAAGCAACCATAGGCGACACTTAAATGAATGGGTGCGGTATGTTCCAGTAAAACAGTATTAACAAAAACAGGCAGCTGGCCAAATTTGGCATGCAGAACATGGTTTGCTGACCCTTGCCCTATTCGAAATCTTCAGATTCTTCTTCCGTGTCCTCAACTGCTTTCCAATGTGAGAAACAGTATTTCAGTCAAAGCTTCTTTCTCTGTCTAACTATCACAGAGGTGAGAGACCCATATGACCGAAAGCAATGCTTGCTACCTTCTTGATCATTGAGGCGTGTGTTCTTCAAGTAAAGATCTGCTGCTGGTAGTTAGTTATTGAATTGGACATTAGCTATAAGCCTAAAAAATGATCCTCATAATCATTACATTACATTTCACATGGTTTACTTTGTACTTGTTTTTGCTTAAATTACATTTCTTTCTATATTTCTTCACTTCATTTTTCATATATCATCACCATAGTCAGAAAATTATTCATAATTTAGTCAGTTATGTCTTATATAATTAGATCAGACTAACACATTTAATAGTTTTAGGTTTCAGGTGATTGTGAGGTCTTAGATACAGGTCATAGTGAGTCAAATAGTTTAACTTCCTTCAGACTGCATCCAGTTCTACTATTTGTCATGGCTTTTTCCCCATTACATGATTCCATAAGGTATACCAATAACAATAGTTAGGTGTGTGTGTGTATCAGACCAATCAAAAACTTGAGACAGCTAATCCAAACCTCCAGATAATTTTAAGTAGAACTGTATGCCAATATTTCTTAGCAGTGTCTTTTGGAAGAAAATAATTAAAATACCTCAACTTGTAAACATTATATGTTTACATTATATAATGGGTTCTCTGTAGAGCTCTCATTTTTGGTGTTTAATTACCTACCAAATTAGGCAGTTAGAGATCCGGTTACAAAACACAAAAAACATTCCACCTTCCTACCAAGTGGCAAAAAAGCCTATGCAGGGACACTGGAAGTCTAACTTAGCAGTCAGTTTCTCTTCAAACAGATCAACACCTGGGAGCAGCAGTTGTGGAGTGGGCTCTCTGTCATCAGCGGGGCACGTCAGGTTGGAATCAGCCTTGTGCCTCTGGCACAGTTGCACAAACACTCATTCCTGCCAGCCTCAGACAGGCAGGTAGGATTTCAGCAGTCAACAGCAGGAAAGTGTCTGTACAACTTGAAACTGGAAAACCTGGATTGAATCATTTTTGACCACTATTGGCGACTTTACTGTGCCATAATTCTGTCCTGGGCAAATGCAATTTTAAGATTATAGGTTTAATATATTTAAAACTCAGAAAGGGCTTCCCTGGTGGCGCAGTGGTTGCGTGTCCGCCTGCCGATGCAGGGGAACCGGGTTCGCGCTCCGGTCTGGGAGGATCCCACATGCCGCGGATGAGCTGGGCCCGTGAGCCGTGGCCGCTGAGCCTGCGCGTCCGGAGCCTGTGCTCCGCAACGGGAGAGGCCGCAGCAGAGGGAGGCCCGCATACCACAAAAAAAAAAAAAAAAAAAAAAAAAAAAACTCAGAAAAATTTTCATCACAATCATATAAGTATCATATCATCAAAATAGTTAACATCTACTGGGGGCTCAGTATGTGCCATGAAGTGGGCTAAGAGCTCAACAGTCTTTAGCACATTTATAATCCTCTCTATGGTGTAATGAGGTAAATTGTCTTAAGTTGACAGATGGGGAAAGTCTAGCTGAAGAAGTTGAGTAACTTACCCAGCATCACACATTATTGAGAGGAATGGGCCCAGGCACTGTGACTGCAGAGCCCAGGCTCCAAACTCTTGCTCGAAATGCGTTCCATAATTGTACTGTTCATAATCCTCACATGATGGTCTGAACAAGCTTCTGGGACTCATCACTGGAGAAGAATAAGGGGTCCCCAGAGAACATCTCCTCCCTGGCTGCACTCTAGTAGTGTCACAGGAGGGTTCCGATAGTGGGAGCCGTGCTGCACACAGCCCCATCAGGCTGGCTTCTAACTCACTCATTCTGAGCCACCCGCTCCATTACCCATGACTTGAGAGTAGCCCTGGACACCACGGCCCCCAAGAGTAAGACTAGCAAGTCCTGAACCAAGAGGAGTCCGTATTATGTGGGCCTCAATGTAGGGATGTTGCCCCTCGTTTGGAGCTATAGAGACAGCCACACAGGTTTGTGTTTTAGAGACCAGTGAGCCATACTCAACATCTTCCCTTATTTCATCTGCAGACAGGACAGACAGACCACATTTCTGCTCAATGTAGACGCAGAAAGAGGTTAGCCCTATTTTTCCTGACACTAAATCCTTGATAGTACAGCACTTAGCAATGTATTAAAAAGTCCTAAAGTTGCTAACTAGAAATGTAACTGTCACTGTTCATAAAGAAAGGGAAATTTCTTTAATGAAAAAAGTGCAAAATGTAGAGTTGGACAGCTGTGACTTTTGTACAAACGTGTTTTTCTCTCCTCTTTTGTGAAATTATGTCTGCTGGGTTACATTTTGGTTTCAATGGCAGTTATACAATTTGCTTAACTAGCTAGCCCAGAAGACACAATTTCCTGGAACAGCTTTCATGCAAAGCTGCCTTTGCTGGCACAGACGGAGAAGCAAACCATACAACTACAGCTAAAATAATAGTGGAGACTGACAGATGTGATTTTCATGTAAAGGTTTTACAAGTTTTCATGTGATGTCACACATCTGCTACTATGAAATGTTACTTGTGTGCAGTTCCAGAAAGTAGGAAAGATACTGTATAATATCTCCAATATAACATTAAGTGTGAAAGGAAAATTGCATTCACTTCATGGTTAATGATGAGAATTTGTCATGATGTAGCAAGTTGGAAAGTGGTTAGAGAGGATTTTAACTCAGTCGCATATCTTAAGAATGTTTCTCTCCTTCACGCCTTTGAGTAGTTTTCTAAATAGTCTAAGAAAATGCTTTCTAACTTCAGAATTTTTGAAAAGTCAGTATAAATGTAAAACATTTCCAATTAGAAATCAACATAAAAGAATACCTTTTAAAATCTTGCTTGTTCTTAGAGAATTTTTTTTTTCTATATTGAAAGTTAATTTTTCAAACTTTCAACTTTTTCTTCAATCTTCAAAAACTGTTTTGCTGCTTTTAAACAGCTATTTAACAAAGAAATCCTTTCCCCAGCTTAACAGATTTGTGTAATAGAACACTGAAGTGCACTGCTGATGAATTTGCTCAGTGATGTTCTAATCTAAAGTGAGCTCCAAATTTTGTCAGTAACATTTGGTCATGTCAATTATTATCACTTAGTGGCCAAGAGTATGGGCTGCAGCGTTTCACAGTATGCCAGCCCTGCAGCTTCCTAGCTGTGAGATCTTGAGTGGACAGATTATAGAGAAGGAGGAAGTGGAGTAGGATGAGGAGGAGGACCAGAGAGAAAGGAGAAAGGAGAGAGGAGAGGGGAGAGGAAGAACTTTTATTGTGCACCTACTACGTATCCAGCAGTATTCTAAGTGCTTTACATACACTAACTCATTTAATCCTCACAAAGCAAAACAAAACAAAAAAACAAACAAACAACAACAACAACAAAAACTATGAAGTCTGTGTTACTATCCCCATTTTATAGATAAGGAAACTGAGACATAGACGTTTTTACAAGTACTAAATAATAAAGCAAGAATCTGAATCTAGGCAGTCTCCTCACACAGCTGGTGTTTAGCACTTAACACAGGTATTTAGGAAGTGCTCAAACAAATGTTAGTTATATTTTATCATATGTATCCCAATGACATAGACAAGGACTCTCCTTCTGGCACTACTTGCTTTTCCAGTTCTTTGACAGTAAAATACACCCCAACAGTGAACAGTTCTAAGGGAAATTATTTGATCTGTAAGAAACATATAACTTAATCTCACGGTTAGAGTGTGCCCCATTGAATTAAAAAAATAGCATTTATTGTAATTCCATAAGCCCACTGAAAATGATGAAGCAAGGACCGCAGAGTGTGATGTTTCCATGGCTTCTAGAGGGGTTAAGGTTTCAGTGTAATTCCCAAAGAAGTTATTTTTGTTGTAATTATCTCCGGTACATGCCATCTTACACAGCTGGGGAGTTGTGATGATAATAATAACGATAGTGATGTTTAAGGCACTATTTTAACTTTCAACCACTTTCACATCCATTGTCCCAGATAATGATCACAGCATTTACAAATGAGGAAACCAAATCTCTGAGGAGTTAAGTGAGTTCTCAGTGGGCATATGGCTAGTAACGTTGCAGCTGTCTGATGTATGTAGAGCTAAGAAAGACCTTTTAGTAGAGTAGCTATGTTTTTACACTATTATAAACTGTTTAATTTATAAAGTATTTCTCATATTTGTTAAACAAGTATAAATCGGTTAATGAAAGGAATAAGGACATTGAAATAAGTGTGGAGTATTCTATTTCTAACCAAACTACAATCGGTTCTTTTTTGCTAAGTGATTACACTTACCTTTTACCTCCTTCTGGCTGACCCAGGCCAAGGTCATAGTATGTGGCATTACTCCTTTCAACCTGGAGCAGACAAGCAATCGAGCTTCATCGTGAGGGATCTCCTAGCTCAACATACATGCTCTTTACACTATGTCAGCATTTCCGATAGTTTGTAATTGGTAGTTCTTATTTACCCACTCTGTACTAGTCACTTGTATTATATAAATTTCAACTGGCTACTGATCTACTTTCTTAATACTACGGTTCAACCACAGATCAGTGGAAAAGCTTATGGCTTCCTTTTACTCTTTATGCCAGGGTCCCTCAAATATTTTAAAATTATGATTCTTTCAAATCAAAATGAAGTCTCATGTCCAATCTCCCTTCTCACCACTACCATCCAGTCAAGATCTGGATACATGCCCCTCATCAAGCCCTTACATGAGATTAGAGATCATTTTTCATGCTGTAAGATATTTCCCCATTGCTGATTCATTTTAATATGATCAAAATTTATTTTGTATACCAGTTACCTTGTCTTCCCCTGAAGGTCTTTTCAACTAAAGGTAAGAAAACTTGACTCTGTAATTGAATACACTTTTGTTAGCAACTGTTTATTCATAAACTACCTTATTCAGCAGATCTTCTGTTTCCAAATAAAAAATGTTTTAGTCACCCAGAAGTTTAAATAGGTTTAATTGCAAGTGGAGTTTTACAAATAATGATAATTTATTCGCTTTGACATCAGTTACATGTGTTTTTTTTTTCATTTTTACAATTCTAATAAATCATTTTTTGTCTTGAAGTCAATAATAAAAGACAAAAGAATTATTACTTCAGCATCATCTTTCCTTTGAGAATGTGTTTGTGAAGAAAGATGAATGCAATGTAAACACTAATTTTTTTTTTTTTTGGTTTGTTGGTCTTTAAACCTTTTTTTATCAATCTAGCAAATTAAATTGGGCTCTTGTTTAGGCACTTCTGGAGAGGTTAAGCACAGGCAAATAGCACAGGAGCACAGCGGGTAGCACAGAGCAGGGGAACTCGGTGGTAGAGGCAGCCATGTCCCTGAGCCCTCATCATCGCAAGGAGAGATGGCAGGAATGGTCAGAACTGGAAACACCATTTTGTATACTCCCAAGGAAGGACCGTGCTCCCTCCTTCTACTCCATCTTTTTTATAGGACCATGAGAGCTCGAGACTGGCCATATGAAGGCAGGGAGGTCAGACTGCACTTAGATAATGCTGTCCAAGGGACTTTCAGACAGCCTGTTGAGAGGGATATGAGCAGGTGAATGTGGGGAGTGTCATTTCTGCACCGAGAGGTCCTGGGATGCTGTCGGAAGTGCTATTCCTCCTGCTGGAGGAGGGGAGCACCTATTTCTATTCCGTGTAGCTCATTGCTTGGCAACGCAGAGAAAGCTGCCACCGTCTTTCACTGGAGAATTCTGTTTGGCTCTTGCCAAGGCAATGTTATAATAAGAAGTCGATCACTGTCATCATTCTATAATTTGTGAAATAGTTAGCTTTTTTGGTTATTAATCTCTCTCTGGATTAAACATGCTAGGTTTCTTGTGAGTGAACTGCAAATTGTCTCATGCTGCAACTCTGTATCACCACATACTCTGGAGTCGTATCTTAGACTGAAACTAAGTTCCGAAGTGAACGCATGAAGTGAAAGGTTGGATAGAGTCAAAATTATCCTAAAAATCCCTCAGGATCATGTCGTGTTGGAGACTAGCATACTCAAACAAAATGGCTGGGTTTTCCTTCAGTGTTGGAAAAAGATTCTTTCTGGAATCAAAAGGGTTGGCTGGCATTTATGTCTTTTCGATCTTTAATATATACAGAACTAGAATCACATTTGGCTCAGAGAGATGCTATCAGAAGGATGAAGAAATTTAGTCAAACAGAGGAAGGAGTAGATTGATGTCATTCTTTGGCACATTATTATGAATAAAACAGAAGGTTGTAACCTTTAAGAGGTAAAATGTAATGCCCCACATGAAAACTATAATTTCATCTTTTTTAATATGCAAATAATGTTTTTCAGAATTGTTTTTGTGTCACAGACCATAATGTTAGTAATAATGGTTTGTCCTTTTTTGTATTCATGGTTTTGAATTTACAAAATTCAAAATTACACTTAACCTCACTGGCTTTTATCTGTTAAATGAGTGGTTTGGATTAGGTGATTGCTAAGGTTTCTTCTAGTTCAAGGAATATCCACTGCACCTTGTGTTAACAAGGATAAATTTGGCCATTATCCTGTGTTTTTCTCCTTTTTTTTGGCTTTTCATCTGTTCTCTTTTTTTTCTTAATTTTTTGAATTTTATTTTATTTATTTTTTAATACAGCAGGTTCTTATTAGTCATCAATTTTATACACATCAGTGTACACATGTCAATCCCAATCGCCCAGTTCATCACCCCCCACCCCCACCCCCCACGGCTTTCCCCCCTTGGTGTCCATACGTTTGTTCTCTACATCTGTGTCTCAGTTTCTGCCCTGCAAACCGGTTCATCTGTA
>NC_041218.1:87642426-87642618 GCF_002837175.3 Physeter macrocephalus
TGGTTTATCAATTTTGTTTATCTCCTCAAAGAACCAGCTTTTAGTTTTATTGATCTTTGCTTAAGTTTTCTATGTTTGTATTTCATTTATTTCTGCTTTGATCTTTATGATTTCTTTCCTTCTGCTACCTTTGTGTTTTGTTTGTTTTTCTTTCTCTTGTTCCTTTAGGTGTAAGGTCAGATTGTTTATTTG
>NC_041218.1:87642724-87643199 GCF_002837175.3 Physeter macrocephalus
CTGTATGTCTTCTTTGGAGAAATGTCTATTTACATCTTCTGCCCATTTTTGGATTGGATTGTTTGTTTTTTTTACTATTGAGGTGCATGAGCTGTTTATATATTTTGGAGATTAATCCTTTGTCCGTTGAGTCGTTTGCAAACATTTTCTTCCATTCTGAGGGTTGTCTTTTTTTCTTGTTTATGGTTTCCTTTGCTGTGCCAAAGCTTTTGGGTTTCATTAGGTCCCATTTGTTTATTTTTGTTTTTATTTCCATTACTGTAGAAGGTAGAAAAAAAGATCTTGCTGTGATTTATGTCAAAGAGTGTTCTTCGTATGTTTTCCTCTAAGAATTTTGTAGTGTCCGGTCTTACATTTAGGCCACGAATCCATTTTGAGTTTATTTTTGTGTATGGTGTTAGGAGTGTTCTAATTTCATTCTTTTACATGTAGCTGTCCAGTTTTCCCAGCACCACTTGTTGAAGAGACTGTCTTT
>NC_041218.1:87643313-87644556 GCF_002837175.3 Physeter macrocephalus
TTACCTCTGGGCTTTCTATCTTGTTCCATTGATCTATGTTCCTGTTTTTGTGCCAGTACCATATTGTCTTGATTACTGTAGCTTTGTAGTATAGTCTGAAGTCAGGGAGTCTGATTCTTCCAGCTTCGTTTTTTTCCCTCAAGACTGCTTTGGCTACTCGTGGTCTTTTGTGTCTCCATACAAATTTTAAGATTTTTTTGTTCTAGTTCCATAAAAAATGCCATTGGTAATTTGATAGTGATTGCATTGAATCTGTAGATTGCTTTAGGTAGTATAGTCATTTTCACAATATTGATTCTTCCAATCCAAGAACATGGTATATCTCTCCATCTGTTGGTATCATCTTTAATTCCTTTCATCAGTGTCTTAGTGTTGAATTTTGTCAAAAGCTTTTTCTGCATCTATTGAGATGATCATATGGTTTTTACTCTTCAGTTTGTTAATATGGTGTATCACATTGATTGATTTGCATATATTGAAGGATCCTTGCATCCCTGGGATAAATCCCAGTTGATCATGCTGTATGATCCTTTTAATGTGTTGTTAGATTCTGTTTCCTAGTATTTTGTTGAGGAGTTTTGCATCTATATTCATCAGTGGTATTGGTCTGTAATTTTCTTTTTTTGTAGTATCTTTGTCTGGTTTTGGTATCAGGGTGATGGTGGCCTCATAGAATGAGTTTGGGGGTGTTCCTTCCTCTGCAATTTTTTGGAAGAGTTTGAGAAGGATGGGTGTTAGCTCTTCTCTAAATGTTTGATAGTATTCACCTGTGAAGCCATCAGGTCCTGGACTTTTGTTTGTTGGAAAATTTTTAATCACAGTTTCAATTTCATTCCTTGTGATTGGTCTGTTCATATTGGCTTGATTTGTGACCCAAGATGTGATATATCCTGGAGAATGTTCCGTGTGTACTTGAGAAGAAAGTGTAATCTGCTGTTTTTAGATGGAATGTCCTATAAATATCAATTAAATCTATCTGGTCTATTGTGTCATTTAAAGCTTCTGTTTCTTTATTTATTTTCATTTTTGATGATCTGTCCATTGGTGTGAGTGAGATGTTAAAGTCCCTCACTATTATTTGTTACTGTCGATTTCCTCTTTTACAGCTGTTAGCAGTTGCCTTATGTATTGAGATGCTCCTATTTGGGGTGCATATATATTTATAATTGTTATATCGTCTTCTTGGATTGATCCCTTGATCATTATGTAGTGTCCTTCCTTGTCTCTTGTAACATTCTTTATT
>NC_041218.1:87646225-87647091 GCF_002837175.3 Physeter macrocephalus
CTGGGGGTTTATCTTGTTCCTTCATCTGGTACATAGCCCTCTGCCTTTCATCTTGTCTATCTTTCTGTGAATGTGGTTTTCCTTTCACAGGTTGCAGAATTGTAGTTCTCCTTGCTTCTGCTGTCTGCCCTCTGGTGGATGAGGCTATCTAAGAGGATTGTGCAGGTTTCCTAATGGGAGGGGCTGGTGCTGGGTAGAACTGGGTGTTGCTCTGGTGGGCAGAGCTCAGTAAAACTTGAATCCACTTGAAGGCTGATGGGTGGGGCTGCGTTCCCTCCTTTTTGGTTGTTTGGCCTGAGGCAACCCAACACTGGAGCCTACCTGGGCTCTTTTGTGGGGCTAATGGTGGACTTTGGGAGGGCTCACACCAAGGTGTACTTCCCAGAACTTCTGCTGCTAGTGTGCTTGTCCCCATGGTGAGCCACAGCCACCCCCCACCTCTGCAGGAGACCCTCCAACACTAGCATGTAGGTCTGCTTCAGTCTCCCCTGGGGTCACTGCTCCTTCCCCTGGGTCCCAATGTGCACACTACTTTGTGTGTGCCCTCCAAGAGTGGAGTCTCTGTTTCCCCCAGTCCCGTCGAAGTCCTGCAGTCAATTCCCACTAGGCTTCAAAGTCTGATTCTCTAGGAATTCCTCCTCCCGTTGCCGGATGCACAGGTTGGGAAGCCTGACCTGGAGCTCAGAACGTTCCCTCCAGTGGATGGACTTCTGTGGTATAAGTGTTCTGCAGTCTGTGAGTCAGCCACCCAGCAGTTATGGGATTAGATTTTGCTGTGATTGCACCCCTCCTACCATCTCATTGTGGCTTCTCCTTTGTCTTTGGATGTGCAGTATCTTCTTTGGTGAGTTCCAGTGTCTTCCTGT
>NC_041218.1:87647383-87665715 GCF_002837175.3 Physeter macrocephalus
ATTTTTAATCACAGTTTCAATTTCATTCCTTGTGATTGGTCTGTTCATATTTTCTATTTCTTCCTGGTTCAGTCTTGGAAGGTTATACCTTTCTAAGAATTTGTCCATTTCTTCCAGATTGTCTATTTTATTGGCATAGAGTTGCTGGTAGTAGTCTCTTAGGATGTTTTGTATTTCTGCGGTGTCTGTTGTAACTTCTCCTTTTTCATTTCTAACTTTATTGATTTGAGTCCTCTCCTTCTTTTTCTTGATGAGTCTTTTTTGTTGTTTTTCCCTTGCTGCTTTCAATAATTTTTCTTTGTCCTTAATTTTTGCCAATTTGGTTACTGTGTGTCTCGGTGTGTTTCTCCTTGGGTTTATCCTCTGTGGGACTCACTGTGCTTCCTGGACTTGGGTGGCTATTTCCTTTCCCACGTTAAGGAAGTTTTTGCCTCTAACTTTTCATTCATTTTTCTTTATTCTGTTCTGCAGCAGTGAATCTCACCATTCCGTCTTCCAGATCACTTATCCGCTCTTCTGCCTCAGTTATTCTGCTATTGATTCCTTCTAGTGTATTTTTCACTTCGGTTATTGTATTATTCTTCTCTGTTTGTTTGTTCTTTAATTCTTCTAGGTCTTTGTTAAACATTTGTTGCATCTTCTCGATCTTTGCCTCCATTCTTTTTCCGAGGTCCTGGATCATCTTCACTATCATTATTCTGAATTACTTTTCTGGAAGGTTGCCTATCTCCACTTCATATAGTTGTTTTTCTGGGGGTTTATCTTGTTCCTTCATCTGGTACATAGCCCTCTGCCTTTCATCTTGTCTATCTTTCTGTGAATGTGGTTTTCCTTTCACAGGTTGCAGAATTGTAGTTCTCCTTGCTTCTGCTGTCTGCCCTCTGGTGGATGAGGCTATCTAAGAGGATTGTGCAGGTTTCCTAATGGGAGGGGCTGGTGCTGGGTAGAACTGGGTGTTGCTCTGGTGGGCAGAGCTCAGTAAAACTTGAATCCACTTGAAGGCTGATGGGTGGGGCTGCGTTCCCTCCTTTTTGGTTGTTTGGCCTGAGGCAACCCAACACTGGAGCCTACCTGGGCTCTTTTGTGGGGCTAATGGTGGACTTTGGGAGGGCTCACACCAAGGTGTACTTCCCAGAACTTCTGCTGCTAGTGTGCTTGTCCCCATGGTGAGCCACAGCCACCCCCCACCTCTGCAGGAGACCCTCCAACACTAGCATGTAGGTCTGCTTCAGTCTCCCCTGGGGTCACTGCTCCTTCCCCTGGGTCCCAATGTGCACACTACTTTGTGTGTGCCCTCCAAGAGTGGAGTCTCTGTTTCCCCCAGTCCTGTCGAAGTCCTGCAGTCAATTCCCACTAGGCTTCAAAGTCTGATTCTCTAGGAATTCCTCCTCCCGTTGCCGGATGCACAGGTTGGGAAGCCTGACCTGGAGCTCAGAACGTTCCCTCCAGTGGATGGACTTCTGTGGTATAAGTGTTCTGCAGTCTGTGAGTCAGCCACCCAGCAGTTATGGGATTAGATTTTGCTGTGATTGCACCCCTCCTACCATCTCATTGTGGCTTCTCCTTTGTCTTTGGATGTGCAGTATCTTCTTTGGTGAGTTCCAGTGTCTTCCTGTCGATGATTGTCCAGCAGCTACTTGTGATTCTGGTGTTCTCACGAGGGGGAGTGAGAGCGTGTCCTTCTACTCCGCCATCTTGGTTCGGCTCCGGCAGCCATCTTCCTGTGTTAAATAAGCCTCGTTATTTTCTCATTATGCGTGCTGATCAAAGAGTACTTAAAATGTAAAAGCATTTTCTTTCCATTTCTACTTGTTATTTGGCTAGACAATAACATATATTACCATTCTTTTATTTTATTTTAATGATTTTAACAATCCCATCATGTGAGTGTTAAAGAAAGAAGACTTCCAAAAATGGTGGATTATTATAATAGAATCTCCTTACAAAGCTCTGACAAAAAATAGAAGTGTATTTGATATCTACAGATGTGAGACTGATTATAATTAAATAAAAATTCAGAAAGATAAAGATAAGATTATAAACAAAAAGTCAGGTAAGAACTATATTTTTCTCACTGCTGTCAACGCTGAATACATTTGAAAGGATATTGTTTTCCTTTTTTTATAGTACAAGCTGACATTGTTAAACATTATTTATTACTAGTGTTTAATAGATGACTTTAGATGAAATTATGTTATAATAGACAGCTAATTGTGTAATAAAAATGGACGGATCACACATTTTTTATTATCAAATTTCATATGTTCAATCTAGCTAAGTAAAGTGAACTTTTAAATTATCAAGAAAATAATTATGTTCTGTGGCTGAGCTTAACTGGATCTACTATAGGCAAAAAGAGACTATTTGCTTTGATAAGCCAATAAAATTAATTTTGCATTAATTTAGTCCAGAAGAAACTCCTCACCATTAGGTGTGTGGTTTCTGAAAGCTTATTAAGTACCATTTATTGAGTCTGTCATAATGAAAAGACCTTAGTTCAAATTTCCATTAAGCACAACACTCATATATAGAGGTTGACAAAGTCCCCTCATTTTATTCTTACTTTCCTTTCTCCAGTTTTAATTGGGCATCAAAAAACATATGAATATATTTTCAGATAGATAAAATGATAGGAATGATTATCTTTCTTTTTTCTGTAATATTACTTAGTAAGTTAGTTGGGGGCATTGACTTAATATGTAAATAGTTAATAAGTATCAGTCAACCCAGAAAAGTCATATTAATAGCTACCGTCTACTAAGCAGTTGGTATGTATTAAGCACTTTACATAATTCATTTAGTCATTACCACAACACTGTATGTTAGATACTATTATTCGTGTTTTACAGACAGAGAAACTTAAAGAAGCCAGACCATCAAGCTCGTAGGCGGTAGAAAGAGTTGCAGCCCAGGACAGGAATTAAGAGACCTGATGCTGTGCATATTTAAGTTACACTTGACTCCCATACTCTCAGTACAACAAGATAATATTAAAATCTATGCATCTTTAAACATATATCTAAAATACATCTATACATCTTTAAACACTTTCACATATTTCTCTTCAAAACAGTCCTGTGAGGTGAATAGGATATTTACAGATGAGGCCATTGCAGTTCAGAGATATTAGGGGAACTTTACAAAGGTAGTGAGAGGTAGACTTCATCTTCAAATGTGGTTTAAACTTCAAACGCTGGTTTGATCTTAAAAATAACAGAGAATGATAACTGAGACTCATTGTAAGTGGCTTTCACTCTGGTGAAGCCCAAGAGGTCCATGTGAGATTGAGGAAACCAGAGTGCAGGCGGCTCCCCTCACCTATGTTACTGCTCACAGCCTAATCCACCATTTACAGGTAACTCTTATGTGAACGTCAAGGGGAGGGTCTTACCTGCGATCGAGGTTCCCCCTTGTTACCACATAAGGAATTTCTATAAGTAATTGAGTAAGTACCATGTTTTCATTTCTTATTGTATCACTGGACTTCAGCAGGACCTAGCCTGTCCTTTTCGAGGTTTGAGACAAGACATATGTAGTTGTTATTATTGACTCCCCCCATTCTCACTCGCATACAACTCTAACCTTACTCATAAATATTAGTGCAGAATCTTATTATCATTATCATGATTGCCAGAGACGGTGGCCCATGTTCAATTTCCAGAGTTGGTAAAGGCAAAGTTCAAGAAAAGTAGAGTTAGGATTAGCCTTAAGTGAGGCTAAAAGGCAACCCTTGGAGGAGACTCTTCTAGTTTGAAAACTAGGTCACCCAAAGCCGGTCTCCTGGCACCCCACCCATACTCTCATTATCATTTCATTGCTCACTTTTTACAATATGCAAAACATACACACACATATATGTTTTCTTATAAAACATATTCAGCCCCTATTTCTATGCACATAATCATTGGGTTCTTTAAAAAAATCATTTAATAATCAAAATAATGTGCTATATTTTCACGGTTTTATCTTCCAAAAACCAGCATGTACTTTACAATGCCGTGAAAGTTTCCAGTTTCACAAATAACACTGATAATTGAGACTCACCTGGCTGAAGTAGTCACAGATTATTAAAGATAGCCCAAGGCTACATATACATAAGAAGTATCATTGAAAAGTAAATGTTTATTTGTGTCAGAATCACCTAAATCAATGGTGTTGGAGTTGGCACTACACAGAGGTGGGTTTGATTCACGTATCTGCTTCTTACTCTGAGAGCTGCAGAAAATTGTTTACCCCCTCTGAGGAGCTGCTGAATTAAAAGCAAGGAACATATTTACCTGAGGGTTTGGCATATAGTATTTACTCAATGAATATTATTTCCCATCTCTCGCTACTACCCACCGTTCTCCCATTATTCTGTCTTTTATTTACAAGGCTGACATTCATTTGTCAAACAACTATTTCTTTCCACAAATGTGGCATCTGTTAAATAGAATTTAAATCTGAACAGCAACTAAGTAACTTTAAAAGCGTGCAAGATAGAACGTTCTCGTGAAATATCCAACATCACACCTTTCATCTTCTTTATTTGTAGCTTTAGAATGGAAAATACAAGCTCGGCCAACATGGGAGCCTAAATTCACCAACCCTGCATGTGTATTGTGCAAAGGAACAAACAAGTTCCATAAAAACACATCCCCTGTTACAGATACATGAAACTGTCATCTCAGAACTTTGCTCTTCTCGTAATGGCATAATTTTAGACATCGTGTGTTAATTATATAAAACTCTGCAACAATAGTTTTCCCAAAAAAGCCATCTATTAAACACAACAACGAAGCAACCTACTGCCACCTTTCTTTGCTCTTGGTTCTGCTGAACCTTTATCCTCTCTTCCTATGACTTCTTTTCCATGCCTTTCTTATCTTCCCAGGGTCCTTATCTTCTCAGAATGACAGGCTCCTGCCCAGTCAGGCCCCATGGCCACTTATTAATGGCAAGGTATTGAAAGGTTCTCTGCAGATTCTAGGTATCCGGCAAAAGATCGTTTTCTCCCTAAGACTCATCAAAAGTACTTTTAATTTTGCTTTGTTTTCTAATTCTTCCTGCATTACTTTCTAACATATGAAAGGAATAGCTATGTGTTTTATTTTTCTCTGGTCTTAACAGTGTTAAAGACCCAGTAGTCAGGAATAATATTTTTTTAATCTTTTTCTCACTCTGAATATTAGACTTGGAAACCTGGGGAGGTTTGCTATTATATAAAGTTGGAATTATCTTCCTGTCATGTTGACTTTCAAAATCTCACAGTCTTGCTCCCAATCGTGTCCATCTCCCCTCACTGGCACTCTTTCCCTGACTCCCTCCTTCCTGGATAATCCTAGACATTAGTGATGTCGCCTTCATGATTCCTCAATGTTCTGAGTGTCCTTGGTGATTCTCTGACTCGCCTTGATGTCAGGCCCAAAGTATTCCTGTACCCATGGCTGTGTAAGTCTGACATTATATATGAGTGATGTGTATGCACAGGTTTTTAATACTGAATCATATTTTTTGGAGTTCAGTAGACTTAGGCTATACTGTGACTTTACATTTTAATAAGTCATACCTAAGTTATTAATAAATTGCAATCCAGTTCAACATACAGTATATTACAAGTCATATTCTTCTCACCCTTCCCAGCACATTGTAAGGTCTAGTTCCCTGGGTAATGTGGTTCTTCACAGTCAGAGAGCATCTTGTCCATCCTCATAACACCGGGTAAGTACAATAACCAGTACATTGGAGGTAACGACTAAATGATGCTGAAATGACTGAGAATTCTAGGGAGCACTGCAACTTTTCCTATGTGCTTAATATGGCAAATCTCATTCTGTAATCCCCCCAAGTTCAAGAATAAGGCACATCCTCCAGGATGGAGACTTTCCAAGTTATGGCCAGCCATTAGACTAAAGCCGTAATGGAAGTAGGGAAACTTGAAACAAAACAAAACCTCCTCCCATGGTTTGGAAGTATCCTCCCTGTCTTGAAGTTCATCCTCTCCCCCACGCCTCCTTCTCTCACGGCACCACCCACGCGCAAACATACGCATGTGTGTATTCGCGAGCCCCATACTCTGGCTAAGCAGGATGGATATTCCCAAACACCTTTGAATCCACTGTTCTCTTTCTAAAATGCCTCCTTCTCCCTCTGGCAAAATACATCTATCCTCTTAGAATCTGCTTAAGTGTCACTTCCTTTGTCAAGCTTCTCTGAACCATCAGACTAAGTTGTCTTTTCTTCTTTGGAGTCCCCACTCTGTGCATACAAATTTTCTGGCCGCTTATAGAGGGACCAACTCAGCCCAGTTTACCCAGGACAGTCCAGGTTTTAGAAAAGGAAGTCCTGGGAAACGCGTTAGTCCTAGACAGACCTGGGGTGGTTGGTCACCCAACTTGTGTGTCTGCCCCGTTGGAGTATGGGCCCCCTTTGTGAAGGGGTTGTGTTGTATTCATTTTCGTGTTCCCAGGGCCTAGCACACTGATACATTCATGAAAGTGTACATGAGACTTAAAGGACTACAGCCAGTGAGTCAGGGTTGGCAGACACCAGTGGAGGAGAATTGATCTAGTCTTGTCTCTTAATACTGAAAGATGTTGAAATAGTGTAGTCTTTTAGTCTCCTTCTAGCTAAGCTCTCTTCTCCAAGTTTATAACTCACTACTTTTGCTCAGTCTCTTGTTACCTTTGATAACAATAACCTCCTCCTGCACCCAGCAATAAAATTTAAGAGAGGTGTTTTATGGGAATGGAAAGGGATGGATAAAAATCATTTTTAAATGCATGCCTACTGGCTCTGAAATTTTAAAAAATGAGTCTATGTGTCTTGCAGGTCCTGGGGGCTTCACGGCGTAATTGACAGTGCACGGTGTCATTTCTGCTGAGAGTAAAATATCAAGTTTTCCAAGTAATTAGTAAATAGTAATGGCTAAGCGATGAATCCCCCTTATACGTAAGATACACATAAAATACACATTACAAATCAATGCCAACTAAATAACTTGCCACTACTCCTAGGGAAGGGAAGAGAGCTCATTTATCTGAAAATAGATCCACATTTGGGAAGCTCTGCCTGGTGGGGAATGGAGGACAGACTCCTTAGCTGTGAGAGTTTCAGCACGAATATAAAAATACTCTTCTCAGTTGGCCATGATTCCACCTCCCACTTGGACACTATGTCCCCAGATCGGACACCCTCGTGTCCGGAAAGAGCAAGAGAAAGTAACACGTGACTCAATCTTCCCTCCCATGTATTCATAAAGCAAATTCACATTTCCCTCAGGTACAGCAGGGAATAATGAACGGACACCTATAGAAAGAAAATTATCACTTAAGTGTTAGAATTGGGAAGAAATCTTTCAAGAGGTAGGATTCAGTTAGTCTGTTTTTAGAAAATGCTCCAAGTAAAATAGATTTAATTCTTCCATGTATCCAAAGCTCATTTTTAAAAAATAAAGTATATTTAAAACATTGGTACTTTTAAAATTTCTAGATTTTCAAAGCACTGTCAGGCATACATCATATTATGGAAAGCCTATTTTATAGTTCTTTTTGTTTCTGTTTTATCTCCCCTGCTAGACTAGACTGTGTGTCTGATTGATCTTTGCCCCTACCTGCACCCACTACCAAAGTGCCTAGCAAAGACCATTTGAGAAACAAATATCTGATGAATCACAGTAGCATTTATTGAGTACTTACATCCAGGCACTGGTCTTAAGTGATTTACTCATTTTAATTTATTTAATATGCACAACAACTTTATGAGGTGGTCTTACTTTTATCCCAGCTTTATAGATGAAAAATTCTGAAGCACAAGGAGGGTAAATAATGTGCGAAAGATCATATGCCTAGGATGTGGTGGGGCTTGGATGTGAATGCCAGCAATGTGACTGCAGTGACCAAGCTCTTAACACAGTGTCCTGCCTTCTATCGAGAGGGTTGGCCGCAAAAGATCCCTGTAGAGTTATTATCTTCTCTTAGTTTCTGAAGCAAGAGGAAGTTTTTATTCCATCTATCTCAACTGGATAGTAGAGAAAACTTTATGGGGTCTTCTCGAAGCTTGTATTTAAATGAATAAAAATACAGACAGGGAGGGGGCAGTGTTTGGCTACCAATGTAGCTACAGTTTAGGGGTCCAGATGTGAAGAGGCAACATACACTTTCCTGACCATCCAGAAGTATGGGAGTCAGAATTAGGGTCAAGCAAAACCTATGGAATTCCAAGCAACCCGGAAATTCATACTGTGATTCCATTCAGGAATTATTCTCTCTTTAAAAAAAATATATGCTCCCAGTGAAATAGATTTTGGGAAGCCCCAAAAGGAGCAGGTTTGCACAGAAGGGATGACATACTGAGCTGCAGCCCCAAACCCCAAGCCAACCTTCCCACACCCAGTGCTGAGTAGCTGCCTCCTGGTGCTCCCATACTTTGTCCCTAATGTAGTGCTTTGCCATTTGAGCACATTTCTGTTGTAACACAAGACAGCAGATCCAAATCTTTCATCACCGAAGTGGGATGACTTCTTCATCCTCACGAGAAAGTCTTGAAAGATTCTCTGTTTTGAAGGATTCCATGGATCATTACCCAAATGCAGATTGGTTATAGCGCATAAGTTGGCCCTAAGCTTCACCATAAGTTCTGTCAACAACATGTATTTTATGGGAGAGTTAAACTGGAAAACAGCGAGATCTATGACCTTTCATACACGCCTGCCTCCCTCCAGGCATTTATTCAACAAATATTTGTTGAGCACTGACTACCTCTTGCGTTGGAGTAATTAGTGTAGCCACCTTGATCATCTTGGAAATATTTTACTCGTGGTACAATCTCCACTCGAAAGTTGCTGTCTTCGTCTCTCACATTGAGCCAAAGATCCATTTCTAATCTGTCAACTGAAGTCAAGATGATGTGATAGTGACCAGTGGGTACAAAAAAGGTGTCATTTGTGACTATGCACTAAAAGTGCTCCTCTCCAAAAACCCAGGAGAAGCAAGGTGGAGAGTTAACAAGCTGGACTATGGAGGGAGCACTGGTAGCGAGGGTCAGATGATGGCCTTCATCACCCAGCAGACTTGTCCTGTGTGTACTGATGGGCTCAGGATGTACGACTTTATGTACGACTTTCCCCCTGTTTCTTCTATTGCTTCCCCACGGTGAAGGAGGTGGCAGTCACACAGGACTCTGAGCTGGGACTACCTTTAGCAGCATACCATCCATCAGCTGCAAAGATTTCCTTCCCTCTGTGCATGTCTCACCCTTTTGTTGGCACGTGTCCTCTCTTCTAGAGCAAAAGAGCATTTCCTAATATTCCCCAGGGCCCTACACAGAAAAAGAGACTTCCAGTTGAATAAGGCAAGACAGTCCTTATTCAACTACCTTCTCACACCTTCTCAGCTTCTAACTTAGGGGATTGCAACCCTCGCTGCACTATAGAGTTATCTGGGAAGATTTTTTTTTTTAATGTCAATGCCCACTAGCTATCTATTTTACATTTGGTAGCGTATACATGTCCATGCCACTAGTGGGAAGCGGCCTCATGGCACAGGGAGATCAGCTCGGTGCTTTGTGACCACCTAGAGGGGTGGGATAGGGAGGGTGGGAGGGAGGGAGACGCAAGAGGGAAGAGATATGGGAACATATGTATATGTATAACTGATTCACTTTGTTGTAAAGCAGAAACTAACACACCATTGTAAAGCAATTATACTCCAATAAAGATGTTTAAAAAAACAAAAAAAAAACCGTCAATGCCCGTACCCGATTTGGAGATTGTGGCTCAGTTGAGTTAGGGTGGGCCTGAGTCCTCTCTGTTTTTGTTTGCTTTTTAAGTTCTTCGGGTTCATCCAGAGCTACAAAGTACTGCCACATACGAACTTATCTTAAGTTTCCATTCCATTCCATAATGAAAAGGGGAGGGAGGAGTTAAGCTGCAAATGAGTGACTGTACTGGCGAAGAGAGAAGGTGATGGAATGTCATCCTTGAATATCCTGTTTCCTTTGCCATTCCCACATGGAAGGATCTCATATCAGTAGTCTTTCTTTTTTGTGAAAGGAAATGGGGTTGTTGGGATCTACCCTCTTCAGAATATGTCTCTTACCCCCTTAGCTCTTAACACCTAAAAATTCTATTACTAAAATATGGTAATAAACTAGATTTAACTAAAGAATAAGAACTCTTGGTAGCTTCCCAGGCTCCTGTTCAGTACAGAGCTGGATGAACTAGCTAATAATTCTCTCGCAGAGCCTAAACAATGAGGAGGAGGATGACATTTGTCATTCACATCCTTTTACACATTGTAAGTCCCCCAAATCCTTGCTAAAAGGACTTCAAACTATTCTTATCGGAAGCACAAGACAAGAATTCTCCATTCAGCAACAATCATATTTCTTTGTAATAGGTCTTTTAAAGCTTGGGAGCATTTTAAATTCGAAATGAATGACTTTATTTGTGACAATGCAAATGTTCTGTAGCAATTAGCTCAGGACACTAAAGCTATCCCAGCTTCCACGCTTTGTCATGTACAAGTCATACCAGACAAGTTCATTGGTATTTTCATTCTCTGTGAAATGTAGAACTTCACTTTGATGGTGAATGGAATCTTGTCAACATAGTTTCCATAAAGCTCTGACTTTTCTAAGGAAGTAATTATATGTAGCTAGCAAGTTGGAGGAACCCAACTGTATAGCAAATCTACCCCAGAAAGTTCTTGTAATGTATTTTCTAAGGATAAAGTTATGCATATGATGAACAACGACCTAGAAAAACAGAAACAGAACAGATAGGAAATGAAGAAAGCTGATACTTCGGTACACCTCAGAACAGTTTCTGATTTCTCAAAATTGGTAACATATATTTGCAGACAAAAGTTTTAAAACACACATTCATCATAAAAAAATTTATTATCTCTCACTATGTCCAGTGCTTAGTATACAAAGTTGAATAACACATGGACCCTGTATACAGGTGTGCACAGTCTAGAGAAGGAAATAAACATGAAAATCAATTATTAAAACACAGTATGATAAGGTTACTAAATTCATTATTGTGTCATTATCATTTAGGATGTTGTATACTACATCACAGAAACACCTTTATCCAAGACCTGGAAAGAATGATCTCAAGAGAGTCAGTAACAGGAATACTATGTCCTTCAGAACAACTGTCTTGAGTTTATCTTAAATACTGTGAAGAATGTAACTGGTTTCTCTTTCTTGCTGAATTAGCAGCTTGAAAGCTCAAAGCTAATTTGCAACATAACTCTAGTAAACAAATAGGATTCTATATTATTAATTTTGTCTATTGATCTTCCACCTAGACTCAACTAACTTCACCCTGGATTTTGTTTACTTTTCCTTGTTGTTCTTTAAAAGGGCCTCAGATTGTCTTGACTATGAGGCAGGGTGTAAGAAAATAAATAAACTGTGATGACGGAGGTCTGTTGAAGGTTTTATGGAAGCCAAGGGGAGGAGCACAACACAGGCAGAGAATGTTGCTGGGTGAGGTTGGAGAAGGAGTTATGGAACAGATGGAAAAAACATTGTAATAATAATGACAATAACAGCAACAGCACTTATAAATAATAGTAATAACTATACTTTGAAAATAAAGAACAACTATACCTTACAATTGCGGGGTCCTCCCTGTATATCTGTACTTTGCAAACATTATTTCTCTTATCTTCACAGCAACTCCAAGAAGTAGATATTAATGTCCCCATTTTACAGATGAGGATATTGATGCTCAGAGAGTTTAGTAATTTGCCTAAGATGCCACCTTGAACCCAGGCTGTCTTGCTTCAGCTGCTACCCCACTAATGCTCTGAGTCTCACGGGAAAAGAGAAGAGGCTTGATAAGGTGTTGCTGATTTGAGTGGCTCCGAGTGTATCCAAAGCAAAAGGTGCATGTGGTGATGCAGCCAGAGGAGAAGATATGGAGATGAGTAAGGGCAGAGTCAGGAGTAATATTTCTTTAGGTAATAGGAAGATTTCAAAGGAGTTTAGTAAGAGGCAATGGAGAAGAGGGAAGAGGGGCTTCAAATCTGCCCCTCCTGAAATAGAGTGGTGCTGTCAGAGCTTATGGAGTTAAGGAAGCTTTGAAAGCTCCATACTGTAGTTCACTACACACTACAGATCATGGTGACTCCTTGGTGACAAGAGCAGTACGGTAGCTTTTACTTCCAATGGAAAATCATCTTACGTAAGACACATTTACTTTGAACCCCATACCAGTGAGTTCCATGACCAAAGAACATTGTTATAAGCACCCCTTTCCTAAATAGCATCCTAACCTATTCCAGCGGCAATATTAGCGAGAGGTTCTGGTGCTTCTAAAGACCCTCCCGCCTGTAAAGCCTCCCCTCTGGACTCAAAATGAGGACAGTGTCAGAGACGATAAGATAATGATGGTGGTGGCCATGATGATAACAGCTGCTGCTAGTTACTGAGCATGTCTATGCTTGAAACCCTGGGCCAATATTCATTATTTCATTGAATCCTCACAACCACCCAGGAGGAAGCCAATACCGTGCCCATCTTAGAGAGGCAGACACTGAGGTTCAGACTTAATAACTTGTGCAAGGTCACACAGCAAATCAAGCGGCGGAGCTGGATTTTGAATCCAGGACTAAGTGACTCCAGAGCCTGCGTGGCAGCAGCTCCCCTGCCCTGACCTCATGAGGAAGTAACTAGATACTGCAGTCGTCTTATTGTGTTTCTGACAATCGCTTTTCTGTCTCACCAGGAATTATCTGACATACTAACAGAAAACTGGTTGTTGAGATTTTGTTTCTTTTACCTCCTTCCTTTTCTTTCTTTCTTTTTTTTTTTTTCTTTGCGGTACGCGTGCCTCTCACTGCTGTGGCCTCTCCCGTTGCGGAGCGCAGGCTCCGGACACGCAGGCTCAGCGGCCATGGCTCACGGGCCCAGCCGCTCCGCGGCATGTGACATCCTCCCGGACCGGGACACGAACCCGTGTCCCCTGCATCGGCAGGCGGACTCTCAACCACTGCGCCACCAGGGAAGCCCACCTCCTTCCTTTTCTTACTTGTATTTATAGACCTAAAATAAGGATTGTGTGTGCGTGTGCGCACATTAAGTATGTGTACACTCGTCAATGTGAAATCATACATTGAAAAGAGAAGGTATGTAGGTAAAGGATGAATTTTAGAGACACATGTGGTCAATTCCCAGCGTTTTCACTCCTAGGCTCGTGATTTAGAGCAAGTCATTTGACCTCTTGTGTGTCAGTCTCATCACCTTTAAAATGGGGATAATTCGAATTCAAGACTTGCCGTGAGACTTGACCCAGGAAATTTGTATATAGTGCCTGGCACAGAGTTAAGTACTGAGTAATTGTTCATTCCTCTTCTAAGCCCTCTCTCCTCTTCATGCTCTCATACAATAATCCTATTTTTGTTTGTACAAAGGACCAAAATCAGTGTACGTGCCACCCCTCTAGTAGGGCATGTATACGTAGAGAAAGAGCTACTTGACACTGCTGCTAGGCAGGGCTGTGGTTCCTACCCTCTCCATGGGCAAGGAACTCTAAACTTTATAAAAGAATGCATCACACTGTAAGAATACTGTAAGGAATTCTTAAACTCTAAGTCCTTGGTTTTAGCTGATCCACACTTGCTTAAAGATGCTCTGTGTTTGATATCTAGAAGTTTATTGTCTCACTAGGGAGAATGTAAATACTCTGCTTTTGACTGATCTCAGTATCAATCATCCTGCAGGTATTCCACAACTCCTAAATATCCTTAGGAGTGTTTCCGCACAGTCCTTTTATCCAAGTCTGTCTGATTCTAAAATGTGTGGACTTCAGTTGCTCTAAGAGTAAAGCAATCAGTGAATTGACCTTATACTTATCTTGTTGGATATTGGGACTTTACAAAGCTTAGAAATACTTTACAAATACTTTTTTCTTCAGCACCACTTGGTATAAATTTCATTTGTTGGCCATTTATTTGAATGCACCAAACTCGTCTCAAACTAACACGGTAGACCAGAAAGCAAGTTCACATTCTAGTTCTTTTGGCTGAATCCTGCGTGACTTAAATACAATACCATATGATAGAGCCATTGAGAGCTCTGCTCTTGTCAGGGAAATGCGTACCGTACACAGGCCAGCCCCAGCAGAGGCCTGACTGCGTGCTGGTGGGGTATTCAGCTAGAGCTATTCATACGTTCTCTTAAATGACTTTGCCCCACTGTTATCCTAATTTGAAATTTTATTTTTCAGCCACATAAATAGAAGAACACAGTTTGAAAACCCTGTCCTGGAAGCAAAAAGGAAGCTACAGCAGCATAACATGCCCCACACAGAACTTGGAACAAAGCCCCTGCAGGCCCCAGGTTTCCGAGGTTAGTACCTGTCAACACGCAGTGTTTCAGAGAGAAAGACTGTCTGTCGAACTGCCTGCTCTCCAAATAGGCCTGTATCTTGGACCATTTCATATAATTGATTTGCTTTCCCCAGACCCCTCAATTAACTTTAGCTGGGTGTTTGCTCTGTCTCTAAACCCATGCATTTAGCATTCACAAGTGAAGGTAACGCCTCGGGTAGCACCTTATAGGAATTTACAGCACGTTGCCAGGTAGAGCTGAACGGGTATGACGGTGGTACCGTAAACTGCAGAGATTCATAGAGACTCATAAGTTTGTCCTCAAATGACCAAGCACAAGAATGAGGCTTGTTCTCCTTTGTGACAGTAGACAGCTCGTCATCGACAGTACCTAGGCCCAAACCCGCCCACCCCCGCGCTGCCCGGGAGCGGTCGCACAGCGTGAGTGACCTGTCTTACTATGGGCGCCACCTCTCCTGGAGGCCCGGGTGCATCAATATGTCCTGGGTTGCTTGCTGCACCTCACTTCACCCTGGAGCCACATACGGGGATGAGATGCTGCACACACTTTTCACATCTTAGTGGGCTCTCACTCACACGTGAAAGCACGAAGGAGGCTCTAGTAGTCGGGAAGTCTAGATATGCCTACGGTTGATTTCACACCGTATCACTACAGCACAATAAGGATGAATGTAAAGGTCTCACCGTTGAACTTCTCTCCAAATTGTAAACTTTACTTTCATAAAGGAAACGGAGGTGACAAGATTATGTGTGTTTTTTATTTATATTTTAAAGAAGTGCTCTGTCTTCTTCACAAAGATATATGAGATATGTAAATAGACAAAGTAAAATTCCAATATAATGACTCATGACTTTATAGTTTGTCCATTACACATCACCTAAAATGGAACAACAGCAAACAGAATACTTAACTAAGTCACCATGTACAGCTTGGCTGTTTTAAATGTCAAATCATATCACCCACAATGGAACAACTAAAAAAATATATAAAATACTTGACAGTGATAACATTTAAAGCAGATATTAATTCTAATTCCTAGTATGACTATTATTTTTAAAGCATTTAATATATGTAGGAATATACTTATTACCGATCGTAGCTGAAAAAGCATGTTAAATAACAAATTACTAGTTAAACCTCTATGAGTGGGTTCAAGTTCTGTTCAGATCATTTAGGTATATGATCTGAACATGTCAACATATTATTACAAAATATGTTACCTTTACATTCATAATCATATCTAGAGATACTGGCTTGCCTCTCGCTCACGTTTTAGAGTATACTAAACACTCTCAGGTCAGTAGAAATGGATTTATCTAGTTATCTTTATAGCATCTCATAATATAAGCAAAAGCTAATTCAGTCCCACATCCAGGCATTCTTTCTAAACAATTTAGACATTTGAAGAGGTGCTAATATTCCACTGGTCCTATTTTTTTGGAAACAACATAGTCCATTTCGGTTTTCTAGTCCTATCCCTTCAAGGTTTGGGGCAGCACCGGCCACTCACCCATACCTCCTACCTGGACCTTTTCAGAACAAGAGAAATGTATCCAGATGTGTCTGGATGATTTTAGGCTCTGCTTTATCTTTACCTGTTGATTCAGCCCTTTTTAAGCACAAGAAGGTGAATTTAGTGAACGGAAACAATGATGACAAAAAAAGTCTCTCTCCAAACCAAGCAGCTCTTTCACCTTTCCCTGCATGCTTGGAACTGCTCTGCGTTTGTGGGAAGTGCTTAGAGGTGTGCTCCTGAAGTCACGCCTGCTTGCATTTACTGTAATTAACCCCACAGTTACCCTTGGGAGTGCTGCTCAGTGGCTGGCTTTTCCCCATGTAAGAACATGCCTTAACTGTGCTTTTTCTTTTTTAACTTCTATCGGCCAATGTAGAAAAACCACTCTTTACCCGGGATGCATCCCAGTTGAAGGGAACATTTCTCAGCACCACACTAAAAAAGAGCAACATGGGGTTTGGATTTACCATCATTGGTGGAGATGAGCCTGATGAGTTTCTGCAGGTGAAAAGCGTGATTCCCGATGGGCCTGCAGCACAGGACGGAAAAATGGAAACAGGTAAGTTCCTTAATACTTTAGAAAATTATTTTGCAACTTTTTTCCTAAGGCAAATATGAGGAGCTTCTTTCTGTGTTTTTAATTTGATGGTCAAAGGTCACTTCACTTTAGGAAAACCACAGATTATGTCTCCCCTAAATTTAATAATAATCAAATTGAAGTATTTCTGGAAACAACTTTAAATACCATTTTTGTCTCATTTTTCCTTCTATTTGCTGGATTCAGTGGACCCTTGAGATTGACACTTTTCTAATTTATTTCTGGAGTCCCTTCTCAGGGATGTGATTAACATTTCATACTTTTCTCGCTTATGTTCAGCTGTTGATATTTTTAAAATCTGTATTAATCTTATAGTATTCTCATGCTGAACTGCCCAGGTTAGTTATATTTAAATATGCACGCTCATCTCGTAGAAAAAATGTTAATGGTATTCATCTTTATATATCCCCATATAATGTTTTAATATATAAGGTTTTTTTTTCTCTAGTCCTTATGAATGAATTTTCATATGCAGTTACTTGGATATCCGTCAAATTATAATCAAAATTCATTTAACATGGAAATGCAGAGGCAAATTGTTAAGGGCAAGAAAATATAAAATATGAAAGGTGCACAGAGACAGAGAAAAAAGTAATGAACTAAGTCTGATTTTGTAGTCTGATTTTAAATTCTCCTACCTGGTCCGTGACTTGGAATTAGTCCCATAATTTATAAATACTATTTTCCTTGTCTGGAAAATAAAGAAGAAGTCAAATTTGATCTTATTTAAATAATAATCAAATACTGATTTAAGAATTTTGGAGTATTGATTTTGAAATGCCTTAGAAAATTAAGAAGTGTAATAGC
This sequence comes from Physeter macrocephalus, assembly GCF_002837175.3. Taxonomy (NCBI): domain Eukaryota; kingdom Metazoa; phylum Chordata; class Mammalia; order Artiodactyla; family Physeteridae; genus Physeter; species Physeter macrocephalus. The sequence continues at coordinate 87,664,648 of NC_041218.1, forward strand.
TATATATCACCATGTCACACTTTTCCCAACATTGATATAATTTATGATGTTAACTTACTAAAGTCATTGGGTCCTAGAAGATACGGAAATTAGAGAATTACTTTTGAGGAAAAATTATGCCATTTGTGTGCTCCATATATTTACAAATTGTTATTCCGTGGTTTTTAAAGTGGTTTGTGTATGAAGAAACAACATAAAATTGAGGTCTTCATCTGACATTTTTCATTTTAAAAATGACTGTTTATTAAACGGTTCCTATAGAAATAACATCTTTTCAAGGTCACCTAATGAGTATATTTGTCACTGCCAGTCACTAGTGAGTAATAATATATTTAATAGATGTTACATTTCCTTGAAAGTTGAGTAAAGTTTCAAAACTAACCACATTTTTCAAATGCTACTGTTGTAAAAATCATGTGTACATAATTTTCTGCAAGTTAGAGAGTATCTAACTCTGCTGTTCATGTGGTGAGATTTTACTAAGCAGCCACACTTTCATGTTGCCAAAAATCACAAAAAAACATCAAATGACTCAATTAAAAATCATCCTATCACCTACAATTAGAATACGAGGAAATTGTGGATTTAATACCAACTTACTAGGGGGAAAAGGATCCCCAATGCTTTTGAACTTCAGTGAAATATTTAACAAACCCATTTCTTTTTTTTCTTGTATCAATATTTTTTTATTGAAGTATAGTTGATTTACAATGCTGTGTTAATTTCTGCTGTACAGCAAAGTGATTCCATTATACATATATATATATATATTCTTTTTTTATATTCTTTTCCATTATGGTTTATCATAGGATACTGAATATAGTTCTCTGTGTTATACAGTAGGACCTTGCTGCTTTTCCATCCTATACGTAAAAGCTTACATCTGCTAACCCCAACCTCCCACTGCATCCCTCCCCCAACCCCCTGCCCCCTTGGCAACCACCAGTCTGTTCTCTATGTCCATGATTCTGTTTCATAGATAGGTTCATTTGTGTCATATTTTATATTCCCTTATGTGATATCATGGTATTTGTCTTTCTCTTTCTGACTTACTTCACTTAGTATGAT
>NC_041218.1:87665753-87681969 GCF_002837175.3 Physeter macrocephalus
TATATATATATATATATATATACCACATCTTCTTTATCCATTCATCTGTCAATGGACATTTAGGTTGTTTCCATGTCTTGGCTATTGTGAATAGTGCTGCTGTCAACAGAAGGGTGCATGTATCTTTTTGAATTATAGTTTTGTCTGTATATATGCCCAGGAGTGGGATTGCTGGATCATATGGTAATTCTGTTTTTAGTTTTCTGAGGAACCGCCATACTGTTTTCCACAGTGTTTGCACCAACTTACATTCCCACCAACAGTGTAGGAGGGTTTCCTTTTCTCCACACCCTCTCCAGCATTTGTTATTTGTAGAGTTTTTAATGATGGCCATTCTGACTTGTGTGAGGTGGTACCTCATTGTAGTTTTGATGTGCATTTCTCTAATAATGAACAATGTTGAGTATCTTTTCATGTGCCTCTTTGGCTATCTGTATGTCTTCTTTGGAGAAATGTCTCTTTAGGTCTTCTGCTCATTTTTTGATTGGATTGTTTGTTTTTTTGTTGTTGAGTTGTATGAAATTAAACACTTGTCAGTCACTTTGGTTGCAAATATTTTCTCCCATTCTGTAGGTTGTCTTTGTTTTGTTTATGGTTTCCTTTGCTGTGCAAAAGCTTGCAAGTTTAATTAAGTCCCATTTGTTTATTTTTGGTTTTATTTCTATTGCCTTGGGAGACTGACCTAACAATTTATGTCAGTGAATGTTTTGCCTATGATCTCTTCTAGGAGTTTTGTGGTGTCATGTCTTATATTTAAGTCGTTAAGCCATTTTGAGTTTATTTTTGTGCATGGTGAGAGGGTGTGTTCTAACTTCATTGGTTTACATGTGCCTGTCCAACTTTCCCAGAACCACTTGCTGAAGAGATTGTCTTTTTCCCGTTGTATATTCTTGCCTCCTTTGTTGAAGATTAATTGACTGTAGGTGTGTGGGTTTATTTCTGTACTCTCTATTCTGTTCCATTGATTCATATGTCTATTTTGGTGCCAGTACCATGCTGTTTTGATTACTGTAGCTTTGTAGTATTGTCTGAAGTCTGGGAGGGTTAGGCCTCCTGCTTTCTTCTTTTTCTTCAGGATTGCTTTGGCAATTCTGGGTCTTTTATGGTTCCATATGAATTTTAGGATTATTTGTTCTAGTTCTGTGAAAAATGTCATGGGTAATTTGATAGGGATTGTAATAAATCTGTAGATTGCTTTGGATAGTATGGCCATTTTAACAATATTAATCCTTCCAATCCAAGAGCATGGGATATCTTTCCATTTCTTTGAGTAATCTTCAGTTTCCCTTGTTAATGTTTTTTAGTTCTCAGCATATAAGTCTTTCACCTCCTTGGTCAGGTAACAAACCCATTTCTTTTCATAATAAAAAACCCAGTTATTTTTTTCTCTTGCCCAATCCACTATTCTCTGTTTCAAAACTAGAAAAGACTTCTTTCAGTGTAAACTTAAAAACAAAATAAAATCAAAAGGTTTGCACAATAAGGCGCTTTTCCTTCTTGCTCATTTTCCTAGTTTGCCACACTCACACAGTCTAAGTTAGCCTACTCAACAACAAAGTCAAAGCTTTATTTAGAATTTAGCAGATTTTCTGCACTTAAGATAATCACAGAATTGTCCTAATAGAAAGAGAAGGACCTAGGATTTTATTCTATTCACTGTCTCCTGTTTATTCTTCTGTTTATTCATTCAGCAAACACTTGTTAAGCTCCTTCCTTTCACAGTCATTGCTGTCCACCAGGACTACAAAGGTGGATATGACAGGGCTAAGCTCTTGAGGAGTTTACATCCAGGAGGGGCTTTGGATATATAAACAAGTAATTGTAACACAGTATGAATAGGATGAGTCTGTAATAACCATGATGTTGGCACTAAGTCAGGAGAGTTGGGCAAGGGCACAACAGAATCTTTTTTAAAGTGTGTTTCTAACTATATAATTTTATTAGGCTTTTTAGGGATGATAATTTCTCTCATCAGAAAAGAAAAGAAAATGTTGAAATCCACTGCTTATTAAATAGTCAAAAATATTGTGTTCTATGTCTTTATTCCCATCTTACCCCTAGGTACTTCATGACTTTTTTTTTTTCCTTAGATTCCATATATATGTGTTAGCATATGGTATTTGTTTTTCTCTTTCTGACTTACTTCACTCTGTATGACAGACTCTAGGTCCATCCACCTCACTACAAATAACTCAATTTCGTTTCGTTCCCTTTTCTCCACACCCTCTCCAGCATTTATTGTTTCTAGATTTTTTGATGATGGCCATTCTGACCGGTGTGAGATGATATCTCATTGTAGTTTTGATTTGCATTTCTCTAATGATTAATGATGTTGAGCATTCTTTCATGTGTTTGTTGGCAATCTGTATATATTCTTTGGGGAAATGTCTATTTAGGTCTTCTGCCCATTTTTGGATTGAGTTCTACTAGAGCATGGATTTGAGGATATGGGGATGGGGAAGGGTAAGCTGTGACAAAGTGAGAGAGTGGCATGGACATATAGACACTACCAAACGTAAAATAGATAGCTAGTGGGAAACAGCCGCATAGCACAGGGAGATCAGCTAGGTGCTTTGTGACCACCTAGACGGGTGGGATAGGGAGGGTTGGAGGGAGGGAGACGCAAGAGGGAAGAGATATGGGAACATATGTATATGTATAACTGATTCACTTTGTTATAAAGCAGAAACTAACACACCATTGTAAAGCAATTATACTCCAATAAAGATGTTAAAAAAAAAGAAAATAAAATATTGTGTTTATTTTTAATCATGATATGATTTAAAGTAAAATGTAAACATATTTCTGTAGCATTCCACAAGTTATAGTAGAGGGAATGGCTTCTCAGTTCAGTTCAGCAAATATTTAGTGAATACCCATACGTGCCATGCATTCTGATAATTACTTGGGATGCAAAAATGCGGAAACAAATGTTTCTATTCTTAAGAAGCTTACAGTATAGAAATAATGAGTGATATGTTAGCGAATATTTATAACAATGCAAATACAAATATGTACAAAGTCCAGAAATAGTACAGAGGAAAGGGGGTCGATTCTATTGAGAAGAGCTTAGGGAAGGCCTTATAGAAGATGATGTCTGACAGAGTTTTGAATGATGAGTAGGCATTTGCTGGGTGGACAAGTGAAGAAAGGTAGAGGAAGAAAAAACAGCAATGTGCAAAAGCACAGTAATGGGAAATACCTCGGAAAAGATTTATATGCCATCTCAGTGTAGGTTAGTATTTTGCCTTCAGTGGGTGTTTATGTGAAGTATCAAGTAAGATGTTAATTATAACTGATAAAGATGAACTATTCAGGCTTGTGGCAAGCATCAAGGAACAGTATATAGTCATATATCCTCAAACAGAAAACATATAAATGCACGAATACCTATATATAAAACCTTTCTCATGTAAATTTTTAACCAATTAGGCATAGAGATTTACTCTATGATTGATGTTTTCTTTACTTGTAAAGCCCTAGAACCTGAAACAGTGCCAGGCAAATAGCAGTCACTCAATAAATGTTGGCTAGTTGGATGGATGGATGGATGCGTACACTTAGAAATTAAAAAGTGAAATTTGAATTAGCTGAATTCCACTTTTCCAATATAGCCTAGTCGATACTAATCAGACCAGTAGCTTACCATTGAAGCAAAAACAAATCATCTTTCCAGTTTCTGGATGAAATTTAAAAGACAAGTACATGTTAGGGACAAAATTAATTTCCTTTTTTGTAATGATTTCATCTATAAATGAACCTCAAGAATTAACAAAAATAATAGACACTGCAGATATAAACAATAAATCATTGATATTTAAAAGGCGAGCAATGTCATGTGACATTGAAATAATCATGAAAATATTTTAATCAACTTTTCTAGCTCCAGATTATCTCTAGTTTAGGCAAAGAGTTGTCAATAGTTTGGACACAAAGAAAAATCCATTCTACTAAAGTTGACTTAGGGTCCTGTACTATAGAAACTAAGGTAGGGTGGTCTGTTCTCAGTCAGCACTGGTTCTAGGAAACAATGGAGACAGGAGAAATGGAGGACACTGTGCCCCCCACCTGTTTTTTAACAACTAATTGAGCCAATCCCCAATGGTCCTATAGTGTTCCAGAAGACACTTTCTTAGAAGAAATTACCATAGTGCCCAGAAACCATCCGACTTCTGATTATTAAGGATTCACGACATCCCAGCAATCATTTGTAGACACCAGAAATCCTGATAACGTTCTGTAAACTATTTTAAAAGTCAAGATTGATGTAACAAGGCTTATGTAGAAACTGCAGAGTCTAAAACACACTTATCTATCATCCTTCCGTTAAAAAGCTTCCCTCGTTACATGGTGTTTCATGTTTCTCCCCAGGCTAATTTTTGAATCAAAGCTTATGGTTTTCAACAAATATAAAAGCAAGGAAAGTTGACCTATCCATGAGGTTCTCCTATATATGGGTTGAATTATGAGATCAGTCACATCCCATTAGTTTTTATTTGCCCTCTTCTAGTAGTTATTCACTTTATTAGTAAAATGGCAAGAAACTGGAAAACCAACACCCTGACATTCTCTAGCTCCTGGCATTTCTCCATTTGATAAGATTGATGTTATTGCTTTTCCTGGTTGCTACCTCTTTATTAGCTCCTCTAAAAGGGACACAAGATTAACTTTGTCAGAATCACTTGGGGAGCTTTTTAAAGATGCAGATTTCTGTGCCCCTAGACCTGCTGATTCCAAGTTTCTTGAAGTAGTTCTGGGAATGTGCATTTATATACTTTTAAAAATGGTCTCCTGGAGAGGGTGTGGAGAAAAGGGAACCCTCTTGCACTGCTGGTGGGAATGTAAATTGATACAGCCACTATGGAGAACAGTATGGAGGTTCCTTAAAAAACTACAAATAGCATCAACAGATGAATGGATAAAGAAGATGTGGCACATATATACAATGGAATATTACTCAGCCATAAAAAGAAATGAAACTGAGTTATTTGTAATGAGGTGGATAGACCTGGAGTCTGTCATACAGAGTGAAGTAAGTCAGAAGGAGAAAAACAAATACTGTATGCTAACACATATATATGGAATCTAAGAAAAAAAATGTTATGAAGAGATTAGTGGTAGGACGGGAATAAAACACAGACCTACTAGAGCATGGACTTGAGGACATGGGGAGGGGGAAGGGTAAGCTGTGACGAAGTGAGAGAGTGGCAGGGACATATATGCACTACCAAATGTAAATTAGATAGCTAGTGGGAAGCAGCTGCATAGCACAGGGAGATCAGCTCGGTGCTTTGTGACCTCCGAGAGGGGTGGGATAGGGAGGGTGGGAGGGAGGGAGACGCAAGAGGGAAGAGATATGGGAACATATGTATATGTATAACTGATTCACGTTGTTGTAAAGGAGAAACTAACACACTATTGCAAAACAGTTATACTCCAATAAAGATGTTTAAAAAAATGGTCAAAGAAATACACGCACATGGTAAAAAAATAATAATAATAACATCGAAATATTTATAGTGCATAAAAATCTCTCCTGTCCTGCCCTTGTTGTCTCCAATGAACAGTTCCAGACATGACCTATATTTACTTCCTTTCAGAAGAAATGAAGCTTTAACTCCCTTATCCCCCACTTGCCCTCCCCCAGTCTCCCAATTGAGTTTTAAAACTACTTTTAGTAATATTCGTACAGGTTTTGCATTATCATGGCTTTGTAAATTTGTTCACTGACCCCAGTGGTCTATCATTAATACATTTTCTCCCTGTAAAGGGCTTTGTGGAGTTTTACCTTGTTGTTTTGTTTTTGGCAATCTCTTTCTTAAAATGATACTTTTTTTTCCCCCCAAAGCACCATCATATTAGGTCCTTAGAGGGTCCTCCTTTTCCTGGGCATCTTTTGTCCTCCTTCTCCTCTCTGGGCTCATTGTACAGCTGACATTTGGGGACTTTCCATTATGTCTCTCCCAAGCAGAGTCCACTGTTATCCATATCCATATCCTCTTTTGTCGTGGATGCTCATTTTCCTAGAGCATAGCCCTCATATGTCTTTCGATCTTGGATTGTCTGTATTTAAAAATGGAACCCTGAAAAAGTTGCTTGGGACTTCTGTGTCTGTTGCAGAGTTTGAAGACTGGTCAAATTTTACCTGAGGTTATTAGGCAGGGGCAGAATATGAAAGTCTATTAAATAGGGGCCTTTTTGTGGAGACACCCTCATCTCTGACTTAGGGTAGGTGGTGAGAGTTCTGCATGCAGATGTAGCAGGGCAGATCCCCTGTATACTTGTATCCAGTGTTTCCTAATCCCAAGCCTTTCTGCGATTCTGCAAAGCAATGGAGAGTCCTTCTTGTCCATGTTTCCCTTTCCTCCAAAAGCACGCTAGAACAGGAATGAGGAAATTCTTTCTGTAAAGGGTCAAGTAGTAAATATTTTAGACTTTGTGGGCCAAGTGGTCTCTGTCCCAGCTGTTTAACTCTGTCATCATGAAAGCAGCCAGGGATGGCACGTGAAAAAGTGAGTATGGCTGTGCTTCAATAAAACTGTATTTACAGATACACTGCAGCAGCAGGATTTGCTACATGGGCCGTAGTTTGTCAACCCTTGCTCTAGAATATACCTTCCAAAGCCATGATACATCAGTTATCATGCCTTTATCCACATTCCATATTCTAAAATTCTCTTGAGCTGTCTTGTTTTATAAGGGCCCCTCTCTGTCAAAATGGCTCCTCTCCCCTTCTCTTCATTGCTGTGGCTTTATTCATTTTAAAGTCTTTGTTAAAGGGCATAGCCATATATGTTCAGTCTGTCATGTTGAACTACAAGTCTTAGAATCTGCATTTTTACACCAACTGACGTTTGAGAACCATCGCATGTAGTAGTAGCAAGAAGACGCCTTTCCCACTTACTGTACAGCTTGGCCAGCATTCTCCATCCTAGCCTGACCCTCTCTCAAACAAGCCTATGCTCAGAATTTCTTCGAAGGAATGTTTATGAATATTCCTGGGACTAACTTTTGGGGTAGAGTCTATGGCTATCTACTCAATAGAACAAAGCTAATTAATCTTTATGTTTATCTTTCATATCAGGCTAGAACTATGTGCAATTTCTCATTCTTTGGGATTTTAGCACTCTTTGGGGTATTCTATCTCATGATTGCACTATCTGAAATTTTAGTTACCTTTTAGCTCTCTATGGAACAGCAAAGATTAACCTGGGGCCTTGAGTGCTGTGTGGACAGACGACCACCCTACTCTCAAGGTGACAGCTATTGCCCCTCTTAGGGCTGGCCCTTGGGTAATGAATTTCCACTTGATGGTTACCCAGTGGTTTCCCACGCTGCCTTACCACAGTGTTCTTTGGTCCTCTCTAACCATTATTAGCTCCTTAGCAGTTTGATGAAATCCTACACTTGTTAATTAAACATCTCCTGAGAAAAATCTATATGTATGCGAAAGCCCAAGAAGTAATTCAGGAGTGTTTTCTGTGTCATGTTTTCCCACCTCATAATCAACTTATAGCCAGGGCAGGCTTCCTTTTGAATTTTGAGCACACACTGCGATGGTCTCTCCCATGACTCCTCTCTTACTGATTGGCTGCCTTATAAAAACATCCTAGTGAATCAGCCAGTGCTTCAGCACCACCCACCTCCACAAATAAGTGTTCACACTTAGGTAGAGTAAACCACTTAGATGGTTCTCTCAATTGCCGGAAGCAAATTAACTAATGTAATCTTTCTATTATTTGAAGTATCTGTTTAGTTTTCTAATCTGCGTGGCAAACCATGCCAAAACTCGATGTTTTAAAGGCACAGTCAAATGTTTGCTCAAGCTTCCAGTTTCTTGCCTGGGATGGGCTGGGTGTTTCTCACCCACTAGTCTCACATTGGGAGGGTTGTGCAGCCGCCACCATCGGGTGCTCCCCTGGGGCTGGGATGTGCAAGGTGAGGCCTCAGCTGGGATGGATAGGACTCCTCAGGGCTGGTGCAGCATCTCTGTCTCCATGCCGTCTCAACAGCAGCATGGCTGAACTAGTTTACATGGTGGCTTAGGGTTCCAAGAGAGCAAAAGGGAAAGCTGTCAAGCCTCTCAAGGCCTAGCCTGGAACTGGCACAATGTTATCAAATCAAGTCACTCGTCAGCCCGGATAAAAGGGGAAGGAAACTAAGCCCCACGTTTTGATGAGAGAAGTGGCAAAAAAATAAAAAATAAAGTCCCTAGTCATCTTTTCATCTACTGCAGTATCCTTCCTATGGCTTCTTTGTTTCTGACTTCCTTGAGTTTGTTCCAAGTGCCCTGCGAAAATTATCTTTGACTTTCACGGGCATTCTACCTTTCCCCAGTCTTCTGGCGCGTGTTGATAATGTTTCTGCCTTCCAGTTCTCTATGGTGCTATGAATAAATACTGGTGAATCATAATACCGCATCCAGAGATTATGAGCAGCAAAATCACGAGACCTCTAGCTCTTTCTAATAACAACAGAGGAAGTGGTTGCAGCAATTCAGTTTGAAAGATCTTCAAAATATTCACACTCAAATCCAAGTTGGATAATTTTCTAAACGATCCCTTGATATTAACGTCATTTTTGCCTTTTTAGATGTTTAGGAGCTTTAGATGCTTCCAGAAACATCTTGTGCTCTATAAAAGCCAGAAAATGGAATTGAATTTCTAGCCAGCTGACCAATACTAATATCTCCAGTAGAGAAGAAATAAACTGTGCTTGTTTAGCTTGTCACAATATATTTACTCTTGGTTCTTTCCAAACTCACCTAAGTTTCAGAACCTCACTTCATTTTGTTGAAATACCTAACATCCCCACTGCTAGTGATGTATCCTTCAGATCAATAACAGAACACCTCAGAGCGAGGGTGAGAGCCACACTAAACACTTTCTATCCACTGTTCTCCTTCCATGACGGTATGTAGGTGATACAGATGCCATAGTCGACAAAATACTTGATTTTGGCTACAAACCAAACCACTTGAAAGGATTAAAAAATATGTTGCGTCAGTTCGTAAATTATGCTATGCTTCATCAATAACTCATTTAGTTTTTTAAAAAGAGACCTTTGTAACCCAAATAAATGCTATTACAGTACCTCTTCATTTTTGCACATTTCTGTCTTTTTTTTCTTTGTAAATGCCTATACAGTGCTGTTTATGCCATCTTCATGTAAAATCACAGTCTAGATAAAAGCTCACTTGAGAAGGGATAACTACTATACAAGTCCTATCCTAGTTCTCATCTGTGCCCCAGGATTAAGAGCTTTATTCCCATTTTAACACAGATGTAGCAAAGTTTGCTGCTTTAATTTTTTTTTCTAGTTTCAGTATTGATATCCATTTGGTTAAGTCACACGGTAATTGAGTTACAATATTCATGACCACTGTACCTATTAACATCATGACAGTTAATGCACTTAAATGTGCTTTTGTCACTATTATTTGTAAGTTATTCTGCACAAAAGCCTTAACATTAATTTGCAGTAGAGGTTCACTGGCCCTCCTAGGAGCTAAAGGAGAAAGTGGGTGAGGCCTCCGCTCAGCCTAAGAGCAGAGCTCAGAATGGTGCTACATGTTGTAACACCAGGATGTTGCTTAGAGTACCCTTACTGGATACCAAGTTGGCATTTTAAGAATCTGAAAGCTTATTATTTAAGTTTAACGGAAATGGACTGGAGATTATAGGGTTAACATTTTTCATGCCTGCTCCCTGGAGAAGGTTGTTTGTTGTCAGCATATTTATTAGGGAAAGGTGTTCAGCTTAAGTCAGATGCACTTGAAATAAAGGTATTATCTAAATGCAATTAAGAGGTTTTTTTCATTTTAACTTTTTAGGTCTGAGGCCAGATAACCAATACCCTTACTTATAAATGAACCAAAAAGTATCCAAATAGATACAGAAATTTACCAGATTCTGGTGTCTGGGTTAGCATATGTATTCTCATAGACAATGTCAGATTCATTCAGTTCCTGCTACTCTCTCCCTTCACTGATGGAACTGCGCCTTTGGTTCATCAGGAAACAATCTGCTTTTTTATAAAAGGTGCTTATTTTTATCCACCCCCTCCCCCAAATGAATTGTAATCTCTCATTATTTACTACCCTCCCCCGACCCACCTGACTCTAAGCTGTCTGAGGTCAGGGCCTGTGTCTGACTTGATCATTAACAAATCCTCAAGGCTTACTTCACTACCGTATATATAGCAGATGTTCACCTTGTTCATTGCACAGCGGAATGAGTCTGTGAAGCACTGACGTGTTTACATGGATTACTATGGAGGCATGAGATGTGCTGTAATATCATAGCTTCCTCTGTGATTATTTATGTTCCCTTTAGAGAATCATCTAAGGCTTTTCTTTGTTTAGTTTAACTAAACAATTCATTAGATGAATTATTTACATTTAAAGTACTTAGAATAGGACACAACATATGGAATCACTCAAAATTAGTACCAATTATTAATATATTTATGAGACTCTTTTCCACAAATTTGAAGGCAGCCTTGGCATTCTGGCAATGATAGATACATGAAAATATCTATGAGCAGCTTAGGCTTTCCCCCTTTGGACCCTGGGAGTAAAATGATTCTGCATTGAACACTTAACAAAGCAACTCTTGCCTCTTTAAATAGTTTTTGATTTAAAGGAGATAATCAGAAAAATTTCAGAATCGTGGTGCCATGTTGATGGCCCTTACTCTGTTGATAGACTGGCAGCTGAAATAGGACCTTCAACTTCTTATGTGTGCACATGTCACTGAAAATTAGGCTGGATGTCTTTTAGGTATGCATTGGATTCTAAGACATCTGCTAGACACTTTTAGAAAAGTCAGTAACTTAATCTTCATTTGTTTAATGATGGGTCCTCATTTTTGGATATTATAACCCCTTCGAAAATAAAAGCATGTCAATCCTGAATCACAACAAATAAAAAGAAAAGTCTAAGCAGGGTAAGATAGTTGGAAAATGTATAAGGCAAGGGAAATGTTTCTGTTGAGAGAATAATACTCCCTGAATTAAATAGCTATATAGGGTGTTGGTGCATATTCCTACAGATTGTCACGTAGGCTTGTAAATGCTCAGTGAGGAGTTTGATTATAGATACACACACATATATATCATCATCTACAGATATATGTGCAATGCGAGAAAAAAGAGGCAAAAAATTTGTCTTTCATTGTTTCATCAGCTAAGTCTTAGATCTAGTTCATAATTATAAACCTCTTAGCATTCTAAACCAGAAGACGTCACCGAAGTCACTAGGAGATAAATTACCATGCAGACCTTTGTCTATGAGTGTAATTCTGCTGGTTCTTACAAGCTGCCAGTGAAATTAGAGATGGAGTGTGCTGGAGTCTGCAAATATCAAAACTGCTACAGCTGCAGAAACCTTATTCCTGTATCCAGTGTAATTATGTGCCTCTCACATGCTTCAGCTGAGGATTTGCATGAACTGACAAGAGCACACACGGTAAATCTTGCGTCATCATCTGATTTACTACTTTGTTCGAAAATCCAACTCTGTAAGGTGAATTTTGCACTTCTTAATGGTGAAAACTATTGTCAGAAAGGAAAACATTTCGCCACGTATATGAGATATTGACAAAAGAAGTGGGAACTTTGTTTTGTGAAAGCAAGATTAATAACATAGAACTGTCTTTCTCCGTATCAACACCTTTGTATTCCCTCTCTCTTTGTTTTAAAGTGTTGTGTCCTGAAACGTTCACTCCTCTTGCTTCTTTCTTGTTTTTCTTTCCTCTTTTCTCACCTGAAAAAAGAAAAGAATACTGGATATATTTTCTTCTATTTCTCATAAGAGAATGAAAATTTTTGCCATGAATTAAAAAAAGTGACTTAGATTGTCACGTCTCTAAATTTATTATGAAGTACTTAATATACTTTTTAATTTAATTTTTATTTTATATAGGAGTATAGTTGATTTACAATGTTGTGTTAGTTTCAGGTGTACAGCAAAGTGGCCCAGTTATACATATACATATATCCATTCTTTTTCAGATATTTTTCCCATATAGGTTATTACAGAATATCGAGTAGAGTTCCCTGTGCTATACAGTAGGTCCTTGTCGATTATCTGTTTTATATATAGTAGTGTGTATATGTAAATATACTTTTAAGCATGGTGATAGACAAACTGTATTGCAGCCCTGGCATTTTTTCAGAGCAGTTTCTCATGGACTTGTATAAAACTGTAATCCTGGATTAGCACATAAAAGCTTTGAAGTGTTACAGTAATGAGATTAAAGTGTGTATGTGGGGGGGTGTTTGTGCAGTGTGGTGTTTGTGTGTGTGTGTGTGTGTGTGTGTGTGTGTGTGTGTGTATGTGGTAGGAGTGGGCTGGCGGGGGGCGTTAGATGCAGCAAGAGCCAAGAGCCGGGTTTACAAGAATCCATCCTGTGTGCAGGGAACGTTCCTGGAAAACAAGGTGCCAGGACTTTCTGGTCGTTGACATTCGCTTACAGGCTACATCGGTGGTGACAGGTGTAATCTCAGAATTTACAAACTAAAACCTCAAGTATAAATTAAAAGATATGGAATTGTTTTCAGTGTTTTTCATCAAAGCCGAGTCCTTGAGAATTTTTTTTTAACAAAATGCAAAGGTCATTTTTCCTTTGGAAAAAAAAAGAACTACCTGCCATTTCCCAGAGAAAAGGTGACATTTTTCTATGAAAAGGAGACATTTTGCCCAGAGGCAAGTGGAGGCAGTTTCTGGGATTGCCTGACAGTGAGTTTACGTAAAAACAGAGCAAGATGCTGTGCCTCTGGCAGAAATGACATTTTCCTCCCTATTCAGCTTTGCAAATTCTGAAAAATACAAGACCGATTTTTTTGGCGGTAATTCTCCCGGGCTCTTATTGATGTGTGCAGCAGCAAAACTAATTAATGTTATGAACATACACCGTGCTGAGACAAGGGGAGGTTGTACAAGGATGGCAAGCTGGCAACTGAGCCCTGAGACAGAAGTCCAGGGCTTTCCATTGGATTTCTATCACTGACTCATCTTGTTCTGTTTCAAAATCCACCTAGCACCTCATTGCACAGCAACAATATTCCCCTCTATTAAGAATTATTCAAAAGAGATATATCCATTTGCTCATTCATTTTTTTTTTATTATAAATGTATTTATTTATTTTTGGCTGAGTTGGGTCTTCGTTGCTACACGCGGGCTTTCTCTAGTTGCGGCGAGCGTGGGCTACCCTTCGTTGCGGTGCGTGGGCTTCTCACTGCGGTGGCTTCTCTCGTTGCGGAGCACGGGCTCTAGGCGCGCGGGCTTCACTCGTTGTGGCTCGCGGGCTCTAGAGCGCAGGCTCAGTAGTTGTGGCGCACGGGCTTAGTTGTTCCGCGGCTTGTGGGATCCTCCCTGACCAGGGCTCGAACCCGTGTCCCCTGCATTGGCAGGCGGATTGTTAACCACTGCGCCACCAGGGAAGCCCTGCTCATTCATTTATTCAACAAACTTTATACCGGGATGTTGAGTGGTACTCTTCACAGAGTTGGCTCTAGGGCCTGTCAGCCTCCCTTAAGGCTGCTGTGGAATGACCCCACCACAATCAACCCCTCCACTCTCACCCTCGTCTGTACAAACAGAAGCTGGAGAGGGAAAAAGAGAATCTCCAGGGTAGTTTTTCTTATGTGGGATGCAGCGTTTGTGTTAAGAGGTAATCCAATGGTGCCCAGGAGAAAGAGAGGGGTGCTCCCTTTCTCCACCTCAACCCAAGTGAAGGGGAGGCCCTAAGGGCATCACTCATTGAAATTGGGGTTGCCTAAAGGAAGGGGAGTTGGTGGTTTGGTTTCCACATTAGACATCTGCTCAGGCAGCGGACTTGCTTCCTTTGCCAGTCAGAAGAAAAGAGAAGTGAATCGGGGGGAGATGGCAGGACAGAGAGAGAGAGAAGACATGGCAAGTATCTGGCATGGCAAGGCTGTGTGAGTTTTCTGTGGTCGAAGTGACCATGGGGAAGAGACCTTGACTGGAGCCCGCCATCTTCCACGTACCACTCAAGAGAGCTGCCTGCTGGGCAAGGAAACCCAGCATCAATAGGCTGGGCACCATGGAAATGAAAGAGGTCAAGCTTGAGCCACATATTGCACTGACCCTAGGGTGAATCCACAGATCGATTCCATAAGAGAGCCAGCCACCGGGTACCTGCCACTTCAATGGCCATTTCTCTTTTACTAGACAAACAAGCCACAACCTACGCCAAAAAAGAATGCCATTCCAGAGTTAAATAAAGACACCCTCCTCTCTGCACATAGCACACTGGAAAATCTAGACCTTGAAGAGTCAAGGAGGAGGCAGTGCCCCAGAGGCAGACCATGCCTCCCCTACCTCAAAGCCGTCAGGGTCCCAGGAAAACCCATGCGGACGGTGGGAGCCAAAGAGATTTAAATCAAGTTTCGGAAGTTGAGGCGTTAATGAGACTGGACATACGACAGCCCAAAGTGACTTAAAAGTTAAGAATTTTCCCAGGGGCATGAAAATAGTAACTGTAGAAAAGAATTACCTTGTGCGTTTACCCCCCATGCCATAGACGATGCTGTTCAGTAAACGGGCTGTGTGCCCACCATGCATCAGCCATCCTTTCGGGTCCTGGGCCCCCGTGGATGAATAAGACAGCCTCTGCCGTTAAGGAACATATAGTCTGGTAAATAACTGAAGCATGTGAACAATTTCAAGTGGCACCTGGAGATAAATACTAAAAGGGATGTGTACAGACTGCTTAGGGAGAACGGAGGAATAAGTCTCTCCCAGGAGGAGGGGGCGTGGGGAGAGTCCAGGGAAGATTTCACAGAGGAAGCATGATTCAGAGACCTGAAGGGAGATTACGAATTTCTCAAGCATGCCAGGTACGGGGAGTATAAACTCTCAACAAAGACAACTAAGTTCTCAGTTCCACAATTTATATTTTCTTTGTTGAGCTTTATTTTATGACTCCCTTTTTGATTCCTTTTCAGGAAGAAGTGGTGGCAGTAGGAGTCATTTTCTATTTTGCCAGCGAAGTCTACGCTGTTAACAACTCAGTGGGATGGGAGAGGGGAAGAATTACAGGCCAAAGCGTACAGCACAGAGAATGCATGGTGCTTCGGACACCGAGTAGCTGCCAAAAGCAAGAAGGAGCAGCCTTGTTTTCCATCAAATTCTTCTAGGTTTTTCCGGATGGGAGAACAACCACAAATGGGTGAAAGTTATACAGAGACAGATTTTGATTTATTTTTTAAAATAGCTTAATGACAGAGCTACCCTACAGCGCAATGGGTTGTCTAACTAATAACAATATTCATTCACTGAGAGTTTCATGGCACTGTGCCAAACTCTTAAAATATAATATCTGATTTCATCTCTACAATAACCCTGTGGTATAGATACCATTATTCTTATTTTGTAAATAAGGAAACTTAAGTCCAGAAAAGTTAAGAAACTAGCCAAGCTCACATCATCAGTACATAGTAAGGCTGACATTCAACCCCTTCTTGACCACTGTGCTACTGCCTTCCAGGAGAGTAGTCGGCTCCCTAGAATTGGAGGTTTAATCCGAGGCTAAATGATCACTTCTCATGTGTTTCTGCTCTGGCTGGAGGTTGAACCGTATGGCTCATAAAGTCACCATCGCTCAGGTGTGGCATCATGTGCTCCTCCTCTACCTGCCCTCTCTTCTTCTCACCGCCCCCCCCCACCACCGCTGCTAACTCTGTGTGTTATATGTGTTGTGTGTGTATATATGTATTGAACTTATTCTGCTAAACAAATTCCATGTTTTTTATTAATGGAGAAAGACATTGAGGGAAAGTTCTAGTTAGAAGAGAACACTACATTCCCTTTTCACTAACATATACCCTGTCTGCATATCTTATTTTTTAATTTTTTATATTTTTGGCATCTTTATTGTAGTATAATTGCTTTACAATGGTGTGTTAGTTTCCGCTTTACAACAAAGTGAATCGGTTATACATATACATATGTTTCCATATCTCTTCCCTCTTGTGTCTCCCTCCCTCCCACCCTCCCTATCCCACCCCTCTAGGTGATCACAAACCACCAAGCTGATCTCTCTGTGCCATGCGGCTGCTTGTCGCTAGCAATCCACCTACGTTTGGTAGTGTATATATGTCCATGCCACTCTCTCGCTTCGTCACAGCTTACCCTTCCCCCTCCCCATATCCTCAAGTCCATGCTCTAGTAGGTCTGTGTTTTATTCCCGT
>NC_041218.1:87682897-87687010 GCF_002837175.3 Physeter macrocephalus
GTGTATAAGAATGCCGGAGATTTCTGTGCATTAATTTTGTATCCTGCTACTTTACCAAATTCATTGATTAGCTCTAGTAGTTTCCTGGTAGCATCTTTAGGATTCTCTATGTATAGCATCATCTGCAAACAGTGACAGCTTTACTTCTTCTTTTCCGATTTGGATTCCTTTTATTTCTTTTTCTTCTCTGATTGCTGTGGCTAGAAATTCCAAAACTATGTTGATGCATATCTTACATACCTCTGGCTGGCTGGTTAAAAAGGCAGCTTCAAAGTCAATGCACAGAATGCATGATATTTTATAATAGCATTTTTTTTGTCCTTGCCATATACCCCAGTGTTTTGCTGGGAGGAAGCCAGCAAATATATCTTGCAGCCATTTCACATTTTTTTATCAATAAATGGTATCTTTTGTTATTAAGAAGTACCAAATTAAAGGTATTTCAAAACTTCTTGGAACAAGAAGACCTATGAAGTAATTTTTTTCAAGTATGTCATTTAGATAGCCAAGTTATCTAAACACAGAACTTAGAGCCGTAAGAAGATTTCACATGGTCATTACGGTTCAGATGAAACTATGTCCTGTGAAAAGAAATCTATGTATACGTAAAATTGACCTAACTAGTTAGAGTAAGGTGTAATGAAGTGGAATCCCAGGACAGATCTCTGAGGCTCCTAATTACAGACTGCCTCCTGGTTTAGTTTCAAGCCTGGGACACAAGAAGGAATGTAGTGTAACTCAAGAAGTGATCCCAAGAGAATTCACTTCTACATAGGATGTAGAAACATCTTTGAAGTTTTTACATCAATCCAAGTATATGATGTCTCTTTTACTCGAAGGAAAAAGTCTGAATGCCCTTTGCTCACATAGCTGAGATGTTGAAGTGAGGAATGAGGTCCTCAGAGAAAAATTAATTACAGGAAGAGGATCATTACAGTTCAGTACTGAGAATTAGCATCATACTCTGTTCATCATAATCTGACACCCAAGTATATATCTGATATCCTCGTCCAGTAAATCGCTGGCATCATAGTATAAGATAGATGAGATAGTGACTATAAAACTATTTTGAAAACTGCAAAACAATGCTTCAATTATAAGTTAGTGTTATGGTGATTTTACATTCTCAAACATCTTAACATGCCACTTTCTCCATTTTAACTTACTACGCTGATGTGCATTCTTATCTTTTCCCTTCTGGGTGTTGTCAATCTGCCTAATTAGATTATAGAATCATTAGGTGGAGGCCAATGGCTAATTTCCGTGTTTAGTTTGGAAACAATACACTGTTGGTATTTAATCATCCCTAGTCTCCTGTTCTGGCTCAGCAGGGTGTAACAATACATCTTCTGAAAGCTCACTAGAGTGAAAATTTCCCTGCAGAGGGTGAGAAGAAGACAAGAAGGACAAGTGAATTTTCATTCAATACTCAGAGTTCTTCTTTTTACAAGAGTGTGATAGCTAAGCCACTAATCTATAGAATGGAAAATCAGCCTGAGTAGATGTAAAAGAAAAAAATCAATGTGCAGTAGTTGTTTTATGCAGCACTGTTCAATTCCAAAAGAACTGACAGTCTATAGAAGGAAAAAACAATATGTGTTATGCCATTTGGGAAAAAACAAAGCAAATAATTCATATGTGGAACTTTTATGAGTGTCTCAAAACTGTTTAAGGAAAGCTAACTCAGTATTCCTTGGAGAATCATGGGTGAAACAAGAGTAGGGAAAGTATTAATTTATCTAGTTTTTAAGTAAAGAAAGAAAGAAGAAACACACAACAAAGCTCCAGGATTCAGAGTTTATCAGTTCTGCGGCCGGAATCCTGGATTGCTCATCTGCTGTTCAATATAGTTTATAAAATCTGTAGGGATTTAGCAGTAGCTACTCACTCGGAGGTTAGAATTTAAGTTCTGCTCAAATTCTTACTAAAAAGAGTTTCATGTTTTCTTCTTTATAGTTGAATCCCTCTTGGTTTGCAACTAACTTTACTATGGCTTCTTCTGGAGCTTTATTTAGCTTAATTGACAGTATCTGCTGAGGCAAAGGCAAAGAAAACAAAATTGCCCACTTCACATTGATAGGTAGATTCTGTAAGAGTTTGATAGGTTAATAATAGAAAATTCTTTTAGCAGCTCTGTTTTATGATATATACCCAAAGGGTTACAGAGCTCATTTTCTTCTCAGCTAGTAAGTAAAGCACCCTTTCTGAAAATACTATTAACACCACTTGGAATTCATGTAGAAACCAACATTAGGATCTCAGAATGTTTAAAGAGCTTCTTCTCTAATCCCCTCAATGTAAATGGAAGAAGAACAGGAACTAATTGCATCTGTTTCAACACTAAAATGCTATGTAAAAGATGAATTTTTATTTCTACACACCCAGTTTCATTACTGGGCTAAAATTTGGTGAAAGAGAAGTAATACATAAGCTTTTATTCACTGCTTGCTGTGCACCTTGGAAAATGTAAGCGAAAAGAGACAACTTTGTAACTGAAAACACTTCCATCTGAAGTAATAGCTATAGGGGACAAAGGGACACTGTAGAAGAGACTATCTGTTCGTGATATGAACAAGAAATGTAATTTGAGGGCTTCCCTGGTGGCGCAGTGGTTGAGAATCCGCCTGCCGATGCAGGGGACACGGGTTCGTGCCCCGGTCCGGGAAGATCCCACATGCTCAGTGAGAGGCCCGCGTACCACAAAAAAAAAAAAAAAAAAAAAAAATGTAATTTGAATTGTCAATTTCTGAGCATCTATTTTACATATAGTTAAATATTCTAGTGAAGTCTTATGTGCTTAATATATTAATTGAATTATGTATGTATATTTATTAATACAACTGTAAAACCTTCATAATAAATATTGATTTTGAAAACTAAAAAAAAAATAGCAAAGTATTGTAGATAATTCTCTATCACTCATGACAGATGGACACCTAAGAAACTTCCCAGTGGACATCCTGGGACATATCTGTGGAAGTACCCAACTCAAAGACTTATGATGCAGTGAAATATCTTCTCTGACTGATTGTGGAAATAGCAAAGCTTCCATCATGGGAAAGGTTTAAAAGAAGAATGTGTTTTGGAGTTAGCCAAGGGAAGTATAAGAAATTGTTGAAGCAAAGCAAAATCAGTACTAAGAAAGAAGAAGAAGAAGAAAGAAATAGGGAGAAAAAGATGACCATAACTTCTTCCACAAAATGACGAACATGTTTGTATACCTGCAAACTGATTCTAAAGTTAAAAACTTACTAAAATGAAATGGGACAGAAATGAGGTAGAAGCAGAACAGAAAAAAATCTCCACCTTTGAAGACTTAACTTATTAGCATCTTAATGTACATTCAATCCTTGTTGGAACAGTTGCAATTCTGAATATAATAGAGTCTGAGCTAATTGGCTGAGAATGATAATATCCTTTAAAACGAGCTTCTGGCATAATGTCCAGTCTTCTCTAGGCCTATAATTATTTATGTGTGTATGTGAGCAAGGAACTATGTGATTCGGTTGGGCTCAAAGGGCTAGTAATAATACCCCTGATCAATGTTTGAAACCCTCCAAGGAAGAACCCAGTGTGAATAGCATGACTAAATTCTATAGACAGCAGTGCTTGTAAGAAATAAAAGGAATAACAGGGTGGGTGAACTCTATCATCAACTCTTATTTCTGGGAAAATGACAAAATATGCAACCCTGCCAAGTGTATGCCAGTTAACGTGATTCATTTTGGATGTGCGTTAGCGCTCTAGCCCACAAATGTCCAGATGATATCTCTCACTTAATACTAGGTCATATTATTTAATGATTTCACTTAGTTGTGTGAAATCAAAATGCAAACACTCAATTCCAAGTGGGAGACAACACAAAATGGTAACCAGAACAGTTGGCTTGGAAACTTGGGAAAATAACTTCTTACTTTCTTGCCTCAGTATCCTCTGTCCAAAAATATGACAGTAAATTAGATTATGTCATAGGTCCTCTCCAGCTCTAAAATAATATAAATGGACAATTGTGAGCCACAAAATTACAAATGTTGGTCTAATAACAGTATAAAACTGTGGCCTTGGGCTTCCCTGGTGGCGCAGTGGTTGAGAGCCCGCCTGCCGATGCAGGGG
>NC_041218.1:87687101-87695161 GCF_002837175.3 Physeter macrocephalus
CCGCTGAGCCTGCGCGTCCGGAACCTGTGCTCCGCAACGGGAGAGGCCACAACGGTGAGAGGCCCGCATACCACAAAAAAAAAAAAAAAAAAACTGTGGCCTTTAGATAGAATTCCCAAATCAGCAAACTGGATAAAGTTCATCCATGATAAAGCAGTATGCCTGACAATTAACTCTGGGAATCAATGTCCTGTCGTCTGATAGAAACAGCCACAATAAGTTGAATACAATCTAATAGAATCAAAATATAAATACCACCAAAGGCAAAGTCAGCTAATTTTATAGTTTCTAATAAATATATACACAAGAAACTACATAGCTAAAAAACAACATTAAACATTTAATTATCCTGGAGCATGACTTGGACACACTACACAGTCACTATAATTGATTGAGAAAAGAAAAATGGTTAAAGTTACCAAGCAAAAGGCAATAGACTGAAAAACACTCACCTCAAAGGCCACGAGGCCATGTGTGGACATGCCCCTTGTTAACACTGAAAAACTGTTACTGATGGAGCCAGTTCTAAACGTTCAAAGTTATGGATCATGCAGCCCAGGGCTAGCTGTGAGAAATTTGTATTATAACTGATGTCCATCTTCATACTCAGCTTCTTCTTCTGTGCCCTCTTCCTTTCTTGATAATATAATAATTCCGCTCTTTGTCCTACAAAGTTCTGCTCTTCTTCTGTGTCCGTCGTGCCTCTTCTCTCTCCCATCACCACCACACAAACATATAAGATAAATCAGAGCTGCTACTTCCAAGATACTTCTTATTTTGATAGGTGAGTCCTGAACCAAGGCCAAGACATAAGTTATTTTTATAGAAAATGAACATGCTACATTAATGTGCCTTCTTAATTCCATAATATAACTTATTTTCTTTTAACCTCCTCCGGGGAGCTGTAAGGCATTGTTTTTATATCTTTGGAAGTCATGAAAAAGTAATAACGAGGCATTACAAATACTTAATCTGCGTGGCATCCTATTAATATGTCATTGTAAAATGCTTCCTATCTAACAAAACGTCCATAGCAATAATATTCATTCTGAGAACATAGTAGGTGGCTCCTGGGCTACTGTTAAAGTCTTCTATTGGACTAATGCCATTTAAGGCAGTGTGGGTTCATTACAGTATTATTTGAAGAAGAATCAGTTATAAAATCAGTCATTGCACTATGTATCATGCACCAAGGCTTCAGCTGAATGATAAATAGTACAGACACATTAAGTTTAATTAATCTTTCTAAGACAAATGGAGGAGAGGCCTTTCAAAGTGAACAGTATCTTAGTATGGGTTAACTTAGTATAGGTTGACACGTGTCTCCATGCTAACTCATCTCCAGAGCTCCTAGTCCCATAACTTGCTGTAATTTTAGGTCATAAATGCAATAATTTTTTAAAGTCATTCTAAAAAAATCATTTTAGCATCAGGAGTATTTAAATCGACACAATAGCAAATAGGTGTATGATTTCTTTTGCCTCTGAAAAAAACAAAAGTGTTGCTTAACATATGTGTATACAGCCTTAAATGCAGAAAAGTAAACAAACAATACCCCAAAAAATTGCATGACAATTCACAAACAATTCATTTGATATATTTCTTTATATCAAAAAAGTAACTTTTATGTCTTTTTTTCTATTCTTTATAACTTTTTTCATACATATTTTGATTTTATTATTCTATTTGTGTTAGTAACTTTGTTTCTATTCTTTATTATTCAAGTTGGAAAATGCATATTTGATGTTTTAAATTGACAATCACAGAGATAGAACTTGAATTTTTTATGTTATTGAGCTTTGTGTCCATTTCCTTGTCTTGTAATCAGCCCTTCACTAGCCAAAATATACCCAAAGCTATTTGTCCTACATGATTGAATAAATTTTCGTAGTACTTTTGGGGGTAGCTAAAATTTACCTGCCTAAATTTCATTCTTGACCTTAGTATTTCTATATGCAAATTAAATGCCCCTAATTTTTAATTTAAGAAAAACATTAGCATTTGAAAATAAAACTTGCAACTTTTTGGGTGAGGTTTTCTCCTAAAATTCCATTTCAACTAAATTTGCTTTGCTTGCCTATATATATATATATATATATATATATATATATATATATATATATATACCCATTTCATGTAATACTTTGTTTGTATTAATAGGCCCCCTCTGATCCTTTAACAAATTAAGAATTTTTGAAAAGTGCCAAGAGTTTGCATACTGACTTTTTTTTTAATTAAAAAAGAAGAAAAAGAAGCCTAAATGTGTTATCACTCTATGAGCACTTACGAAGGTATTCTACCTCTATTGACCTGGAGTTATGGTCTAGAAAAGATACTATGTGTCCTCATCTTTGCCTCTTTCTTTACTACATTGAAACATTCTCATGCATCAGATGATGTTCTAATTTTTAAAACTTCAGTTGTCCCTTTAGTCTCTTTATACTATCATTCTGTCACAATCTTTCATAGGCAAATATGAAAAATTATTCTTTACCTATTACTTCCCTCTCTTCATATCCATCCCCTTGATCTTCTGTAGTTTGGCTTCTGAAGCCACCAATCTAACCCAAGCTTCTGTCCCATCAGCACTCCCAAATCCAGAGGCTTTGCTGGGAGTTCATTGCTCTTGAACTCTCAGAAGTACTTAACATTGTAGACCACACCCTTCTCCTTGAAACTCTGCCTTGCCTTTTTCTGTGACAAAGCTCAGCTGACCTTCTTTTCCTACTTTTCTAGTTGCTCCTGGAGTCTGGTTTCCTTCTTTCTCATTTTCCCACTGCTCATGGGAATTGCCTTTCATTCCATCTTTTGTTTTTCTTTTTCTATTTTATTTCCTGGAAGAGCTCATCCATTCTCATTCTGGCTTAGCTACTTATTAGCTGTGTAATATAAGGCAAGTTATTTAGCCTCTCTGTACCTCAGGTTTCTCATCAGCAAACTGGAGATACTATTTGGTGTGAAAATTAGAGTTAGCACGTAGAAAGCATTTAAAA
This sequence comes from Physeter macrocephalus, assembly GCF_002837175.3. Classification (NCBI taxonomy): domain Eukaryota; kingdom Metazoa; phylum Chordata; class Mammalia; order Artiodactyla; family Physeteridae; genus Physeter; species Physeter macrocephalus. The sequence continues at coordinate 87,690,095 of NC_041218.1, forward strand.
TAACCCTTGTCGTAACATAAGTAACGTAAGTCATTTGTCATCAGTCATAACATAACATAAATAAGTCATTTGTTACTAGCCATGATCATTATTTGCTATCATTTCATCACACTTAAAACTACATCTTCATCTTTGATTTGTGTTTCCATATTTTAAACTGCTTTTAAGATATGATCAACAAAATGTTCCATGAACAACACTTCAAACAACAGCATGGCCAAAACAGAAGTCAGTTTCTTGGGCCATATTTCCTTCTCAACATGGCTTATCCTTTCAAATGCCCTCTTTCTATCACTGATATTACCATTCTCCAGGTAATCAACATTACATGGTAATTTAACATTTTTCTTTCATTGTCTACATTAAACTTATTATTTAGCTTGTCAGATTTTCCTTCGTAATTTAGTTTGAATTCACTGAATTGTGTTGCTTTCCAATGCTCTGCTTAGTCCAGATCCTTGCCATCTTATACATGAACTAGTCATCCATATCTCTACTCCCAGCATCTTTATTCCAACCAAATAATATCTCATAAACACCACGTTCAGTATGTCATATTCCACCCAATGTTCTTCTACTCCAGAAGTTAGAATCTAAAAATCTAACTAGACCAATAATTGTTAAATAATTGGGAATTTTAGAGCTGATGTTGCTTTTAAAATACATATTGAAAATTTAAGTTCATAAACTGGAAACTCAAATAAAATCTGAGAAGTATAAATATTTTATTATTTTTTTATAGAAGATTAATAAAGTAAGCAGGAAAGATCATAAAAATGTTCCAGTAAACACAAACATATCATACAAAAGGGCCAATAATAGTATAATTACAATAATGATAATAACTGACATTTCTTATCTATATTACACTTTACAAAATATTTTGACATAAAATATTTCATTTGCTTTTCACACTAATTCAATGAAAAAGGTGTTGATATTAACCCATTTTACAGAATTAAAAACTGAGGTAAGGTTAAGCAGCGTACCAGAGATCATACGCCAGGAAGAGATGGAGACAGAACTTGCCTTTGGGTCAAGTTCCATTGCATAATTTGAAAGACGTCAATAATCATTTTTTAACAACTGACTACATTTTTAAAACCTGGTAATAGAACCTAATGAATGCTGAGTGAATGAGTGAATTACCTACCATATAGGCTGGAATAATTCTAAATAACTGTATATAGAACCACATCTAATACAACTTGGGTTTCACAATAGATAATCTATACATCTAAACCTCATGAACTATCTTATCACTGCTTGGCAAAGCAGGAGTATAGTGTCTAGAAATGAATAAATAATATTATCACTTTAGTACTAAAAGGTATCTGCCTCTACTTAAGTTCATTAGCCAAAGGATCAGAAGCCATTTCTCATTTTTTAATGACTGTCTTCAAAATTAACAGTTTGTATAACAGTAATATAGGTGAAAATATATAAAATACTTTTACAAGCATAAATAAAATTAGCCTTTATTTTACAAATGTTGTCCTTTGAATATAAAATAGTCTAAAATTATAGAGTTGACAAAGGTGAACATATGACTGAGTTTTAGGTGTAAATGCTCCCTTTCTTTTCTATCTGTGGGGTTAATATTCAGATAGCTCAACTGACATTGCCTATTGATTACAGAAATTATGAAGATGAAGCAAAATTTTCCTGGATATACTTAATGCTCTGGAAAGAATGCTAATGATAGTTAAAACATTTGATCCTGAATTGAATGTATGTATCTCTCTATTCACTTGACTGTTTTAAGTAGGATTTAAAACTCTTTGGTGAAATTATTCAAAAATTTCTCAGTTGCAGATTACTTGGCATTGGCTATTACACTGCCTGTCTTAGGTAAACATTATTCTTAAAACCATACCAGGACGTTAGCCCCCGGGGGAGGTGGAGAGCTGGCAGCCTGCCGGAGCTGTGGGATGGGTTCGCCCTGAGGGCAGTGAACAAGCGCGTGCAGCAGGCGGTAGCGCGGCAGCCGCGGAAACTCCCAGCCAAACAGCCCCGGCTGGCAGCAGTCAGCAAAACCAAACCTGCAGACATGGGGATCGAGGCCTACAGTCACCAGCAGCGCACTTTCAGGGAGAACTATGTTCAGGGACTGCTTGAAAAAGCATCAAATCCTAAAATTCTGTCTTCGTGTCCTGAGATCAAACGGCACTTCATTGGCCATCTACAGAAACAAAACGTCAGCAGATTGATGGCTGTCCTCAATCTCTTCATGCTGGAAGCAGTGGATTCTGTGAAGCTGGCAGACAGAGTGAAAAGTGCGTGGCAGAAACAAGGTTCTCCCGAAAGGTTGAAGGTTATGGACCAGATTAACACCAGCGGAGAGGAGAGCAAACATGGCCTGCCCCCATGGTGGCCGTGGTGGAACACGTAAACACCAAGTGCCCCAGCCTGGAGTTCGTGGTGCTGGTGACCATCGGGAGCTCCGGGCACGATCCCAGTCAAGGACCAGACCCAGACTTCCGGTGTTACTGCCCCTCTGGGAGGAGCTGTGAAGGAAACTGAGAATCCTTACCAACCGGATGGAGCTGAACATGGGCCTGTCCGTGGACTTCCAACACACGACCGAAGTGGGATCTGCGAATGTCCGAATAGGAGGCACCATTTCTGGAGAGTGAGAGTACTTCCAGAAGGCTGCCCTGGACAAGCTTGCAGCAGAGCTGAAGGCCATGGCGGCAGAGGTGGCCCGGGCACATTGAGCAGCAGCCCAGCTCAAGGGCTGGGTCCGGGAAGGCAGACTATGCACTCAACCTGGGCTTTCGCTTTCACATCCCCCACGTCACAGCAAAGCCCCGCCCTCCTCAGGGCCTGGAGAGAGCACGCCTGCGATTATGAGTTGATGGAAACCATCTGACTTAGTGTCTGACACAGGAAGCTCCCTTCAAGCAGTGACTTTGGATTGGATTTGAGGAATCCAGACTTTTCTGCAGAACAGGTACCTGGGCACTAGCCAGGAGTTGAGTTCAGGCTTGAACGTCGCCCAGGAGCACCAACTAACCCATGAATGCCGTTCCCAGGTTAAAACTTGGTGACTGATGCCTATAATCACCAAAGTCAAAGGGATTCCCACTTGTCCTCCACTTCAATAGAAAATTCCGGGCTTCCCTGGTGGCGCAGTGGTTGAGAGTCCGCCTGCGGATGCAGGGGATACGGGTTCGTGCCCCGTATGTGGGAGGATCCCACATGCCGCGGAGCGGCTGGGCCCGTGAGCCAAAGAAAATTCCCTGTTACCAACTCCGTACACATCCCACTGAGTAGCCATCTCTGCTGCTCTGGAGCAGTGTGGTTTCTGCCCCCAGTCTCCACCCCACCCAGTAAACGTTGGTCTCCACTCTGGAATGGCAGTACAGGTAACTTTGGGACCTGGCTCGAGTTAGCTCACCAAACCCACGTTGTGGCTGATGAGAGCTGTATCCTCAGCCACCGAGTGGTGCTGACCCTGAAAATTACAGGGCAACTAACAGCAGCGGTCCTTGGGCCTTCCTAACATCCTCCTCCAGAGACAGGACTTTGAGCTTTTGCCCCAGGCCCTAAAGGTGATGAGAATCAAATGATATGATTCTTCTGCCACCATAGTTCCCGTTATGATGATTACTTATCTCATAGCTCCCCAGAAATGAAAGATCCCCTCAAAGCCGGTTCAGGCTCACGGTTTCAACAAGGCCTGGTTTTGAGGTTCCTGTTCCTGGGAGCACTTTTTAGGCATACTAATAGCCTCCCCTCCCAACCATGTTTTTATAAGGCAGAATTTTGCAAGTCTTGACGTTAATAGAGTAGCTAGCTCTTCGAAACCCAGAAAGCACAATTCTCGGATAGTCATGACAGATAACTGTAGTCTGAGTCGTTGTTTGTTTTCCAGGTGGGTTTTTCTTATTTATTCAAGCCCCAGTCTTTAATTTTATGAAACAACTCCCATGAAGCTGCTGCCGAAATGTAATTTTGTAAAACTTAAACCATTACGATTCCTGTACTATTTCACTCAGAGTTATAGTGTGATATTTCAGAGTCTATTAAATAAAAATGTGAGTTTGAAAACAAACAAACAAACCATACCAATGACTTTCAGGAACCTGAACTGAATTGTTGATTCAGGATAGAACTGGCCTTAATAACCAATAGAAAAGGCCGCTGTGAACATGTGACTAAGTGGCAAATGGATAGCTCACTCATTCCACTTTCTCAGAACTTCCAATATTTAGAGCATCATTGAGCATTTCAGTAAAAAAAAAAAAAAAAAAGTACAGTCATTTGGTACCAAAATTAGTGCATAAAACCATTTTTATATCCTAGGGATCTTCTGCATCATAGCATTTTTCTAATAAGCTTCATTAATATTTGGCAGTATGTCTTTTATTTAAATGACTTGATGACAGTTTCAAAGGCAAGAACACTGTAGATAGCACTTTATTTTATGCCCATAGTTGGAATGTGGACAAGAAACCAGTGTCAACTAGTGAAGCAGTAGCCAAGTTAAAGTGGATTTAAATTGGAGAAACAATGAGCTTATCAAAGTGCTGTTATTTTAAATGCCACCCTGTAGGAAAAGTAGACAATGCAACCCATATTCTACCATGAGAAATACTTTGCTCGAGTTCATCATTAACATTACTGATGATTAGAGGGAGAGAAGGGTTTGGATGAGGAAATAAAAGAAAATCTGACTTGGGCTTGGTTGCCCTTAAAAAGGCCTGCTAATTGGCGTTTCAATTAACTAAGGAGAAGCCTTTCAAGTCTTTGGTAACAGTGAAGTGGAACGACATTAGCACATCCACTTCCTCTTTTTTTTTTTTTTTTAACAACTTTATTGCAGTATAATTGCTTTACAATAGTGTGTTAGTTTCCGCTGTATAACAAACTGAATCAGCTATACACATACATACATGCCCATATCTCCTCCCTCTTGCATCTCCCTCCCACCCTCCCTATCCCACCCCTGTAGGTGGTCACAAAGCACCGAGCTGATCTCCCTGTGCTATGCAGCTGCTTCCCACTAGCTATCTATTTTACATTTGATAGTGTATATATGTCCATGGCACTCTCTCACTTTGT
>NC_041218.1:87695397-87695984 GCF_002837175.3 Physeter macrocephalus
ATTGTATATATGTGCCACATCTTCTTTATCCATTCATCTGTCAATGGACACTTAGGTCGCTTCCATGTCCTGGCTATTGTAAATAGAGCTGCAGTGAACATTGTGGTACATGACTCTTTTTGAATTATGGTTTTCTCAGGGTATATGCCCAGCAGTGGGATTGCTGGGTTGTATGGTAGTTCTATTTTTAGTTTTTTAAGGAACGTCCATACTGTTCTCCATAGTGGCTGTATCAACTTACATTCCCACCAACAGTGCAAGAAGGTTCCCTTTTCTCCACACCCTCCCCAGCATTTATTGTTTGTAGATTTTTTGATGATGGCCATTCTGACTGGTGTGAGGCAATACCTCATGGTAGTTTTGATTTTTATATTTGTAATGTAGTCTGATTTGCATTTCCCTAATGATTAGTGATGTTGAGCATCCTTTCATGTGTTTGTTGGCAACCTGTATATCTTCTTTGGAGAAATGTCTATTTAGGTCTTCTGCCCATTTTTGGATTGAGTTGTTTGTTTTTTTGATATTGAGCTGCATGAGCTGCTTGTATATTTTGGAGATTAATCCTTTGTCAGTTGCTTCATTTGCAA
>NC_041218.1:87696311-87726104 GCF_002837175.3 Physeter macrocephalus
CTGTCTTTTCTCCATTGTATATTCTTGCCTCCTTTATCAAAGAAAAGGTGACCATATGTGCTTGGGGTTATCTCTGGGCTTTCTATCCTGTTCCATTGATCTATATTTCTGTTTTTGTGCCAGTACCATACTGTCTTGATTACAGTAGCTTTGTAGTATAGTCTGAAGTCGGGGACCCTGATTCTTCCAGCTCCATTTTTCTTTTTCAAGATTGCTTTGGCTATTCGGGGTCATTTGTGTTTCCATACAAATTGTGAATTTTTTTGTTTCCACTTCCTCTTTGTTCAACAAATATACACAGTCTTCTCTTTGTTACCACATCAGTCCATTTGCAATAGGTATTTTCACACTTTCCGATTCAGTTTGTCCAAAATGTGATTTTTCTGCCTGAATTGTCAGTCCTCGGAAAAGCCAGGTCATTTAAGGTGGTGGATGGTAAGCAAAAGTTAAGCCATATTGTTTTTTGATACCAACAAATATTGGTTCTTTCTTTATATTACATTTACTTGTAAACAATCAGCAATGTATTGCAGATTTAAAGCAGTGTTTTAGCCTAAAGTTTACGATTCTCTTAGTTTTTAAATAACAGCATTACCAATCTGGAATGCTTAAAAGTAGAGGGGGTGGGGGAGGAAACCATGGACTGAATGGCAAAGAAAAGGATACGGTCACTCTCCCATGTATACAGTGCCGTGGAGAGTGCAAAGGGACACCATTTAGAAGGATTCCCTTTGCCATGATTCCTCCCTGTAAAGGAGGTTGGCGCTTATAGTTACTCTGCTATTCCGAAAAGGAGTTTCAAATTCTGTGATGCTGACCAACATCTAGGGATCTTGAGTTGCTTTGTAAACTACCATAGAACGTAATAGCAGTTTTGACTGGATAAGGTAAATCATGAAGTAACTCACTTCCTTCAACAGGTACTCATTTATCTCACTGTTTACTGAGCACCTGGCGCATATGATTAGCCACCAGGCTACACACGGTGCTCTACCCTGGAGACTCAAAGTCATGCTCACTGTCCCATGGAGCTTTCTGTTCAACAGTGATGACAACACTAAGAATCATCAGAAAAGGGGAAAACGGCATTTAGCTGATGGCCGACCAGGCAGGGTTTCATTAAAGCAGTATCACTGGAGTTGTGTCTTAAAGGATAGTCTTTTAAAAGGCAGAGATGCATTCTAGATGGAGGACATAAACAAGACAAGAAAAGCTAAAAAGCATGGAGCATGTTAAAGGATTGTGAATAGCTGGTTTTTTCTATAGTGCATGACAATTCATTCAAAAAATATATACTGAATCTGTACTGTGAACACGGTTCAGTCTTGGACTCTTGGGATAAAGCAGTTAAAAACAAAATGTTGGATCATGCACTAATGGAGCCAACATTCTGAAGGAGAGAGATAAGCAATAAAAAAAAAATAGATCTATAATATAATGGAAGTAGTGAGACGTGCTGCCCTTTTCAGGGCTTTGCATTTGCCATTCTCTATATCCAGGACACTCATTTTCAACACATTCACAAGGCTCTCTTCCCTCACCTCCTTCAGACCTCTATTCAAATAGCCCTCTCTCAGCGAAGACTTTCTTATTAAGCAGTAACCACTACCCTGCCCCAACACATCCTATTTCACTTCCCTGCTTTGATTTTCACCATACAACCTATTTTCATCTGGCATGCTATTTAATTTGTTTATTGACTCTCTCCACACTGTAAAGTAAGCCATGAAAGAAAGGGATTTTTGCCTATTTTGTTTAGTGTTATACTCTCAGCACCTAGGACAGTACCTAGCACATTCAAAATTTATTTGCAGTATGAAAAAATATAATGAAAAATAAATTAGGGTTAAGGTGGTTAAGTGAATGATGTGCTGCTGTTTTATGGGGAGGCTGGGGAAGACCTCTCTAAGGAAGTGGCATCTGAATAAAAACCTGAATAAAAGGAGGAGCAAGTCACATAACTCTCTGAGAAAAGAGTTTCCCAAGCAGAGGGAACAGCAGGGACAAAGGCAGGAGCATCCTGGCTGGAGGAGAAGAAGCTAAAGAGGAGAGTGATAGAATATGTCAAAAAGATAGCATGAGTCCTGCTAAGGATCTGGATTTTATTCTGAGTGAAAAGGGAAGCTACAGAGGGTTTTGTTTTGTTTTTAGCAGAGTGGTGACACAGTTTGACTTACTTCTGTAAAACATCACCAGGCTACAGTGTGGAGAATAGACTATAGCAAAGCAGAAAGAGATAGACAGGTAGGAAGGCAGTACCAAGTAGTTTAGACTGGTGTGAGAGCAGTGGAGATGTAGATTCCAGATGGCTTTTGAAGGTAGAATTAACAGGATTTGCTAATGGAATAGATGGATGTGGTAAAAAGATATCAAGGAGGAATTCAAGGAGTTAGACTGTATAGATGGAGTTGTCATCAAGTGAGATGGGGCAGATTATGAAAGGAGCAAGTTGGGCGAAGGGAGGAGTGTTAGAAATGGAGAGTTAGTTTTGAAGCTCATACATTTGAAATGCCTTTTAGATATCCAAGTGGAGATATTGAGTAGACAGTGGGATTTTTAGTCTGAATCTCAAGAGAAAGGTCACAGCTAGAAATATAAATTTGAATTTATCAGTGTAGAGGTGGTATTTAAAACCATGGAAGTAGATCAGATCACCAAGAGAATTAGTGTGATTTAGACTAAAAACCACTAACGTTTGCATGATGTTTTACCATTTACCAAGCAATTCCACATCGACTGGAAAATTGCAGGAGTTAAGATTACAAATCTAAGATGGACTTGAAAAGAAAAGTGACTGAAAGGCTAAGAGCAATATGAGAGAGAATGCTGACTGCACAGTGCTTTACAGATGACTGAATTTGGAGGATGAGGTTGTTAAAGACAGCCCCAATTCCTTCATTTGAAGGGACTATAAATATGTGGAGGTGGAGGGGGGTCATGAAGAGGGATGATGATAACTATTATTTTGAACACGGTGAGTTTCTGGTGCTTTAACACTATCCAGATGACGTAGGAGGAGGAGGGTGCTCTTTGCCAAAGTCAGGCCCTACTTATCCTTCAAAACTCAGTTCAAACATTACTTCCACCAGAAAGTCTTCTCCTCCCAGTGTCCTTGGTCTGAGTCAGGGTTTTTCCTATCTCATCACCACCTCCACACACTTAGGACTGCCTACTTATTTGTCTGTGTCCCACTGAGTTCCTTAAAGAGGGGGGTTTTATCTTTCATGCTTGTGACCTCAGCACATTGGACAGTGCCTGAGATGGATGGATGGATGGATGGATGGATGGATGGATAGCAGCAATGAGAACCCAACTGAAGCTGTTTACATTAGTTTACAGTAAAGACAACCATTGTGGCTTTGTGGAGCCCAGAATGGAGAGGGCAGAAAGTACACTAAAAGTCAACTAGAGCTTGATCTCAAATAGCATCTGTTCTGTATGAAGTATTTTTCAGGTCACCTGGCCACCAGATTGAGACATAAAAATATGAAATATTCACCACACTGAAAGACTTGGTGACCAAATTAAGTTCCCTAGATGTTTGGGGTTGAAATTAAGTATATTAAAAACTGCTCTCTGAACATTTTTCCTCTGTTTTAAGAATGGGATGAAGGCATTTACTAGAAAAATGAGAACTTTTGCACAGACTACTATGTTCAGCATCTGGATATAAAGTGGAAGACAGCCATGCTCACCACTGTACCACCAACACAAAGCTGAAGTTAATGCCTTAATGACTTGAACCCTGGACCATCACATTTAAAATGACTGATCCTCTATTTACTAAGCTACTCAGAACAGATGTTGTTTAAGGGTACAAACTTGCAATGATTAGTAAGTAAATCCTTGAGATCTAATGCAAGTATAGTGACTCTAGACAGAAACATTGTATGATATTATCAAACTTTCTAAGAGACTAATTCCTACCTTACAAGAATTAATGAGAATTGATACATATAAAGTGATTAGTCCAGTGCCTGGCACAATAAATTTTAGTTATCATCATCATCATCTTTGGTTATTTGTGATAAGCACACTTCCCAGCTGTGATCAGGCAAAAACCCATTCAAAAAGCAGGAAGTTAAATTTTGTTATTCTTTTCCAAGTGGCTTTAGAGAATATGCTTTTAGTGAAGAAAACCTGTGAATGCATAGCAGAACAGATAGAAGGTTTGTAAGGCAGCTACTCCCAGGTTTGTGACGTTTCCATGTAAAATGTTTTTGCCGTGTTCCCTAGGGAATTAATTCTTCTCTTGATGCTAAACTACAGCTCTGTATCCACCATGGTTTAAACGTGGAAAGTATAGAAAATAGCTTATTCATATCAACTTCCCCCTCCCCCGTTTTTGATGTTTTTGATCAGTAGAGTATTGATTTTCTACCTATGAGTAAGCTTGATATTGATTACCTGTGCCACCACAGACTGTAAAGGACATTTCCTAAGCTCTCTTGTCATGCATATAAAAATTCTTAGATAGGCACAACATGAAATTTCACATTATTTATGGTGTTACTTTCAGCCTTTTTTTCAATCAGAAGTCCCTAAACTTTTTGATCCTTGACTGTCTTTGGCAGTACGTATAGTGAAGCCTGTAGATCCTTCTGGGAATAATATTTCTAAATGCATAAAATAAAATATGGAACTATCTGTGATTTCTATGGGTAACAAGAGTCATGGCGTCTGCTATGCTACTGTTGTTTGTTGCAAACATGTATTATTGAAGGAAATGCTATATTTCTGTTAGAAATAACTGAAAATAAAGATGAATTTTTTTTCTCATCCAAGTCCACAGACCACTCTGATAAAGATCCCTGGTGTAAAAGAAAAATTTGTCACTTTGTGATGAATATACTAAAGTGCAAAGTTGCACTTTACCCTTTTTGATTAAATACTATTGTTTTAATGTACCTCTGAATTGTATTAAATTTATTTTTGCTGTTTTTAACTACACCCACATTATAGAAAAATAAGAAAACAGAATTAGAGGAATCACCGATAATACACCCACCTTTCATATTCCCTGTTAGCATTTTCATGTGCTTCTTTTCAATTATTTTATAACTGCCATCATCATATTGTGTATGTAATTTTGTATCCACTTAAAACTAAGCATTGTATCATGAGCATTTTCCATGTTGTCCTACAATGTTTACAACCACAGTTTTCATGATTATGTGATATTTCTTATCTTACTTAGCCATACCGTTCCTACTGAATAGCAACATTTTTTGCTACTGTGAACAACATTGTTTCATAATGGGTGATACTGTGATAAATTTAAGTATAACTGCTTCTTTAAGTGAGCAACCAATTAAAAGTTATGAAACGTATTAAGGGTTTAGAACTTACCATACATTATTTTACTTTAAGCATCACAGTGAGCCTTCTCTTTTTTGTTACTAAGCTTTTTATTATTATTATTATTGTAAGACAGTTTCAGGTTTACAGAAAAATTGTGGAGCTAGTTCCCATATGCCCCACACTGAATTTTCCTTACTGTTAACATCTTATTGTTAGTATGGCACATTTGGTACATTTTATAAGCCAGTAGTGATACAGCATTATTAACTAAAGTCTATGCTTTATTCACATTTCTTTAGTTTTTACCTCATGGTTTGTTTTGTTTTGTTTTCTCCTGTCCCAGGAAAGGAATGCCCTGGGTGGATATCCAGGGTACCATATTACCTTTAGTCATCACGCCATGCCTCCTCAGGCTCCTCTTGGCTGTGGTAGTTTTTAGACTTTCCTTATTTTTGAGGATCTGGACAGTTTCGAGGAATACTGGTCAGGTATTGTGTAGACTGTTCCTCAGTTGGGATTCGTCTGAGGTTTTTCTCATGGTTATACTGGGGTTATGGATTTTTTTGAGAAAGACCACAGAAGTAAAGCACCATTCTTATCATATCATATCAAAAGCATTGACTATCAACGTGACATCACTTGTTGATGTGAATCTTTATCACCTGGATAATGTCTTGTTTGTCAGATTTCTCCACCCTAAAAGTATTGTTTCCCCTTCTTTTCATACTGCAGTCTTTCGAAAGAACTCATTTTGTGCACTGCATACTTACCAAGTGGAGAGTTATGCTCTGCCACCTTACACAGCCACATATGTTATTTGTAATTCTCCTGCATAGGAGATTTGTCACAAGCCTCCTTTAATGGATGAGAAAACTAAGGTTGAGAGGGATTAAGGAACTAGCCCAAGATGCCTAGCCTTCCATGCTTATAACTGCTAGAGCTTACTTCCTCTCCTCCACGGCACTGGTAGAATAGTGTTCCTTACCTAAATCTACCTCTCTGTGCTGTGCCACGTGAGCCCTTCCCAAGCTGACTGGGCTGTTTGTGGCTGCTCAGCAGTAACTCCTATATTGGCCCATTTGGGGAGGTAGGTATTCATTCTACAAATATCATGTGTTTATTTGCAAATACCAACTTCCCTCTGATGTCTAAGCAAGTATTTCCAAAACCACCAGAAGTCACTCAATTTGGGAGAAGAAAGAGACAGACAAAAAAGACTGAACCGCTTCCTGCTTTGATAAATGCTATTCTGCTTATCTCAATTTACTGACTGAAAAAATATTTGTATGTAAAACACTGTTCTAGGCATAAAGCAGACCCCAGTAAATTAAGTCCCTGCTTCATGGAATATTTTAGTGAGAGAGAGAGAATATAAGGAAATAAATCCATCCTTAATAGTATGTCAGTCAGAAGTGCTGTGAAGACAAATAAAGCAGAATTAGGGAATAGAACACTCCAGGAAGGGCTGAGGCCAGGACATTTCAACAGAGACCTCAATGAAATGAGGCAAGGCATACCAGGCAGAAGGAATAGAAACTTCTAAGGGCCTCAGAATGCACTGTGCTTGGTCTGATGAGGAACAGCAAGGAGGCCAGTGTAGCTAGGGGACATAAATTAGGGTTATGGGGTTGGGGAGAGAGCAGAGGCTGGACGTGGAGGACCCTGTGGGCCCCAGTAAAGCTCCTGGATTTTGTTCTAAACATGATGAGTAACCATTTCGCAGAAGAATAAAGTAATAAGATTTCGATTTTTTTAAACATTGATCTGGCTCCTGTGTTGAGAAGAGGCTGTCAGCAGAAAAGGGAGACGCAGAGAGACCAGTTAGGATACTGCTAGAGTAGTCCAGAAAAGAGATCACGATTCCTGGGACTAGGGTAGTAGCAGTGGTGGTGGCGAGAGGAGAGTAGGTTAAGTACATACTGTGGAGGTAGCTGTGACTGGATAGATTTTTGGACATTGAGAGTGAGAAAGGAGGAGAGATCAAAGACGGCTCTGAAGTTTTTGTCCTGGATGGTGGTTTCACTTACTGAGAATTGAAGACTCAGGGATAAGCAGTTTTATACATATTAAGTTTGAGATGACTCATGGGACCTTCTGGTATTGAGTAAATAATTGAGCCTGAAGTTTTTAGGAGACATTGTGCCTGGAGCTACAGATTTGGGGGAGAGTAATTGACATATGGGTGATGTTGAAATACACGAGATTGGATGAGATCATCTATGAAATAAGTATAACAGAGAAGAGAAGCAGTTCCAGAAAAAGGATACAGACAAGGACACTAGAAGGAGCAATCAGTAAGACTGAAAACCAGGAGAATGTGGTGTCCTGGAAACCAAGTGAAGAAATTTCTTGAGGGAGATAGTGATCAACCATGTGACATGATGCTAAAGAAGTTGAATAAGACCTCACACCTTCAGTGGTCACGTGAGATTCTCTTAACTTGGATAGAGGCTATCTTGCCTTCAACGGATGAACATTCAGACACCAAATTTATAGTTTTCTTCCCTACATTGGCCTAAGAGACAAATAGAGGCACATATAGGGATGTATTCACACAGTCTAGTCGATCTTATGATTATAGTCAAAGTACACAAGGACTTACAGATCAAAAGTGGAAGCAGCTGGAAAAAGAAATAATAAAGTCAGATTTATCAACATGATCTTTCTGATACTTTCTCTAACCAGCAGCATGGATACCATCCCTGAGCAATTGTTGCATTATTAAATAGCATGATCAACTGTACTTACATAAATATTAAAGTATTGTACAGAAACTAAAAGTCATAGAGGGAATAGAGAGGTATAGGTAGAAAGGCAAAGTAACATGAGGGTTATTATTTTATCTTTGACAAAAGATATTCAACAGAGATAAAATGGGTGACTGCCTTCTTTATATATAATAGTGTATTCTATTCTAATGAGCTAGAATAGTTGAAAATACATATATCCCATGCAGAAATATTATCCCAGAGCCTTGTTTACTGTAATGCAGTATTTGGAACAAAATATCCATTCATTGGTCTTAGTAATTAAAGTACCAAAAGAGCTTCATTAAATTCAATTCAACCTTTTAAGTTTGATTACCATATGACCAAAGAGTGTAAGTTCCTTAATCAGGGGAACCATGCCTTATACTCCTTCTAATGCTTAGCATGGTATTGAGCACATAATAGAGGCTCAATAAATACATATTGGTTGGTTGGTTGGTTGGTGGGCTGCCTGCTTGGTTGATTAGCTGATTGATGGCATTGTGGCAAGATTTCAGTGCACACCAAGTTAAAAAGAGAAAGACTGTATTTGCTAAGTGTTTCCAAACTTGTCCTAAGATCTTATGCCTTAGGCAAAAAGTATTTCCAAATGTGAAGTTTATTCATCCAACAAACATTATTGGTTCCTTACAGTATTAGACTCTGATATGAAAATGAATAAGAAACACAGGACAGAATTAACAACTTCGGAGTTCCTAGGCATTGAAAAGATAATGGCCCTCATGGAAATCAAAATATAAATCATGCTAAATAATGAAACTAGGATGAGAACACCTAACAATGTTCCTATTTTTTCCTTGATGACTATTTTAATGCCCCCCTCCTTTCTTGGAATATATTAAAAATAAAATTCTTGGGCTTCCCTGGTGGCGCAGTGGTTTGAGAGTCCGCCTGCCGATGCAGGGGACGCGGGTTCGTGCCCCGGTCCGGGAGGATCCCACATGCCGCGGAGCGGCTGGGCCCGTGAGCCATGGCCGCTGAGCCTGCGCGTCCGGAGCCTGTGCTCCGCAACGGGAGAGGCCACAGCAGTGAGAGGCCCGCGTACCGCAAAAAAATAAATAAATAAAATAAAATAAAATAAAATTCTTTCTCTTAAAATTCTATCTCCAAGGTACTATGCTTGCTCTATTGGTTAATTAAGCAATAATGGCACAGAATCTTCGCCCCTGGAAGTTCACAGTCTAGTGAGGGAAACACAAGTGTTAAAGTACAGTGTGGTAAAAATGATGCATAATTGAAATGTTTACAACATACTAATAAAACATAGCGAAAATGACAAATATTGCCAGCGAATTAAAACATGGAACCTGGGAAAAGAGAGAGCATTAAAAAGAGAGATATGTGTATTATCACATAGAACTTAAACAGTACATAATTAATTTTGAATTAACATTATTCTGTTTATATTGATGTTTAATGGGAAAATATGAATAATGGATTAAATTTGGAGCAAGGCATTATTTTATTATTTAGACATTATTTTTCATGTAGCCTATTATTACATTGTAATGTTAAATTTATGTACTGAATTTGCCTGTCTCATGGTAGAAGGATTCCCACTGAAATTATCCATCTCATGAAATGAACAAAGCATTGCTGGATTTACAGTCCTGGCACTGTTTCCTCTTCTGTTTATTTAGTGGCTTCCTTCATTTAGGACAATAAACCCCCACTGAAAACTGAGCCACTTGGATTTATTCTGCACATTTATTTTAAGGAAAGGAAGATAGTATTTATAGTAGTTTCTTCTCTTTCTTTTATCTAAATGATAATTTGGATACCCTTGTTAAGTCTAGAGCACATCCTGATAGCAAGATGTTTTCAACAACTCACCTCAAATCTGCAAACTGAAAATATTGTAGATTACTGATGCTTTTTTGATGCTGAATCTATCAAAATTGTCAATTAGTAGGCACTCTACTTAAGATAGATTAGCTTCTATGTTATATAACAAAACATAACAGTCACGCATGCGCGCGCGCGCACACACACACACACACACACACACACACGCAAAACATTCTCTGTAAAAAATAAAATAACACTTTTAAATGATTGCTGTGAAACCAAAATTACTATTCTAGCCTGTATGATTAACAGGAAGAAACTATATAGCTGTAGTCTACATTACAATCCTGCCTTATAGGCTTAGGAAATATGTTGGTGAAAGTTCATTCAGGTTACTTTTTTTTTTTTTTTTTTTTTTTTTGCGGTACGCGGGCCTCTCACTGTTGTGGCCTCTCCCGTTGCGGAGCACAGGCTCCGGTCGCGCAGGCTCAGCGGCCATGGCTCACGGGCCCAGCCGCTCCGCGGCATGTGGGATCTTCCCGGACCGGGGCGCGAACCCGCGTCCCCTGCATCGGCAGGCGGACTCTCAACCACTGCGCAGCCAGGGAAGCCCCATTCAGGTTACTTCTGAGAACTACTTTAATTTGTTACTAGTCACTTATGCAGGTTCCCTTTATGACTTAGAAATACAAATTTTTGAAAGCTAAAACTTCTCATTGCTGTTTTAACCACGCCCTGTCATGCTGCCTCTAAAATATGGTAAGCTTGACCTCAAGTCTTAGAGATTGTCTCTTCCAGCCCCTTCATCCTTTCTTGGTCTACTTGATACGCTTCTCCTCCATTAGACCCAATATTTCTACTAGGTGCTGACTAGACACTCCACCGCGCAAACACCGTACATTCTTCCTGCCCCTCTCCACAACTTCTCTGCTTCCTGAATTCTCAGTCTGGCCTAATAGCATGATTGCGGACCCCGTTTCTCAAACTAGAAACTAAACATTGGTTCCCAAAACTTCTCCTGTCTTAACTCCATATTCAATAAGCTTTGACAATTCCTCTTCAGAAAACTGCTCCTTTCTTAGCTTGGTTCAGGACCTCATTGTCTGTTACCTCAATCAATGCACTAGCCATTCTAAGCTGCAGTCAAACCCTAACTTTACCTGCAGACTTATCTTTAAGAAAAAAAACTGATCATGCCACTTCCCTCATATAAATCTCTCAGGATTTATAAAATGGACAAAACAATTCCTTAGCTTGGAATACAGTATCTTCCACTGTAAAGTCTCAATGTACCATTGCAGCCTTATATGGCAGTAATTTCATTCCACCTACATTGAACTCTCTCAGCTTCCCTTTCATGAAACCTGTCTACTTGGGTATAAAACCCATATGAGCTCTGATGTTCGTGAATTGTGCATGCTCCTTATTCTTTCATTTTATAAAATTTATTTATTTATTTTTGGCTGTGTTGGGTCTTCGTTGCTATATGTGGGCTTTCTCTAGTTGCGGCGAGCAGGGGCTTCTCTTCATTGCGGTGGCTTCTCGTTGCGGAGCCTGGACTCTAGGTGCCTGGGCTTCAGTAGTTGTGGCACACGGGCTCAGTAGTTGTGGCGCACGGGCTTAGCTGCTCCACGACATGTGGGATCTTCCCAGACCAGGGCTCGAACCCATGTCCCCTGCATTGGCGGGAGGATTCTTAACCACTGCGCCACCAGGGAGGTCTCCCTGATACTTATTCTAAACCAGTCATGTCAACAATTTCATACTTCTCTTCATCACCAATTCCTGATTGCATTTCTTCCTGACCCCGTGATTCTTATTCTAGTTCCCTCCACATCTTCTTGCTCCTTTAGAACCAATTCTTGGCTCTTCTTCTCCATCTCTGAGCTCTGGCTTCTCACCTTCCTCCTGGCCATTCCAGCATATAGCTTTCCTATAAATACTTCCCCTAGAACTCCCAGGATGCTTCACCTCAACACAGATTTTCATAATAGTCATCATCTCCAGATTTACACTAATCCTGCAAGTGAAACCCAGACCATGCCTTGACTTTGCACCAGGTAGAAAGAATGCCTCGCCTCGGAATTCCTTTCCCTCTGCCAGATTCTTTCTCTTTGCCAGGTTCCTATTAATGACACAAGCAACATGTCAATTCTACTATGACACCTTCCTTGAATTCTTTAGATAGGACTCTAGGTGCCTGGGCTTCAGTAGTTGTGGCACACGGGCTCAGTAGTTGTGGCGCACGGGCTTAGCTGCTCCACGACATGTGGGATCTTCCCAGACCAGGGCTCGAACCCATGTCCCCTGCATTGGCGGGAGGATTCTTAACCACTGCGCCACCAGGGAGGTCTCCCTGATACTTATTCTAAACCAGTCATGTCAACAATTTCATACTTCTCTTCATCACCAATTCCTGATTGCATTTCTTCCTGACCCCGTGATTCTTATTCTAGTTCCCTCCACATCTTCTTGCTCCTTTAGAACCAATTCTTGGCTCTTCTTCTCCATCTCTGAGCTCTGGCTTCTCACCTTCCTCCTGGCCATTCCAGCATATAGCTTTCCTATAAATACTTCCCCTAGAACTCCCAGGATGCTTCACCTCAACACAGATTTTCATAATAGTCATCATCTCCAGATTTACACTAATCCTGCAAGTGAAACCCAGACCATGCCTTGACTTTGCACCAGGTAGAAAGAATGCCTCGCCTCGGAATTCCTTTCCCTCTGCCAGATTCTTTCTCTTTGCCAGGTTCCTATTAATGACACAAGCAACATGTCAATTCTACTATGACACCTTCCTTGAATTCTTTAGATAGTAATTTGTGACCTTCCTTATATACTCCCAAGATATCTCATCATATATTCTATATAACACCTACCCTTTTGTATTGTAAAATATCTGGCTCCCTAGGAGATGTTAAACTTCTAGGGATAGTATCTTAATGAAGCATGGATATTTGAAATCTCCCTTAAATCCTTTTAAAATATGGGGATAGAGAGGAAGGAAGAAAGAGGGAGAGAAAAAAAAAGAAATTGTATTCCTTTTAGTATACAGAGTGGCTTTCATTCTTTTTTTTTTTAACCTTGACCACAGTAAGGAATACATGTTACACCAAGAACTCAGTACACAGTCACACACATATGCAGACGTACATATACACACACACAAAAACTGATATAAAAAGTTCCAGAGTACTTAGTTTACTAATGCAGTGCACTATATTCCATTATTTTTAACATTCATGTTGACTACTAAATTGATTTTGAGAGCAAGAGTGTATTGGAATTACTTAGGGGTCTTTTAAAAAATATGGATCCATGCTTGAGTTCCAGCCCCAGAAATTCTGATTTAATTGTCATGAGTTGTGACCTTGACTTAGAAATTTTTAACAGCTGTCCAAGTGTTTCTAATCTGCAAGCTAGGGAGTGGACTGCAGAAGTGGAACCTTGCTACTCAGACTATGACCCATGAATCTGGGAGTTTGTCAGGAATGCAGAATCTTGGACTTCACTCCAGATGTCCTGATCAGAAACTGCATTTTATCTTAAGTCTTATAAAAATTATTTTAAATAGTACTGTATATATTTAAGGTGTACAATATGATGTTCTGTAATATATATATAAACAATTCAAGTCATATATATAACTATATATATATGAATGGATTACTGTAGTCAAGCTAATTAACATATTCTCCCACATAGTAACTTTTTTTTTTTTTTGGTTGCTTAGAATTTCCAGTATTTTTTTAAAGTACTTGAAATTTAAGGTCAACATTTTACTAAAGTGTGGCTACTCTGGAGAAGGAGCATATTTTAACAACAAAAACAAAATACTTTTGATTTGGCAGTGTGGCATAAAAGAAAAAAGCTTATTTAAGGCTTGATATATTTTTGGCTGATAGTAATAATAATACAATTTAAATTTTAAAAGGAAATACTTTTGTCTTTAAAAAAAGTACCATGTTCCCCACTTACTTTTAAATTGAGACAAAATTTATAGAGTGAAATGCACATAACTAGAATGTACAACTTGATCTGTCTTAAGAAATATACCCATATGAGGCCACCAAAGTCAAGATATTAAATATTTTCCTCCTCCCAGTGTTCTTGTGTCCCCGTACAGGCAATCTGCATCCGACATAGGCAAATCGTGCTCTTCGATCACCATAGATTAGATTTGCCTGGTCTGGAACTTCCTGTCAATGGAATCTAAATATATAAATGTATCTGTATTGTTGTACATATCAGTAATTTATCATTTCATATTTCTGAATAATATTCCATCACATGACTATGCCTCAGTCTGTATATTATGAGTATAGCTGTTATAAACATTCTTGTCCATGTACAAAAGAAAAGAACAAAAAAAGACACTGCATTTTAACAAGCTCCCCAAGTGATCTGTAAGCACATTAAAGTTTAGGAGGCAGTGTTCGGCTTAGAAGACAGGAAGTCACTTAAACATAACGGTTAGAAGTACAGGCTGGGGTGACCATGGGCTAGGTACTCACCTCTCCATGCTTCTGTTTCCCCATCTCCCAAACAAGCACATAACAGTATTATTTCCAGTAACAGTGACAGTATCCTCTCCATAGGGTTTCTGTGAGGATGAAATCAGATAATTTATATTAAAGGTTCTTCACAAAGCTCTGCACATAGCTGGGCACATAACATGAATAAAATAAGCATCATCTATTTGTATTATCCTCAGTGTCAGCAAAATGACTGGCAGATAGTATGCATTCAAAAATTGTGCTCTTCACATATTGAAATGGAGACTCAGAGAGGTAGAATAATTCACTAAAGTTATGTAACTTGTTGACCAAAAATCTAGGAATACAAAGGAGTTCTAAGAATAGACCTAGATTTCTTTGGATGCCTCATCCAGTCTGTCTGCCCTGTGGCTAACAGTTTCTAATTGGTAAGGCTTCGGTACTTATTGGAGTACAAGTTTCACTAAACATCTCTGTGTAGTTTCATGTACTGAAATAGTGGTTTCAGTGAGTTTATTTTGCCCTGGCTCATAAAAGCTATTTTGGAAATTGTCAGAGTTACTTGCAGGCTATTAAGCCATTTAGAGGGTCCACAGCCAGCTGGCCAAAACATGTTTATCCTCTGGCATCTGCCCATATCTATCAGAATTTAAACTGTAAAGTATGCTTTTTGAAATTGTGAATCATTTTAATCTTAATGTGTATTTTCTACACTTATTTTTGGAGCAAATTCACAACATGATTTTGCCCAGAGAATTTCCTGGCCATTAGCTTAAGCAGTAACAGTTTTGGGAGGGAGGTAGGTCCCTTAATTAATGGACACCCCAGTGCTTGATTCTGCTCCCATTTTGATGATAAGCAGCCACAATTCTCCACTGATAACCAAACCACAAATGGAGTGAAAGTAGAACTCATGTACTGAGCTAGTGATCTGCTCCATAGCTCAGTGAACTTTTTATTCCCTTTTGCCTGAAAAATCGTGTTTGAATCAACCGGGGAAAGAATATATGAAGAGAATATACTACTTCAGAAGATCAGCCAGATACTGATAAATACATTTTATCGACTTCTTGCCAAATAAGCATGACCAGCTTCTCCCAACAGAAAATGAAGGATTCTCAGAACATGAGCTGCACTTTGCTTGGCCCAATCAGGGATGGAGGGAAGCAGAGAGAAGGGGACTCGGGAATAAAGGTGTATTTGTCAAAAGTTCCCATGGATAGAACAGCCTAGATTGGATAGCAACTTAAGAATAAAACTGCACAGTTCTCTAATTATTTTAAAATAGAATTGGCTATTTTTCAGTTTTAAAATGTCAAAAGAGAGCCAGAAATTGGCTCTTAAAAAGTGCATTTAGTTGGCAAGAGAGTCCAGGCTGAATATCAGGCTTCAAACTGCAGCAGCCAGGTGAATTATATCCTAAATTAAATGACCCTCAGGGCATCTTAGTTGCAGCTAGGACCTGAAGAAGAGAGAAGCCAGGTAGGAACCGATGAACCTAAACCGATAGGCATGAGGCAGCAGAAAGGAGCCTGACCCATGGTCCCTTGTGCAGATCCCTCTGAGTGGGGAGAAAGTCATAGTGTCTGCGTGTGTGTGTTTGTGTGTTTGCGTGCATGCACTGGTTCATGTGCGCGCCCGTACGCATGTCCAGAGTGTTCCCTCCCATCGATGCTACAGTTATAGTTTAAGTGAACACAGACACCGTGCAGAAAAAATTCTTGCTCTGTTGGTTCCAAGGGCAGGAGCTGTCATTAACTGAAAGAGACAGTGCTTAACTACTGTCAATAAGGAGATTAAAAACTGAAAAGCGTAAGACTCACCTCACATAGGGCACATGAAGGAGTCATCAAACCCAACAGCAGTCCTTAAACACCAGCTGAAAAATGGTGAGTTTGCAGGCTTCAGAGTTGCTTCTGGGAGAGCTGAAAATTTCAGCTGGAAGCAGATGCTGTCTAGGGTAGGGCAAAGTGTAGTAATGCCCAGGATAGTGTTCTGGGAGATTTGGAAGAGCTCCGTGATGCTGCAGGAGTAGGTAGTAGATGTGATTTGGAGGAGCTATCTCCTTTGGGGAGAAGAAAATTCCTCCTTTAGTTAAACCCAAGGCTCATCGCCCAATGACCCACCCACAAATACCCCCTTCACAAAAACAAATTTGTGGGTAGGGAGGGAGGTGGTGGTTAATGGTAGACGCCAAATATGTATACATCTACTTTAAATCCAGGAAAGAATAGGAAAGAGCCACTGAACTTCAGCTTTTCCAGTTGATAACATATTGTCTATAAGAGACGTGCAAAATGCAGGAATCTGTTTCAGAATTCCTAAGAGGATCATCCTACCTCAGTTCAAATATATCTGATGATGAGGAAGTGAAGGGCAAAAGGAAATGTGTGTTTATTTAATACTCACTATGTGCCAACATATAAAATGTTGTTTAATCCTCCTAAGAGTCCTATGAGATATAGGTATTATTTTCTCCATTTAAACAGGTTAGATTCGATTGAGACATTAAATAAGTTCCCAGGACACCCAGCAGTTAAGTGGTGGAACCAGGTATGTAGGACTCTTAATTCCATTCCTTAAAGCCTTGCCACACTCGTGGACGGTCATGGACCACAATAATGGCATCTTTGGAGCTTGTTAGAAATACAGAATCTCAAGTCCCACACCAGACCGACTGGATCAAGAATTGCTTTTTAACTATTTTTAACAGGTGATTTATAGGCACATTAAAGTTGGGAAGCACTGCTCTAAAGCTCTAAAGCCCATTGTCTTCCCATTACTCCCTAAGTGAGATGGTTCGCCCCATTATGGCAGAGCCATAACTACTAAAGGGTCTTCCTTAAATTGAATCAAAGTCTCCTTCCCGGTAACCTATACCTGACGTCCTTCAGGGAGTCATCAGGTGTCATTTTTTTGTATTCCTTTTCATTTTCTAAAATCTAAACTCAACTCTTAACATTTACACCTATTAAATTTCATCTGCTGGTTTCAGTCTATTTTCAGTCGAAGATCCTTTTGAATCCTGATTCATTTCTCCCAGATTTATAATTTATATATCTAATGGGCATACTTTCTTGCTATTCATTCAAGTATGATCTATTGGTATTTTTTTAAATTCTGTGTATACATACACGTACATTAAATGCAGTTACTCAGAGTCCAATGGCATGGTGACATTAATCCATTTATCAATTTATGTGGGTGCTGCTATTCAAAAAACTATAAATGGTGGTTGCCAGGAACTGGGGGGAGGGTGAAAAGGGGAGGTATTAGAGCATACAAAGTTTCAGTTATACAAGATAAATAAATCCTAGAGATCTACTGTAGAGCATAGAGGCTATAGGTAACAAGGCTATGATGAATCCTTTAAAATTTACTAAAAGAGTAGAACTTATGGTAAATGTTCCTATCACAAAATAATAATAAATAATTTTCTGTACATAAGAATAGTAAATAAAGAGGAAACTTCTGGAGATGATGGATATGGATTATGGCATAGTGATGATGGAGGTGATGGGTTCACAGGTGTACACATCTCGAAACTCATCAAGCTGTATACATTAAATATGTAAAGCTCTTTGTATGTCAATCACACCTCAGTAAAGTAGTTTAGGAAAAACTATAAATTATCAGAGGTATTTTCCAGGTCATATTTCTCTAACTTACCTCCATCAAGAGTTTTTTGTTAAATGTCTTGCTAAACTCAAAATGCTCTATGTCTATGGAACTGTTCTAATAACCTTATAGCATAGAGGAAATAAGGTTAACTAAGATTGTTAATTTTTAGTCATCCCATGTTGGCTTCTAGTAATTATTCATTTCTTTTCAAAACGTTCATGAATAACTTTTCTAACACGGTTCTAAAAGGGTAACAAATCTTATTTACCTGTTTGGAGTTTCTAGAAACATTTTCTCCTTTTTAAAAATGGGCCACCTGCCTGGCTTTCATGTTCCAAGATTTCTTCCACTCATTCTCATTTCTTAAAGAATTCACACTGTGAGTTCTTTCAAGAGTTTAAACCTGGAATACTTGGAATCGGAAGATGTGGGTCTAGTACAGTTAAACAACAGGCTTAATTGCTTTGAGCAACAATCACTTCATCTTTTCTATACAATAGACACAATCATCTTCCCGATAAGAGCTGGTATGTGGGAAAGTATTATATAAACTATGAATTGTGTATAGTACTATTGATAGTATTTGGAAAACT
Source organism: Physeter macrocephalus (assembly GCF_002837175.3). Classification (NCBI taxonomy): domain Eukaryota; kingdom Metazoa; phylum Chordata; class Mammalia; order Artiodactyla; family Physeteridae; genus Physeter; species Physeter macrocephalus. The sequence goes on from NC_041218.1 coordinate 87,714,882, forward strand.
TTAGAATATAATCAGTTTCCTAGAAATGTAAAACTCATTTCGTGGTTGATACTCTCTTACTTTAATATACCCTGTCCTAGTTCTGATACCACCTGGAGTCTTTATGCCAAATTCTTTCCAAAGGCCAATGAAGCAATGCTACTTATCTTGCCATGACCTTCCTTTACGACAAAGGTTGGCAAACTATGACACATGGACAAATTTGGCCCACTGCCTGTTTTTGTAAATAAAGTTTTATTGGAACAGTCAAACACATTCCTTTCCACGTGGTCTATGACTAGTTTTGTGCTAGAGTGGCAGAGCTGAGTAGTTGCTACAGAGACATATAGACCATTAAACCAAAGATACTTACTGTCTGGCCATTTCCAAAATAAGTTTGCTGACCCCTGCCTTAGCCTATAAGCTTTAGAAAAGGGAGACTTTGTGGATATGTAACTTTCTGTACACAATTCCTACTTCAGCTCTGTGCTTGATTAGGTAGGAAATAAATTCATTTTTAAATAATTCCTTTAACAGAATTTTGTGACCTAAATGAAATCTTATTCTAAGATGGTGCAAAAGGATTTGATAAAGCTGGATTAGGATATTTAGCTAGAAAATCCTGTTGATTTCGAACCTTGTTGATCTAAAAAAAAAAAAAAAAAAGGAGAATCCATAATGCTTCTGTTTGATTTTCAACCTTAATAAGTCCCAGATATTAAAATATATATATATCTTTTATGATGATTTGATGCTCATGTCAAACTGAGCATCAAATCCCATTGCCTGGCAAAGTAGATATTAGTGGAAATAATGTACCAGGTTAGGCTGAATCCCAGCTTTAACATAAGATATGCTCTGGATTTTCTTTTAAAATAATTTTCCTAGCCAATGTGTTTTCATAATATTTGAAGATTCTAAAATTTAAGTACAGAGAAAAAGTTATCTGAAATTAAGAGTCTTGAGAGTCAAAGTCTGAAACCACTTTGTTTTCTGGGCCTTTTTCAATAAAGAATTTCAGGACAAAGTACATGTTATTCTGTATGACAGTCTGTTAATTGTTTCCAAGAGAATAATAACAAGCTGTCCTTGAAAAGAATGGCTGGCAATGGAATTAGTTCTAGAGACTTTCAGATAGCATTTGCCAAGAAGCAAGGTCAGTCCGTTAGTATGTCAAACACATCCTTTATAACCTGAAGAAATAAAATATACCTATAAATTATGAAGTGCATGGTGGCTGAGTAGCCTGACCACTGTTTTTAAATGTTCTCATTAGCATTTAAGGTCTATAATAAATGACTTTAAATTTTGTGCTTCTCTGAAAGGATATTTTAAAATTCATGAAAGCAATACCCTCCAGATTGCATGGAAGCGAACAGCTATGAAATTCTTCTGTAGAATCATGGTCTAGCTTGAGTTCTACTCAGATAACCAATTAAATCATGTCTCAGTGTCTTCTATAGAATACGTGACTATTCCAAAGTGGTTATTGCTATAGTTTCTAGTATCTGTAATTGGCCTAAAAACAATAAATTTGTTCCAGCAAAGTAACCCCAAAGACCTCAGTTAAAGTGAACCTAAGCAGGGGAAATTGATGAAAAATATACCCTTTTCTGAATGCTAAAACTGAAGAATAATTATTTTTTACCTTTCACCTAAAAATAACCAGGTGCTTAAATAAATGTCTCAATGCCACAGTGCAATAAATGTTTAACATTTAACAGATGAGTAAACTAAGATTGTATCTAAAACAGAGAACAAGAGAAGAATTTAAATACAAATACACACACACAGTATACAGCATGGTGTGTCACTTGCCTACAGAGCAGTAGACTTATGCATACTAGTTTGTCTACTCGGGGTGGCTTAAAACAGCCCCTAGGGAAATGTTTTTAGACTATATCTAATCTAAATTATTCAGACATAAGCTGTGTCTCTGTGTGTTTAACTGAGAGATCTGATGCCACAATGTGAGTCAATAGGAGATATAACCCCAGGACTAATGAACTGTGATTAAAATCAAAGAATGTGATTTCATGCAAGATTGATGCTGCATTAAATAAGTAAAGGAGGGAAAATGTGTGTGAAACCACCTCCCCTGTCACATATTCCCTGCCCAGTCACTGACCACCACTCTGATCTTCATTTCCCTTCAATAAGTTTAATAAATGAATTTAAATAGCACTGTGTCGTGTCAGAAATAGGAGATCAGAACTACTCTTTTCGGTTAAGTTTGAACTTTGATCTCTGTATCAGTGTTCTCCAGAGAAACAGAACTGGTAGGAATTTGCTTACAAAAATCTTGGTGCCTCACAAATTGGCAATCCTTAGGGCACTCGGGCAGCCTTCAAACGCTGGGACAGGAGCTGATTCTTCAGTCCTGAGACAGAATGTTTTTTTCCTCAGGGAAACCTCAGTTTTGCTCATAAAGCTTTTCAGTTGATTGGATGATGTCCACCCAAATTATCAAGGATTATCTCCTTTACTTAAAGTCAGGTGATTATAGATGTGAACCACATCTACAAAATCAATGCCAAGATTAGTGTTTAACTGAATAACTGAGTACGATAGCCTAGCCAAGTTGAAACAAAGCTATCATAGTGTCCTTCTGAAAAGAAAAAAATCTCCCACATCTATGTTTGAGTAGTAATCTCTTCTTTAGTTTGTATTCCTTAAGAGAGTTTATAAAAATCATATAGACCCAGATATACAAAACCCAAGGTGAGGAGTTTGGGCAATTATTGAAATATTTGAATGACAAGCTTGGCTTGTCTGAATGAGTGGGGCAGACAACCTCAGTGCACTAGACATTGTTTCTCTCCTAGTCCCAAACCTGGCCTTGAGGAACAGCAGTTCCATGAAACCACCAGCTAATTAATGGCATTCTGTATGATGACAGCATGGAAAACTGAGAAATCTTTAAATGCAAGATTTTCAGGGGGGAGGCTATAATTTCCCCTCACTACCCTGCTCCCCAAGATAACCATCTCTCATCCTACTTTGCTGAGATAATGAATCGAGTTTCCTCCTAAATGAAGGTGAAGGTAAAATTTTATTACTGCTTGTGCTCTACTTTTTTTCCCCTCTAGAGTCAGAAAAAAAGAGGATGTTCTTTCTTCATTCTGAAGCTAACATTCTACCTAAACTTTCAAATTCACATCCTCTGATCCTTGTCTAATATCTTAACTTTCTCTTTCCCACTTTTTCCTCCTCTTTTCTCTGCCAGATGCCTTCTCCTTTTAGTTACTTTTCTATGTATTTCCTGCCTTTCCCTACCAGACTGGTTAGTAGTAGGTAGGCAACCACTGCATCCATTTTCTCACTACTCCCTCTCTCTCCAATTTCCTATACTATTATTTCTACCCTCAGTAGCCTACTGAAACGAAACTTGGAAATGTCTTTAGGGTTCGCCCACTTGGTGAAATCAGTGGCCACTTCCCACTCTCCCTGCCTCCTTCACTGGCTTCTCTTCCCTGGGAGTACCCCTCCCTAGCTAACACCAGTTTCCCAAAACTTTTTGCACCTTTGGACAGCTCTTCTTTGGCTAGCTCATGCTTTCTTAAAATGTTGCCTGGCTACTAATTTTTGCATTCAACAAATATTCTTGAGCTCTTACTCTGTGCCATTACTGTACTGGATGCCAACTAGGTAAATGAGAAATAAGGATAGCTATCTTCTACATTACTCCAGAGAAAAGGGGTAAACATTTTCTGTTTTTTTATCTTGTTTTGTATTGTGTTTTTAAGAGAAGGAATCATGTACTTATCCATGATAAATATATGCTAGTTTTCCTTGCTAGTTTGAGATGTAGTTCATAATATTTTAAGGTTAGGAACTATGTCTTACTCATCTTTGTATCTTCTGGGCCCTTTCCAGAGCACATGATAGGGACCCCATAAATATCTATTAAATGGATATTCAAACAACAGAGTTATTGTATGTTGCGTCAAAATGCATCAACCTAATGTGGGTTACACTGGTTGATTCATGCTGATTAAAAACTCTGATAAGTAGTTAAATTGGTGAAAATAGAACTAATTAATTACTCCTTAATAGAAACTTGAGGTTGAAAAACCATTTTAAATAGAAAATCCATAGAGAAATAAGAGAAGAATCTGAGAGTGAAAGCTTAGGACCTAGGCCTCTATACTAATTACTCCAAACTTAGTATCTCTAGCCCCTCACCTCTGTGTCTGCAAGTGCCCCTCCCCCTTTCACTAGAATTTATCAAGAATAAATCAATAGTTATCTTCTCTCCTACAGTAAATTTTCACCCACACCAATAACCTGACCATTTTCACATATTACGAGGTTAACATGTTTCTCGATATTGAAAATAAAGACATTATTGTATATTTTGTATACATAGGCTATACAAGATAGGTCATAACTACAGTTATCTTTTGCATGTATTGATTCAATCAATCACAGTAAAGTTACTATTAAGATTAGGAAGTATTAGTGTGTTTTTTCTGATTTATAAAAAGTAAAAGGTCATGAGAAAAATTTGGCTGAACAAAGAAAAATATTTAAATTAAGTGAAATAGATACTGAAGTTTATTTTAGTATTCCCTTTGTCTTTGCAAAAAACACAAAAGTCTGCCTCTTAGCTCTAATCCTTTCTTCACAAAACAGGTAGATGCCTTGTCATATTTAAAATGATAATTGCATGTTTAGTAGGTGAATAAATGAAAGAACCTGAAATCAAACCTATAGGGAAAGAGACTGGAACTAAGACAAAAATTAGATAAAGACATTTCATGACATAAAATATTTGATATAGTTTCAATTTCCTATCCTTTCAGAGCTAAGTCTGAATTTTAATTAATTTTTTTCCAATATACTGACTCAAGTATTTTATGCTGAAGGAAAAATTATTGAAAAATTGGCTAGCAAACTTTTGATGTAGTAATAAATATTTATGATCTGCTGACTATATTTTAAATTATTCATTGGCTAAATCCTTAGATCTCTTGCTTCTATAGGCCAGTAATTAGGGATGTGAAGTGTGACATTGTGCTGTCTCTGTGCCAGTTTCATGAGTAGAATTCATAATGGAATGGGTAACAATCATATTGATTATTGTTTATGTAGAAAAGTTAGCGTGTCCGTGTAACTAATATTGGAAATAGAGCATACCAAAAAAAAAAAGATACTACATAGCTGTTTCAAATGTTCTAGACATTCTAAGGAAACTGATTCCTTTACAGTTAGCTAATGACCTAATTGGCCTTTCATATTTGGGTCCATTAAAATTATCCACCCTGGGCTTCCCTGGTGGCGCAGTGGTTGCGTGTCCGCCTGCCGATGCAGGGGAACCGGGTTCGCGCCCCTGTCCGGGAGGATCCCACGTGCCGCGGAGCGGCTGGGCCCGTGAGCCATGGCCGCTGGGCCTGCGCGTTCGGAGCCTGTGCTCCGCAACGGGAGAGGCCGCAGCAGAGGAAGGCCCGCATACCACAAAAAAAAAAAAAAAAAAAAAAAAAATCCACCCTGATTTCAGTTAAATGCGATACACAATCCTCTTCCGAGTAGTTCTTCTGCCTTCTAGAATTCATGCAAGCCAAACTTTCAAAGCGTAAGCATCTTATAAAATACTTTAAAATAATTTTCATTCTTTTCTTTCTTGGACTTATTAGATGTTTATGACCTCAAAGTTGCATCCCCAGTGATCTTTGGTAGCTTATCATTTTGTCTTTGTTTTTATTTGCTCCCTTTAACACTTAGGTAAGCTGATGAGCCTACTTAAATATAGGTAATTCTGTCACTGGGTGATTTGTGAGTAAAAACAAGACTGTTACATCATGATAAAATATCATGTATGTTTCCATTATGCCAAAATATCTATTCAATTCAGGTGGTCAAAAATGTGAAGTGAGGGTAAACAAAATGTCAAATGATTAACTGTACTCTGTGTCTTAAGAAGTGCCAAATAAATAGATGAAATGAATCATGAAATTTCATAAACTTCTATAACAAAACATCCATGTAGTTAGAAGACAATCCTAAAATTAACCCCAAACACATTAGAGATAAGGCAGCACTGCCACTTTGCAAATGTGAGACTTGGCTTCTCTAAGCCATGATCACTTCTATAAAATGGGACAGTATATTCTCCATCAGGTTCTTTCAAGGATTAAAGAGATTAAATCTCTGAAGTGCTTGGCAGAGGTCTTGGCATACAGTTTTACCAGTCGTAGCACATAAATAATAGCTATTGTTGTTATTAGCCAATTTGGTCCTCGACCGGTGACATCCAACAGTGTTTGTATTCAGTAGAAAATATTTAATGGACTGTTTGGCATTATCTAAACCAGAAAAAATCAAGAGACTATGAAAAACTTTCACGTTCAATTGAGTAACCTGGAACTATATCGATATGATTCTTACATTTTACTGTGATCTAAAGGAACTTGAAAAAAATAAAGTGCTAATACTATAATTATAAAATTCTTACTAAATTTACTTATATTTTATTTATTTATTTTTTAACATCTTTATTAGAGTATAATTGCTTTACAATAGTGTGTTAGTTTCTGCTTTATAACAAAGTGAATCAGTTATACATATACATATATACCCATATCCCCTCCCTGTTGTGTCTCCCTCCCACCCTCCCTATCCCACCACTCTAGGTGGTCACAGAGCACTGAGCTGATCTCCCTGTGCTATGCGGCTGCTTCCCACTAGCTACCTATGTTACATTTGGTAGTATATATAAGTCCATGCCACTCTCTCACTTCGTCCCAGCTTTCCCTTCCCCCTCTCCGTGTCCTCAAGTCCATTCTATACATCTGCGACTTTATTCCTGCCCTGCCCCTAGATTCTTCAGAACCTTTTTTTTTTTTCAGATTCCATATATATGTGTTAGCATATGGTATTTGCTTTTCTCTTTCTGACTTACTTCACTCTGCATGACAGTCTCTAGGTCCATCCACCTCACTACAAATAACTCAATTTCATTTCTATTTATGGCACAGTACTATTCCATTGTATATATGTGCCATATCTTCTTTATCGATTCATCTGTCATTGGACAGTTAGGTTGTTTCCATGTCCTGGCTATTGTAAATTGTGCTGCAGTGAACATTGGAGTACATGTGTCCTTTTGAATTATGGTTTTCTCAGGGTATATGCCCAATAGCAGGATTTCTGGGTCATATGGTAGTTGTATTTTTAGTTTTTTGAGGAACCTCCATACTGTTCTCCATAGCGGCTGTATCAATTTACATTCCCACCAACACAGCAAGAGGGTTCCCTTTTCTCCACACCCTCTCCAGCATTGTTTCTAGATTTTTTGATGACGGCCATTCTGACCAAGGTGAGGTGATATCTTATTGTAGTTTTGATTTACATTTCCCTAATGATTAGTCATGTTGAGCATCCTTTCATGTGTTTCTTGACAATCTGTATATCTTCTTTGGAGAAATGTCTAGGTCTTCTGCCCATTTTTGAATTGGGTTCTTTGTTTTTTTTTGATATTTATCGATTCATCTGTCATTGGACAGTTAGGTTGTTTCCATGTCCTGGCTATTGTAAATTGTGCTGCAGTGAACATTGGAGTACATGTGTCCTTTTGAATTATGGTTTTCTCAGGGTATATGCCCAATAGCAGGATTTCTGGGTCATATGGTAGTTGTATTTTTAGTTTTTTGAGGAACCTCCATACTGTTCTCCATAGCGGCTGTATCAATTTACATTCCCACCAACACAGCAAGAGGGTTCCCTTTTCTCCACACCCTCTCCAGCATTGTTTCTAGATTTTTTGATGACGGCCATTCTGACCAAGGTGAGGTGATATCTTATTGTAGTTTTGATTTACATTTCCCTAATGATTAGTCATGTTGAGCATCCTTTCATGTGTTTCTTGACAATCTGTATATCTTCTTTGGAGAAATGTCTAGGTCTTCTGCCCATTTTTGAATTGGGTTCTTTGTTTTTTTTTGATATTGAGCTGCATGAGCTGCTTGTATATTTTGGAGATTAATCCTTTGGCAGTTCCTTCATTTGCAAGTATTTTCTCCCATTCTGGGTGTTGTCTTTTCATCTTCTTTACGGTTTCCTTTGCTGTGCAAAAGCTTCTAAGTTTCATGAAATCACATTGGTTTATTTTTGGTTTTATTTCCATTTCTCTAGGAGGTGGGTCTAGGATCTTGCTATGATTTATGTCATAGAGTGTTCTGCCTATGTGTTCCTCTAAGAGTTTTATAGTGCCTGGCCTTACATTTAGGTCTTTAATCCATTTTCAGTTTATTTTTGTGTATGGTGTTAGGGAGTGTTCTAATTTCATTCTTTTACATGTGGCTGTCCAGTTTTCCCAGCACCAATTATTGAAGAGACTGTCTTTTCTCCACTGTATATTCTTGCCTCCTTTACCAAAAATAAGGTGACCATATATGCGTGGGTTTATCTCTGGGCTTCCTATCCTGTTCCATTGATCTATATTTCTGTTTTTGTGCCAGTACCATACTGCCTTGATTACTGTAGCTTTGTAGTATAGTCTGAAGTCAGGGAGCCTGATTCCTCCAGCTCTGTTTTTCTCTCTCAAGATTGCTTTGGCTATTTGAGGTCTTTTGTGTTTCCATACAGACTGTGAAATTTTTGTTCTAGTTCTGTGAATAATGCCATTGGTAGTTTCATAGGGATCGCATTGAATCTGTGGAATGGTTTGGGTAGTATAGTCATTTTCACAATGTTGATTCTTCCAATTCAAGAACATGGTATATCTCTCCATCTGTTTGTATCATCTTTAATTTCTTTCATCAGTGTCTTATCCAAATTCATTGATTAGCTCTAGTAGTTTTCTGGTAGCATCTTTAGCATTCTCTATGTATAGTATCATGTCATCTGCAAACAGTGAAAGCTTTACTTCCTCTTCTCCGATTTGTATTCCTTTTATTTCTTTTTCTTCTCTGATTGCTGTGGCCAAAACTTCCAAAGCTATGTTGAATAGTAGTGGTGCGAGTGGACAACCTTGTCTTCTTCCTGATCTAGTGGAAATGGTTTCAGTTTTTCACCATGACAATGATGTTGGCTGTGAGTTTGTCATATATGGCCTTTATTATGTTAAGGTAAGTTCCCTCTGTGCCTACTTTCTGGAGGGTTTTTATCATAAATGGGTGTTGAATTTTGTCGAAAGCTTTTTCTGCATCTATTGAGATGATCATATGGTTTTTCTCCTTCAATTTGTGAATATGGCTTATCACATTGATTGACTTGTGTATATTGAAGAATCCTCGATTCCTGGGATAAACCCCACTTGATCATGGTGTATGATCCTTTTAATGTGCTGTTGGATTCTGTTTGCTATGATTTTGTTTAGATTTATGTATCTATGCTCATCAGTGATATGGCCTGTAGTTTTCTTTTTTTGTGACAGTTTGTCTGGTTTTGGTATCAGGGTGATGGTGGCCTCATAGAATTAGTTTGGGAGTGTTCCTCCCTCTGCTATATTTTGGAAGAGTTTGAGAAGGATGGGTGTTAGCTCTTCTCTAAATGTTTGATAGAATTTGCCTGTGAAGCCATCTGGGCCTGGGCTTTTGTTGGAAGATTTTTAATCACAGTCTCAATTTCAGTGCTTGTGATTGGTCTGTTTATATTTTCTATTTCTTCCTGGCTCAATCTCGGAAGGTTGTGCTTTTCTAAGAATTTGTCCATTTCTTCCATGTTGTCCCTTTTATTGGCATACAGTTGCTTGTAGTAATCTCTCCTAATCCTTTGTATTTCTGCAGTGTCAGTTGTTACTTCTCCTTTTTCATTTCTAATTCTATTGATTTGAGTCTTCTCTCTTTTTTTCTTGATGAGTCTGGCTAATGGTTTATCAATTTTGTTTAGCTTCTCAAAGAATCAGCTTCTAGTTTTATTGATCTTTGCTATCATTTCCTTCATTTCTTTTTCATTTATTTCTGCTCTGATCTTTATGACTTCTTTCCTTCTGCTAACTTTGGGTTTCTTTTGTTCTTATTTCTCTAATTGCTTTAGGTGTAAATTTAAGTTGTTTATTTGCGATGTTTCTTGTTTCTTGAGGTAGGATTGTATTGCCAAAATCTTCACCCTTAGAGCTACTTTTGCTGCATCCCATAGGTTTTGAGTTATCGTGTTTTCATTGTCATTTGTTTCTAGGTATTTTTTGATTTCCTCTTTGATTTCCTCAGTGTTCTCTTGGTTATTTAGTAGCATATGGTTTAGCCTCCATATGTTTGTATTTTTTACAGATTTTTTCCTGTAATTGATGTCTAGTCTCATGGCATTGTGGTCGGAAAAGATACTGGATACGATTTCACTTTTCTTAAATTTACTAAGGCTTAATTTGTGACCCAAGATATGATCTATCTTGGAGAATGTTCCATGAGCACTTGAGAAGAAAGTGTCTTCTCTTGTGTTTGGATGGAATGTCCTATAAATATCAATTAAGTCCATCTTGTGTAATGTACAATTTAAAGCTTGTGTTTCCTTATTTATTTTCATTTTGGATGATTTGTCCATTATCTGTCCATTGGTGAAAGTGGGGTGTTAAAGTCCCCTACTATGATTGTGTTACTGTTGATTTCCCCTTTTATGGCTGTTAGCATTTCCCTTATATTGAGGTGCCCCTATGTTGGGTGCGTAAATATTTACAATTGTTATGTCTTCTTCTTGGATTGATCCTTTGATCATTATGTAGTGTCCTTCTTTGTCTCTTGTAATAGTCTTTTTTTTAAAGTCTATTTTGTCTGATATGAGAATTGCTACTCCAGCTCTATTTTGATTTCCATTGGCATAGAATATCTTTTTCCATCCTCTCACTTTCAGTCTGTATGTGTCCCTAGGTCTGATGAGGGTCTCTTGTAGACATGATATATATAGGTCTTGTTTTTGTATCCATTCGGCCAGTCTGTGTCTTTTAGTGGAAGCGTTTAATCCATTTACATTTAAGATAATTATCGACATGTATCTTCCTATTACCATTTTCTTAATTGTTTGGGGTTTGTTATTGTAGATCTTTTCCTTCTCTTGTGTTTCCTGCCTAGAGAAGTTCCTTTACCATTTGTTGTAAAGCTGGTTTGGTGGTGCTGAATTCTCTTAGCTTTTGCTTGTCTGTAAAGGTTTTAATTTCTCCACTGAACCACTCCCTTCTCGCTTGCAGAGTTTCTGCTGAAAGATCAGCTGTTAACCTATGGGCATTCCCTTGTATGTTATATGATGTTTTTCCCTTGCTGCTTTTAATATTTTTTCTTTGTATTTAATTTTTGATAGTTTGATTAATAT